>NC_135661.1:14802817-15112603 GCF_964188315.1 Podarcis muralis
CCCCACAAATAACCCAGAGAAGCATTTTAAATAAAAGGACACATTCTACTCTTGTGAAACCATGCTGATTCCCAGACCATCTGCGGGCCAGATTGAGAAGGCGATTGGGCCGCATCCAGCTCACTGGGTTTTGGTTGCCTGCCCCTGGTCTTGTCCCTGGGCCTCTGCTAGGTGTGCCCTCCTCACCCAGGCTCTTACACATTTGTGTGGGGCTGGCTGTGATGGGGAGCAGCAACCACCAGCTGGTGACTTCTCCTAATAATCCTGGAAATTGTAGCTTTTTGGTGCTCTACAATTCAAATGATTTTTTGGGGAAATTTAAATATTTGATGCGTATACAGCCTACCTGTTTGTTACACTTTTGCTATTTTTAATTATCTACAATGTCTTTCATTTATCAAAAAAGGAATACCTACTGTAATCTGCATTTACTGTATTAAGAACAGTCCTATTTTTAAAATCACAATTGAGAGAAGTACGTATGAAGCTGGGAAATTGCAGGAACAGACTCTCTGTCCGTTTCATAACTCTGTTCTCTCTAGCTCCTCCCACGTGGTACGCGCTTAGCCTCGCGCCGCCCGTTCCCTGCGCGCTGACGTCACGCCGCGCCTGCGCACTGTGTCGGCGCGGGTAAATTAAAAGCGGAGAAGCGGCGCTTGTGAGGGGGAAAATGGTTGCCGGCTGGGAAGTGTGAGTCGGTGGCTGACTCCGCGCGGCGGGGGGGAAGGTGAGTTAAGGGCGGCTAAGCGGGTAATAAAAGGTCGCCGTAAGGCAAAGCAGGCCGCGGCCGCCTCAAGCCTTGCCCCACATTCGGAGGCGCCTTCGCGGGGGGGGGGGGCGGCGGGCGGGAAAGAGCTCTGTAAGAAGCTGGTCGCTGATTGGCCGACGTCGGAAAGGCTTGGCCAATAGGGAGCGGAGAAGTGCGCGACGGAGGACTTTTGAAAGGAGCGACGTTGATTGGCGGGCGCAAGCGTCGCCCGAAGGCCGCTGATTGGGTCGCCCTCAATCAGCTGGAGCGGCGGGAGAAGAGATTGATGGAGGCGCGGAGCTGCGCCTTCGCCTGGCGGGGACGCGCACGGGCCTCGCGCCGGCGGAATCGTGGCTGCTGGCGCGCAATGAAGGGAGGCTGCCTGCTGCCCGTGATTTAATGCTCTGGCCTCGGCAGCTTCCAAGCTGTTCTCTCAAACTTGGGTCCCCAAACGTTGCTGGGCTACAACTCCCATCACCCCTGACCACTGGTCCTGGGAGTGATGGGAGTTGTAGTCCACCAACAGCTCGGGACCCAAGTTTGAGAGAGGCTAGCTTGTGGTCACCTTTGTCTAGGGAAAATTGGGGGAGCGACTGGGAGCTCCCAGTTAGTCCTGCTGCTGATGGATGGAGCATATAGATAGAGGTGAGCAGTCGGAAGAGTGGACTTGGGCTTTTGAAAAAGCTTTTGGCAAAGTACCTTACCAAAGGCTGCTGAGAAATCTTGGCAGTCACAGAATAAGAGAGGTCCTGTTGTGGATCAGGAATTGGTTAAGTGGCAGGAAGCAAATAGGCTGTTCTCCAAATAGAGGGATGTAGAAAGCGGAGATCCCCAAGGATTGGTGCTGGGACCTGTGCTTTTTTACTTCGTAAATGATGTAGAGTTTGGAGGGATCAGTGAGGAGGCCAAGTTTCCTGTTGACACTAAATTGTTCAGAGAGGTTAAATCAAAGAGAGATTGTAAAGAGTTCCTAAAAGGACCTCTAAGCTGAGGGCAGTAAAAATGGGAAATGCAGTTCATTATAAACAAACAAGCTGCTGCATGTTGAAGCAAAAAAATTAATTTCATGTACATGCTCATAGGGTCTGAAATGGAGGTGATGGACCAGGACTGAGACCTTCCATTGAGCTATCCACCATGACGTTGGCCAGTGTGCAGCAGCAGTAAAGGCAAATTCCATTATTTATGTATTAAATTTGTCAGTCACTTTATCTTGCCTAGAGAAACCTAAAGTAACTAAATAAAGATAAATAATTCCCACATAGATACATTAAAAGTTCCTGGCAGGCAAAAAGTGAAGAGTGTCTTTCTTTTTCTTTTCTTTTTTTACGCCATCTGGTGGAAAGTTGAGGGGGAGGGGTCTAAATTGGCTGTGCCAGGCAAGGAGTTCTAAGCCTGGGTGCAGCCAGGGAAGGACCCCCCCCCCCCCGAATTCCTACCAGCCATATCTCAAGTGCAGAACATGGAAAAGACCCTTTTTTCCTGAATCTAATTCAGCCGTACCTTGGAAGTTGAACGAATCCATTCCAGAAGTCAGTTCGACTTCCAAGACGTTTGAAGCCCCATCGGACGTTCAGCTTCCAAAAACAGTTTGCAAACCCGAACAGTCACTGGGTTTGTGGTGTTTGGAAGCCAAAACGTTCGAGAACTAAGCTGTTAAAAAACCAAAGTACAGCTGTATGTGAGCCAAGTTTTATACTGGAGAAGATGGTATTTCAGCTATCCTGGCCCTAAAGTGTGAAAAAGAACCCTTTTCTTGCCCACATCATAGGCTCCAACGAGTTACTTTAGGGAACCTATTTCAGGCCAAGGACTCCTTTCTCTCAAGGGCAGCCTTCCAGTGATGGGCACAGGTGGGAGTCAAGAAGTAGGTGAGTCCAGAGAGGGGAAAGTGAGTGTAGCAATGTGACTATATCCTGTGCAGTAGGCTACACTCCAGCTACATAAAATCCAGAGGTTTGCACACAAACACATTTCTAGGCAGGCAAAACCACTCAAAGAGGGCATAGAGCAGGAGTGCTGAGGCATGAAAGACATTAAACCAGTACTTTTAATTGTGGTAAGAAATGAACTGGAAGCCAATGCAACTGTTGTTACCAAGGAATTGTAGATCTCATTAGCTGTTGTTTCCCTCCTAGCAACCATGAGTGCCTCAACGCCGCAGTCTGCTGGCTCTAAAGGAAATGCCTCTTTCGACAGTGTGTTTGTGTCCCCTGGCACTAGGCGGCAGCCTCTTAGTGCCTCAGGCACCCCTGTACTGGAAAACTGCCCTGGGAATGATGATGAGCGAGAGAGGAAGCAGCGTCGGCGCTCCAGAGTGGTTGACTTGCAGTTTAGCACCGAGTCCCCTCTGTTTATAAAGTCCCCGTCCAACAAGTAAGTGTGGTTTGCGCAAGCATTGATTGTGTGTGTGTGTGTGTGTGTGTGTGTGTGTGTGTGTGTGAGAGAGGGAGAGATTTATTGCTATACTACACTGCTTTGCTTATTTCTTTGTTTTAGGCAAGCAGAAACATCATTGCCAGCAATTCCACAATTGTCAAATGCCCAAATTGCAGATCATTATTCCACATGCATCAAACTTTCAACAGAAAATGTAAGTAAGTCTAGCATCTGTTCATTAACTTCAAAGACACACCCTTATCAAGAGCTGCTCTGGCTACTACAGGCAGAACTGCTTGCATTCCATGATTTCACATAAATGTAAAAATGCTTCTGAATCTAGATTTATACCTTCAGAATACTGACCATCTTTCCTCCTGCATAGCTTATTGTACTTATACAGTGGTGCCTCGCAAGACGAAAAACTCGCTAGACGAAAGGGTTTTCCGTTTTTTGAGTCGTTCCGCAAGACGAATTTCCCTATGGGCTTGCTTCGCAAGACGAAACGTCTTGCGAGTTCTTGCGAGTTTGTTTCCTTTTTCTTAAAGCCGCTAAGCCGTTAATAGCCGCTAAGCCGCTAATAGCCGTGCTTCGCAAGACGAAAAAACCGCAAGATGAAGAGACTCCCGGAATGGATTAATTTCGTCTTGCAAGACACCACTGTACATGTTAACTAGAAGGAGAATTAATGATACAAATAAAGCAAGTTTTCATAAATTTCATATCGTTCAAGTGGAGTGTAGAATTAGACCTTTCTTGGCACAGGATTTAGATGAACTTGTTGCAGATTCTAAGATTATTGTTTACTGTAGATTCCAAGATGAAGAATGTAGCTGTCAATAATGTCAACTTGCTGTTCCCTCTACTAGAAAATCACCACGAAGAATGTATTTGGTTTGCACCTTATCGACTACATGACAGAAATACTCAAACAAAAGGACTCTGAACCCACCAACTTTAAGGTTAGAGGCCTTTCTGATGTGTTTCCTATGACAGAGAATGCTCACAGCAAAGGTTGGGCTTGATCTGCGTATCCACTACTGGTACCTTTTGGAGGGTCCTGGGTTTCTTCCTACACTCTGCTTCTTTGAGGGTCATGTGTGAATGTATACGTTGAAATACTGCTATTCTTCCTAGTGTGGTCCATGCAGCAAATTTTAAAAATGCCCCCTCTGGAAGAGCTGGCTTACTGATCTACTGCAGAAAGTGAAAACTGTCTGCCACCACATTCTACCTAGCAGTACCACACATTCATTTATGGAGGATTCAGGTTGGGTTTGCCAGACTTTGAAAGGCTAGTTCCAGGATGCCAAAAGCCATTGTGGGGGAAGATTGTTTTGACTGAGGAACAACCAGGCTGGAAAGGAATAGTTGGGTATATTTAAATTTGTTGTTGTTGTTTAGTCGTTTAGTCGTGTGAGCACGCCAGGCACTCCTGTCTTCCACTGCCTCCCGCAGTTTGGTCAGACTCATGTTTGTAGCTTCGAGAACACTGTCCAACCATCTCTTCCTCTGTCGTCCCCTTCTTCTTGTGCCCTCCATCTTTCCCAACATCAGGGTCTTTTCCAGGGAATCTTCTCTTCTCATGAGGTGGCCAAAGTATTGAGCCTCAGCTTCACGATCTGTCCTTCCAGTGAGCACTCAGGGCTGATTTCCTTAAGAATGGATACGTTTGATCTTCTTGCAGTCCAGCACCATAATTCAAAAGCATCAATTCTTCGGCGATCAGCCTTCTTTATGGTCCAGCTCTCACTTCCATACATCACTACTGGGAAAACCATGGCTTTATCTATACGGACCTTTGTTGGCAAGGTGATGTCTCTGCTTTTTAAGACGCTGTCTGGGTTTGCCATCGCCTTTCTCCCAAGGAGCAGGCGTCTTTTAATTTCGTGAGTGCTGTCACCATCTTCAGTGGTCATGGAGCCCAAGAAAGTAAAATCTCTCACTGCCTCCATTTCTTCCCCTTCTATTTGCCAGGAGGTGATGGGACCAGTGGCCATGATCTTCGTTTTTTGATGTTGAGCTTCAGACCATATTTTGTGCTCTCCTCTTTCACCCTCATTAAAAGGTTCTTTAATTCCTCCTCACTTTCTGCCATCAAGGTTGTGTCATCTGCATATCTGAGGTTGTTGATATTTCTTCCGGCGATCTTAATTCCAGCTTGGGATTCATCCACCCCAGCCTTTCGCATGATGAATTCTGCATATAAGTTAAATAGGCAGGGAGACAATATACAGCCTTGCCGTACTCCTTTCCCAATTTTGAACCAATCAGTTGTTCCATATCCAGTTCTAACTGTAGCGTCTTGTCCCACATAGAGATTTCTCAGGAGACAGATGAGGTGATCAGGCACTCCCATTTCTTTAAGAACTTGCCATAGTTTGCTGTGGTTGACACAGTCAAAGGCTTTTGCATAGTCAATGAAGCAGAAGTAGATGTCTTTCTGGAGCTCTCTAGCTTTCTCCATAATCCAGTGCATGTTTGCAATTTGGTCTCTGGTTCCTCTGCCCCTTCGAAATCCAGCTTGCACTTCTGGGAGTTCTCGTTCCACATACTGCTTAAGCCTGCCTTGCAGAATTTTAAGCATAACCTTGCTAGTGTGTGAAATGAGTGCAACTGTGCAGTAGTTGGAGCATTCTTTGGCACTGCCCTTCTTTGGGATTGGGATGTAGACTGATCTTCTCCAATCCTCTGGCCACTGCTGAGTTTTCCAAATTTGCTGGCATATTGAGTGTAGCACCTTAACAGCATCATCTTTATCATCTTTTAAAAGTTTAAATAGTTCAGCTGGAATATAATCACTTCCACTGGCTTTGTTATTAGCAGTGCTTTCTAAGGCCCATTTGACTTCACTCTCCAGGATGTCAGGCTCAAGGTCAGCAACCACACTACCTGGGGTATACGAGGCATCCATTTCTTTCTGGTATAGTTCCTTTGTGTATTCTTGCCACCTCTTCTTGATGTCTTCTGCTTCTGTTAGGTCCTTTCCACTTTTGTCTTTTATTATGGTAATCTTTGTACCAAATGTTCCTTTCATATCTCCAATTTTCTTGAACAGATCGCTGGTTTTTCCCATTCTATTGTTTTCCTCTATTTCTTTACACTGCTCGTTTAAGAAGGCCTTCTTGTCTCTCCTTGCTATTTTTTGGAAATCTGCATTCAATTTCCTGTATCTTTCACTATCTCCCTCGCATTTTGCTTGCCTTCTCTCCCCCGCTATTTGTAAGGCCTCGTTGGACAGCCACTTTGCTTTCTTGCATTTCCTTTTCATTGGGATGGTTTTAGTTGCTGCCTCCTGTATAATGTTACGAGCCTCCATCCATAGTTCTTCAGGCACTCTGTCCACCAAATCTAAATCCTTAAATAATGGCTACTATTCCTGACAGTAGGGACGCGGGTTAAGCAGTAGGGACTGTGGGTTAAACCTCAGCGCCTAGGACTTGCCGATCGCATGGTCGGTGGTTCGAATCCCCGCGGCGGGGTGCGCTCCCATTGCTTGGTCCCAGCGCCTGCCAACCTAGCAGTTCGAAAGCACCCCCGGGTGCAAGTAGATAAACAGGGACCGGTTACCAGCGGGAAGGTAAACAGTGTTCCATGTGCTGCGCTGGCTCGCCAGAGCAGCTTTGTCACGCTGGCCACGTGACCCGGAAGTGTCTGCGGACAGCGCTGGCTCCCGGCCCATAGAATGAGATGAGCGCACAACCCCAGAGTCTGTCAAGACTGGCCCGTACGGGCAGGGGTACCTTTACCTTTACCTTTATTCCTGACAGTTGGGCCAATCTAATCAACCTTAGTTTGCCTTCGTACCCTTTTCAGCCTGAGACAGAAGCCCAGAGTAGGAGGAGGTAGGAAGTCTGGGAAGCAAGGCAAAGAAAAGGAAGCTTTTTCTTATCTTGTTGACAAGTAGTCTGTAGGTTCATAGTAGCCCACTCAAAGCTTAGTTCCACTCTCTTAACTTCTTTCTTAACATTCCCCCTTACAGGTAGCAGCTGGTACCCTGGATGCCAGTGCAAAGATCTATGCAGCTAAAGTTGATGCTGTCCATGCAGATGTTTACAGAGTTCTTGGAGGGCTGGGAAAACATTCTGCTACTGCAGAGCCTGTGGATGGTCAGGATACAGGTGTGTTGCTTAACACAATGAGCTGAGCATGGGATTTGGAATAGCACGTGTGGGGAAGGCCCATAGCACAGCTGTAGGCAGTGATGTGGGGTGGGGGAAAATCTGTTTCATTGGTACCTATGAATGGATGACAAACAAGATAAGGCAAGCTTGGAAGTTGTAAGTGCTAATTAATATATTTCAGATGATTATGAGTCAACGTATGCGAAGTTATTTGGGTAACTGAAATCTGTTACTAGTTTTTAGTGTTTAAAGACAAAGAATAGTATGTACTGCCTTAATGCTGTTTACCTGAAACAGTATTAAGGCAGTAAATACTATTGTCTGTCTTTAGATTTTTACAAATATTTCAGTAAAAGATTATACATAATAAAATGTTAAACCACATTAAGTGTGCTTTAATTTCTCCCCTCAAATATATCAGGTCTAATACTTGTGCTGTGTTGAGACTAAAACATACCATTTTTTGTTGCTGCTTTACTAAAAAGAAGTAAAATAAACATGCTAAATTAGATTACTCACCAGGGCATCAGAAACTTTTACAATGGAAGCTGAAAATAGAATATTCTCTGAGAAAGTTTCAATTTAAAATTTTCCAGATCCACATCACTATTTGTGAGACACACAGTCCCAGATCATTTTCTCAGTATCTCTACTTTTTGTTTTTAAACGAGTGGGATTTGTCTTCAACCACACAAATGTCGTCTTTTTATTGGTATCCACCATATAAACTGACATTCACCCTGGATAATTTATTTGTATCCCTTATACAAGCCAGTGTGGTGTAGTGGTTAAGAGCGGTGGACTCGTAATCTGGGGAACCGGGTTCGCGTCTCCGCTCCTCCACATGCAGCTGCTGGGTGACCTTGGGCTAGTCACACTTCTTTGAAGTCTCTCAGCCCCACTCACTTCACAGAGTGTTTGTTGTGGGGGAGGAAGGGAAAGGAGAACGTTAGCCGCTTTGAGACTCCTTAAAGGGAGTGAAAGGTGGAATATCAAACCCAAACTCCTCCTCCTCCTCTTCTTCTTCTTCTTCTTCTTCTTCTTCTTCTTCTTCTTCTTCTTCTGGTATCTCCTTTCTGGGAAAGCCTTCACAGCCTTGTGTTTCCAATACATCGCCTCTGGTTTTTTGTTTTATTTTGAATGGGAGGTTGAATAACATCCAACCCACCAAAGACTTTGTATTTGCAAGCAGCTCAACTTACTTTTCATACTTATGTTCTCTTCCCTGCATTTGCCAGTAGGTACAAGTATAAATCTCACTTCATGAAAGTGACGTGCAAATTTTTTTTGAGATAGTCAAAGCATAATTGAGGAGATGGGAAGATCCATTTGTGTAAAGGAACAGGAGAGATTGTTTCTTTCTCACCTGTAAATGATGCAAGATAGCAGAACAGTTGGACTTTGTAACTGAGTAGCACTGGAAAGTACTTGCACCTGGATGATGATGATGATGATTACTACCTTGAGTTGTGACCATTCTTGTAGGTGGAGGGCTTGTGGATTCTGAGAGTTCCAAAACACGTCTGAGCAAGAGGAAGCACCAGTACAAAACTATTGAACGGAATCTGAATAACATTAATATCTCCGATGAAGATCATAGGTGTGAGGTGAGAGAACCTGCTCCGAAGTACATTTCCTAAACACCCCCTTCCTAAAGTAGTTGGTTGACTATCTGCCTACAGCATCTGCTGGGAGAATAGTTGGAGACATTAGAGCAGAAATCTGGGTGGTGGAGGAACAGCATGTTCATCTTTGTTGGTCAGTTCATTACAACTATCTTGTGTTCCTGTTGGGATCCATCCTTTTCATAGAATCATCGAACTGTAGAGTTGGAAGGGGCCTAGAGGGTCATCTAGTCCAACCCCCTGCAATGCAGGAATTTTCGCCCCTTTAGGGAGTGAAATGTTGTTCCACTGTTCTAGGTCTGGCATACAGCTGCACACAATGTGTAGAGTATCTGACAGAGTGAGAAGTTAGTGCTTTCTTGCCCATGGGCAGAGCCAGTTCACAGTCTGTAGAGTGGAACTGGGTTGGTATCAAGGACCAGTAGCTTAAGCTCCCTTGACACACAGAAAGGAGCTGTGGGGCCAGTGTCCATGCACGAAGTCTGGATGTATGCAGGGGAAAGCCTATCTGTGGATATCTAAGCGCACAGGCTTTCCACAGGAGCTGGAATCCTGCACCATTAGGTTCCAGCTAGTGTGGAAAGCATATAGAGTTTTATGTGTTCCCATGCAGCCTGTGATCCTAAGGTGACCTCAGACCGTTTTCTACACGGGATGTGAAGGCTAGCATAACATGGTCAGCGGTGCCAACTTGAATAAAATATTTTGGGGGGGGGGCAAGGAAGCCCTGCCCTGCATAATGGATCACATTACATGGTGCATGGACACCATTTGAATCACAATGCCCATCAACTTTGGGGTGTTCCGGCCCCCTCAATTATTTTATGGGGGGGGGGGTGAAGACTGCTCAGCTCCTAGGAGTTGGCTCCTATAAATGTGGTTGTATGCTTTGTAAATTGTTGTAAACTGCCCTAAGACCTTAGGTTGAAGGGCAAGTGTTGTTGTTGTTTAGTCGTTTAGTCATGTCCGACTCTTCATGACCCCATGGACCAGAGCACGCCAGGCACTTCTGTCTTCCACTGCCTCCCGCAGTTTGGTCAGGCTCATGTTTGTAGCTTCGAAGACACTATCCAACCATCTCGTCCTCTGTCGTCCCCTTCTCCTTGTACCAAATTATTATTATTATTATTATTATTATTATTATTATTATTATTATTATTTACCAATTGAAGCTATAGATGAGAAATCTATAGTTAAGGTGAGAAATCAGTTGAGTCCATTTTTAATTAATGGAGGCAAATCTTAATTTTTAGGGCTCAGCAAAGGATGCTTTTGTTTGTCCTTTGTTGTACTAGGAAGATAAAATATTTGAAGACCTAGTAAAGCATAGGACCTTTTTGTCTATAATGGTAGGTTCTTGCACTTCCTATAATATTTCAAAATGTGTTGCTGCATATTGAGATATATGTTTTTGATCACTTAGGCAGTCAGTTGTATTGCTTAATCACTGAAGAGGCTTGACGTAAAAAATATATTATGAGTAAAACCATGTGCCTTTTTGCTGTGGTGGGTGGAAGAGGGATGAGAAGTGAGAAGGGAACATTTGGTGGCTTCTGTTTCCTTCCCTTGATGTGTTTAGCTTTACATGACATACTCCTGGGAACATGTTTGGGGACAGTAGCCTTTGCTACTGGTCCAAACAGTGAACATTAAGCAGCATCTGCAAAATTTTATTGAACTTGATATTTGAACCTGAGCTCCTGTTGTTTTCCCCCACCCAACCAGGTTGATCCCATGTTCCAGAGAACAGCAGCCTCCTTTGATGAGTGCAGTACGGCTGGTGTTTTCCTCACTATGCTTCATGTACACAACTTTCTCAGTGAAGTTCTGTTCGATTCCATGGTCATCCCCCTGCCTTCTTCTACGACTGCCGAGCTGCCGACATCTTCTCATGTGAAAGTGACAGGCTTAAAGTGTAGGTGCTAACAGTTGCTAACTCTCCATCTTCTTCTAGGTGCAGTAATGTTTCATTTTGAGTAGGCTGAGAACCAAGCCAGGATAGGATAGGTGGGATCACACATATATGGAGACCTTTCCACTTTGCAGTGATAGAGGAGTCATACTGCTTTGCCTCTGGAGGAAGAGCCAGTCTGAGTGTTCACAGGAGCTAAGCTTTATAAAGAAAGAGATGCCTGCAGGGCAAAAGGAGGCTTGATACCACCTCTTCTTTCTACTTTGATTTGGTAGGGAATGGGGAATGTTTGCTTCACTTAATGCCCTGGAGAAGAGATACTATGTGACAAGCTCCAAAAATGAGTTTACCCTCAACAGAAGGCTCTCTTTTGTCCATCTCTTTGCAAGTATCAAAGGAGCAGCAGCTTTGGATATGGCAGGTGCCTGTGTCCTTGAAGTCTGCAGGAAGTAGAAACTGAAGGAGTGGAGGGTTGGGGAGACATGGTACCAAGCCCCCTGACACCAGGGCCTCAGCCAAGTTACCAGTGATCAAAGATATAAATTACTATTAGTAGTGCAAGGATTAGGGCCCTATCAAGATCACTCATGAGTTCTCTTCGTCCAGAGTTCTCATCTGTGGGGGAGCATGGTAGCATAAGGGGGCGGGGGGCAGTTATGGCTTGGAATCTCCAACTCCTCTCTTCTTGTCTTCCTTTCTAGCCATCCTTCTTCAGTGTGCTGAAAAGCGCCCCATCTGCCCTTCATTGGCTGGCTTCTTATTTACCCAGTGGGACAGTGAAACCCATAATGAGGTATGTCAAGCTGGCCGTTACAGTGAATTAAGTGAACTGGTCACACAATGGGGGGGGGGATTCAAAGCTATTTCAGTTTCTAGCCCATAATTGCCTGCATTTCATGGTGGTTGTGTTTTTTTTTATAAAAATGTTTCTGAAGCTTCATTGCCAACCACTTGATCTTGCAGGCAGAGGTACCTATAGCCTCACAGTTGCACATTACTATTACGCTGAATAGGTGACATCTGGGATCTGATATTTAGAGGGCAACCTAAAAACATATATGTTTGGGTGCTTAGTATAAAAGCACCGTATTTTAAAATGTTCTTCATATCTTCACCATGTGGGCATGGTAGCTTTATGAATGCGATTAGTCATTTACCTTATCTATATAGCTGGCCTACATATCGATATAGGTCAAGTAACTTTTGTGTCAAATTGTGACAAATTCTTTGGCCACTGAGGAAGATCTTTTGGAGACTGAAGCGACTTTTGTTTCTACTTATTGTCACATCAGATTGATGTATAGGCATCATTTTGGGTGGATGAGATGTACCGTATTTTTCGCCCTATAGGACGCACCTTTTCCCCTCCAAAAATGAAGGGGAAATGTGTGTGCATCCTATGGGGCGAATGCAGGCTTTCGCTGAAGACTGGAGGGGGAGAGGGATTGGTGCGCACCGACCCCTCTTGCTCTGCAGGCTTCAGGAAGCTATCCCCCCAGCCCGGCAAGCTACCAGAGCGATGCCGGAGCTTGCGGGGTGGGGGGAGCCCAAGCTTCCCCCCACCCCAGCCCCCAGAAGGGAGCTAGAGCGATGCCGAAGCTGCCCTCCAGGACCCGTTCTGGGGGCTGGGGTAGGGGGAAGCTTGGGCTTCCCCCGCCCCAGCCCCGTGCCTGGGGTGTGTGGAAATAATTCCCCCCCCCCTTTATTTCCCCCCCCCCCAAATCTAGGTGTGTCCTATGGGCCGGTGCGTCCTATAGGGCGAAAAATACGGTATGTTGTATTTTAGTAATCTTATTTTTGTTGCCTATTCTTGTTTGTGGGATTAAAATGCATTTTGTTCTTGTATACATTTTAGCAGCTATTCATATATTCCCCCCTTTCTCTGAAGTCACACAAATTATGCACTAATTCTGTTGTCTGTCTTCTCTCTGCCTCCAAAAGGATTTTCCTTTTACATTTTTTTTTCCTTTTCAGTCAGTGGCTGCTTTGTTGGATAAATTTAAGAAGAGTGACCAGGCATTTGACATCAATGCAGAGATCGATAGTGACCCTGGAGACTATTCTGAGGACCCAGTAGAGAACGATTTTGATGCTGACATCCCGGCCGAGACGGTTGAGAAGGACCGTAGCGAGTTCTCCGAAAAGTTGGAGTTATGTAGACAAACACCAGGAATGTTGAGGTACGTTGAGGAAGGTTTGTGTAGGAATCAGGCCTTTCGTGTGGTGGTGCCTACCCTCTGGAACTCCCATCAAATAGACATGGTCACTATTGTGTTTTAGCACCTGTTGAAGATCTTTTTCTTTCAACAAGCCTTCTAAATCCCCTTGAGTATTAGAATTGGATTTGAAGTTTTGGAGAATTGTTTTATAATCCATACCACTGCTCCTTCAAGAAAATAATTTCCAGCCTTATGCCTCCAGTATATGCCCTCTGCTTTACTGGATGGAACGTTTCAGAAATCTCAATTCATCCAGTGAGGTTGAGAATGTCTCCCATTACCTGCTAAGTGGTCCCTTATACAAGCACCATAAGCACACAAGTCTTGTAGCCTCCAATCTCTGTCAGGCAGACCCATTGTGATCTATGTATTGATTGCAGGCAAAGACGTATTCATTACCATCCAAATAGCCAGATTTACTCTAGCAACAAAGAAAATTACCCAGGTTCCAAAAACGGGAGGGGGGGCAGGGAGTGGGATTTGCTTTTGTCTTATTATATTTTAACACTTTTATAGTTTATTGTAGAGGAATAATGTGGGATTTACATTGGGGGTGTGTTGTTCTGTTGTATATATCTGTCTGCTGAACTGGAATGCCTGTTTTGTTTGTATTGTGTTGGCCTATGGTTTTCTTGTTTACGTTCAGTTAAGAGTGGATTTCAAAGCTTTATAAAACTATGTGTTATATGTTTTACTCCGAATGTTTTTCTTCATTGTGAAATCACTTCAGGGTGCTTCACAGGCAACAATTCATAAAAATAATTAAAATGGTGGGGAGAGTTAAAAGAACCTTTGGGGAAGCTTTACAAATAGAATAAAATCCTGGTGAGAATGAATAAAACTGGTGAGACTTTTATAATCAGGCGTGTGTATGCACTTCTTCCAGAAAAGAAGTGGTTCCCCTGGGGGAAGGAGATGTCAGGTCCATGTCGCTTCATTTGTCCCTGAAGCCCAGCGAGTATTCTTACTTCAGCCCCCGAACCATGTCCATGTGGGCAGGTCCAGAGCACTGGCGGTTCAAGCCTCACCATAAAGGTAAGGCTGTGAAGGGAGTCATGGGAGTTCATTCCCTAGCTTTCTGCTTGCATACTGACCTACAGCTTTATAGGTCCTGTGTAGAATTTGGAAATGCAAGTCTTCTCAGAACATAAAATCCACAGTTCATGCCTCTTCAGATGTTGACTCAGTCAAAGCAAAGCATTGTCAAAGCTTATCCTGACCCTCAAATTAGGTTTGAGAGTTCCAAGGTGAGGTGGTTTGTTGTAGAGATTGCTGAAAGGCAACGGAGGCGATATTCAACATTTTAGGAAGTGCACTCCGAAACAAGCAGCAGCACCAAATAATAAACTCTTGTTAACCTTCTGTAGCAGATCCAGCAACATCTTCCACTCAGTTGCTTCTACTCACTCTTCACAGGTGATGCCAACCCTGAGAAAGCAAACAAAAGAAAGGCTGCAAAAAAAGTATTTGAGATAAACTTTGAAGATGAGATTGATTTTGAGCCTTACTTCTGCAAAACAAGGGTATGTTTTTAACTCTTGATAGGGGCGTGTATGTGGGTGGTTGTTACACAAGATATTACTAGCTTTGAAAACAGTTTTAAAAATATTTTATACAATAAAGGATAGGTCTTGTCAACTGCTGTTACCCATTACAACTTTGGAGAAGTCCCATGTTAAGAGAAGACAAGCCTTTGAATACAACATCTTGAGGAGGACAGTCAGCAGTAGGAGACTGCAACTAGAGCAATGTTGGTGGAAAACTCTAAATGAGTCTGACAGAACACGGGCTAGAACCTCTTTGAAGACCTACTCTGTGGCAGTGCAGGCAGTGACAAAGTATTTCTCTCTCTCTGCCTCCATTGCATCAGCAAGGAACTGTTCAGTGGAGCTGTTTCAAGTGGTCAGGGGTCTTTTACAAAGGCCCATGTCATAATTTAGACCACTTGACAGCTCTCTGTGAACAAGTTGCTCAGCACTTTGCTGACTAAATCGCTCAAATCTGTTCTGACTTGGACACTATAGTTGATACAGGTCCAGTGGGTGTAACTTTGGCCTTTGCTTCTCCAGTGTTAATGGATCCTTTTCAATTTATGCAGCCTGAGGATGTAGACAAGGATCCTTGAAAATGTGAGAGCTACTGCATGTATTCTGGATTCTTGCCCTTCCTGACTCATCAAAAGGGCCAGTGGGGGACTGGCTGGGAGGGTGGAGGGAGTGGTCAGTGCCTCCTTACAACAAGGCTGCGTTCCAGCACACCTAAAGGAGACAGATATAAGACCTCTGTTGAAAAAGCCCTCCCTGAATCCCACCGTATTGGATAATTATTGGCCAGTCTCCAAAATACCATTTGGGGGCAAGGTACTGAAGTGTCTGATGGCTTCTCAGCTCTAGGGGTTTCTGGAAAAGACTGATTATCTAGATCAATTTTAGTTTGGTTTCAGGCCTGGTTATGGGACAGAGACTGCTTTGGTCTCCTTGGTGACTGCTTTATGCCAGGAACTGGACCGGAGGAGTTCTGGACCTCTTGGTGGTTCTTGTACCATCAACCATGATATCCTTCTGGATCACCTTGCTGGGATGGAACTTGGAGGCACTGTTTTATGGTGACTCTGTTCCTTCCTGGAGGGGGTGAACCCAGAAGGTGGTGCTGGGGAACTTCTGTTTGACACCTTGGCCATTGGCCTGTAGAGCCCCTGAGAATCCTGCTCTGTCCTCTGTGCTATTTAACACTTAGGTGAAACCTCTGGGAAAGTTTGTCCAGAGTTTTGGGGTTCGGTGCTGATGACACCCAGCTCTTATTTCTCCTTTCCACCTAAATCCAAAGAAGCTGTCTTGGTTCTAAACCAGTGTTTTGGAAAGTGTGGCTCTGGGTGACAGCGTGTGAAAATTTCCATTATAAATTAAGAACTCTTAGCATAGCATATAAGCAGCCTTGACTTGATAAGTGTATAATAATCATGCATTCTTTTTTTTATATAATCGGAGTAGGTCTAAAATTCAAGCCAGTTGAATCAATGCAGGGACTGCAGTTTTGAGGAATATCTCCAGATTACTTTTCCTACCTTTTGCAACATTTGTTCTTGCCTTCTTAGCTCACAGACTATTGGTGTGTTGCCCTATACCATTGATTCCCAAACTGCAGTGCTAAGGTACTACAGGAGGTGCTGAAGTGTGTATTGATACACGAAAGCATATGCAAATCAGATTTGATTCCAGTGCCAGGTATAAACTTCAGGTTTAGAAAGGTGATATTTGGATGGGAGGGCTTGATTTTTCTGTGGGCTTCTGCTTTTCTCAAACAGGCAGCTACTACTCTGTCCAAGTCAACCCTTGAAAGTCAAAACAAGAAAAGCAAAACTCTTCCTGCAGACTTCCGCTATGATCCAGACAACCTCACCCGCCTCTTCCTTAAGCCAGCCAATAGGGTAAGCTTTCTCAATTCCATGCAACACTCCTGCCTTGTCTCCCCATGTCATTACAGTGCTACCTCTGGTTACATACTTAATTCGTTCCGGAGGTCCATTCTTAACCTGAAACTGTTCTTAACCTGAAGCACCACTTTAGCTAATGGGGCCTCCTGCTGCCATGCTGCTGCTGCACGATTTCTGTTCTCATCCTGAAGCAAAGTTCTTAACTCGAGGTACTATTTCTGGGTTAGCGGAGTCTGTAAGTTGAAGGGTATGTAACCTGAAGCGTATGTAACCCGAGGTACCACTGTACTGCAGTTTCAGCTTGGTTTGGTTATCAGTCAGCTGCTCCGGGCAGAAGGGCATGCTGAGGCAATTTCTGGAGTGAGTGTGCTTTGGTTTGATGTTCTTTCCATTAGTGACTGATGTCCTAAGTCACCCAAGTCTTTGGTTTCTGCAGCTGTCGAAGGTGCCACTGCAGGGTGACTCGTCCAGTCACGACAGTGAGGTTGAAGAGTATGATTACAACAACCCCAATGACACCTCCAATTTCTGTCCTGCATTGCAGGTAAGCTGCAAAGATCAGAGAAACACTCTACTGTGGGTTGCATCCTTTCTTATATGAAGGTTTTTGGTGAGTCTTATAGAAGCTGGCTGCCAATCTGGGCAGAGAGGTTTAGCAGCCTTCCTATTGGTTAACAACCTCAGTGGCTTTTGCCGGTTCTGCCTCAGTGCAACATTATCTGAAGGACCTCAAAAGGCGCTCAAGCAACTGAGGGACCCTAACTAGAATAAGGAATAATCCCACATTGTCTGAATCTCAGAAGGGGAATAATATTTTGCAACCATGGCACAGGCAGCTTCTCTAAGAGGTGTACAAAAAAGAAGCAACAACAGACAACTTAAATATTAAAAAAATACACAGCTACATAAAAATGTTACATTAAACAAAGTTACATACCCCCCCCCCCAATATCAATTCATTTTCCTTCTGACACGCCCTCCCTCTCAGCCTCTGGATTCTCTCCCAGGGTCCAAACAAACACTCAGTGGTTAAGCTTGCTTAAGGATTATTCCATTAGCTGGCTGTGGAGTCTTTAGCAAGTGGAATGGATGACCTCATTTGTGTTCATCCACGGGAAACCTTAGAAAGAACTTATGGAGTTGCAAACCAATATGTCTCAAGTGGTTAAAATCTTGAGGCAGCAAAAACATCCCTTTTATGTAGTTTTATCTCTAGTTTACACAGTTATTGCTGCCTTGTAGCTGATGCATTGTCTCTGGTGGAGGAGGATACAGGAGATCTTATGGGACCTTTTTCTTATAGTGCATCTAACTCTCCAGTGTCTGAAGGCGTTTGGAAATCTTCCTGCATTCCAAAAGCTTTCATATCCTCAATATCCACCTGGCTCGATACAAGAGTTCCTTTTATGCCTTAGCATAAAGATGAAATCCTTGAAGATAGATTAGTTTTAGAGAGGGGTGGGGAATCTGAGTTCAAAAAGTTGGGGAGAGAGGGAATGTTGCTTGAAGGTGTGCGTGAGAGGGCTTGCGTGTTTCCTAGCTCTCCAGCTTAACTCTGACCCTGTTTGGCTTCCCTCCCTGTCCTTTTTTTCTACTCAGGATGGTGACAGTGATGATGACGATGACGTTCCTGTGGACTTCATGGGCCAGAATGGGATGTTTGAAATGACAGCCTATCCTGCAGGAGAGGCAGGCCAGGAGAGAGAGCTCAATGGAGGCATCAGTGGGAACAACATCACCACCTATGGGGAATTGAACCTGGTGGCTGAGCCACAGAAGGCAAGTTCTGGTGTAGGATGCATGGCCTGCAAAGCAGCTCCTTTCTTTAAGGCTTATGTCTGTTGTGCGCTACCAGGGGGGCTGAGCTGAAGGTGTGGCACACATTTCACCTGTAGGGATATTGTAGGTGGCACTGGAACCTGGGTGTCTGTCTGTGGCTCATGCTATGCTACAGTTCCATTCTTCTGCTCCAGGCTTTTGTCACACTTGCTGTGTAGGCCAAGGCAGCTCTCTTTCCCTGCCACCCATTGCATAAGGCAGGGCTGGGGAGCCTCATGCTTGGGACCTGGCTGCAGCCCTCCAGGGGCCTAGCTGGCCCTCAGGACTCTTCCCACACCACAGCCCTCGCAGGGCTTGCTTTACACCCACCTTGGTTGTCTTTGCCCGCCTGGAATGTGTCCTTGACCTCTGATAATGCTTCTTGTCTGCCTGGTTGGAGGAAAGAGGGTGGGAGGGTGGGTGATTGTTTAGAAATTAGGCTACTGCCCAAAGATAAAACTTGCTCCATCATCTTTTACTCTGCCTACACCTACCACCACATTTGGCCTCTGGAAGGGAGTGTGGCCCTTTGGATTGAGTGTGGCCCTCCCCACCCCTGGCATGTAAGGTAGTCTTGGGCCTAGATGGATCTGTCTTCTGCACGGTTCAGAGTCCTTGTGTTATGGTGGGGGTGGGGGTATATGCTTGCCAATTCCTGCTGAAGCTAGGAGGATGGAAATTTAGTTCTCTCGCCTACTGGCTGGGCTAAGTGGTAGTTGGTATTTTTGGTGCCAAGAAGATCTACGTGTTGATTCAAAATAAAAATGACGGTCACTTGCTTCCTCTGCTTCTGTGCTTTTTCTTATTGAACTCTTGGGTTTATTTAGTTTAAATAGCAAGCCCAAGGGCGTAGGGAGTAGCTTGTGCCTTGATGCCATAAGGGGCAGGGTTGAAGATTTGTCTTTCTGTTTGCTGATGCCTTCTAACTGGATGGTCTTTGGCTAGCTCTGTTTCCCTTTCTCTGCTCTTCTAGGTGAACAAGATTGATATTCAGTATGCAAAGACTGCCAAAAAGATGGACATGAAGAGGCTAAAGCAGGGCATGTGGCTGCTCCTGACTGATGCCCAGACAAATCAAACTGAGCAAGAGGTATGCAGCCCCAGGAAACCCAGAATGCCTCTGCTGTCCTTACCCAGTGATGCCTTGGCCCATTCACCATCCCAGACAGACAGGCTCTCATTCTGCTTTTATCTCAACCAGCTTTGGTGGTACTCTTAATGTCACCTGGAGCCATTTGCTTCCTTGGTTCAGCAATACCAGCAGAAAACTGGAATTCAGGGCTGTGTGCACTCTGGACTTAAAGGCTGAATTCTTTAATCTATTTAAAAAATATCTAATTCACTTTGCTAATCACAGGGAGGACCACAGTGCTATGCAGGGTACTAGAAATCTTACTCACCCCTCCTCCCACCCCCTAGTTCTGGCTCAGGCATGTCTTTGTAAACATGAGGATTAGAGACTTGCTGTTTAACAAAGCCAAAATTCTCATAAAGCTGAATTCTGAATTGTATGTAACAGCAGTACACCCAGGATTGCACACCTATGGCTGCATTTCATTTAATGCTGCTTTCTGCCTTTGCATTTTCCTGCAGTTGGCACACACCCTGATTTTAGGCAGAGAATCTGTCATAGCAGTAATATAATACTTAATATTTATATAGTACTTGCAGGTGTTCAAGTTGTAATCCTTCCAACAACCTTCTGAGGTAGGTAATATTAAAAGCACTGGACACATGGTACAGAACTTTAAAACATGACAGGATCTGCTTCACAGGCTTTCAGTTTGTTTACTAGGTGGCCTTTTAAGATTTCAAACTTACTTACACAGAATGAAGTCATGGAGAAAGATGCTAACTCTTCAGTCGTATCTGGTCAGAAGGTCTTCAGCAGCGTTATCAAGGATCTGTGTCACAGGTACTTCAGGTCACCGGGACTTTGACTAGGATTCCAGGAAAAGAGACACATTTACACCCCAATCCTTTGGCTGAAGCATTGGAGCCAACCACCACAGGGGTCCATTTAAAGTGTGCTTCATATGTTGGCATTGGCTCCCAAGTTTCTTCAATTAATCATCAAATTTTCCTGTTTGCAGAAATAAAATAAAATAAAAATCAACCTTGAGTCACTGACATGATTGTGCTCTGCAAGTGGAATGTTGGTTGTAGAATTTAAAATCTTTTTAGAACCATGCTGTACATTCTTGCTGTGTAGCTGAGAGGATGACTTCAAAAGAAGGCATAGACTGGGATGCAGCAGGTCTTCCTGTTTTATCCCATTGCAAAATAACCCAGCTGTGAGTAGCTGTCTTGCTGACAACCTGCTAAGGTAGTCAAGTCATAACTAGTACTGACCTAGCCTTCCACTGGAACACTAGAAGTGCAAAGTACTCTTAATAGTATGCATGTTTACCAGTTGTATTCCTAGAAGGTATGTTTAAGATTGCAGCCCAAGGCTGGAGTTGGATAATAGTTCATAAGAGAACAAAAGTGGCAAGCTTGTCTGGGTGCCAAGCTTCTGTTTCCAGAGGGAAAAGCAGGGAGTGTTATTTAGCAGCATGTAATGCTTGTTCAATGGTAGTCCATGGTTTGTGGCTTAATGTGATCATGCCCAAAGTATTTGATCTACTTCTCAGCTTGATTTTTGTCTTTCACAGACTGCCTTCCACGATGGCAAAGAACTTGTCTGCACCACTGGCATTTGCTTGCCTCCTGCATCTGGCGAATGAAAAGGTACGTGATAAAGGCAGGAACTTGGATAACATCAAGGGCAGGTTGGAGAGAAGGGGCTCTTTCTGGCCCACACAGGCAATGCAGTGATACACATTGTGGCCTTGGCAAACAAGTCCATGATATCTTCTTTTCCGCGCTTGCTGCATATGTGGAAATTTCAAAGATTGATATGTATTTTGATCCCTGTTTCCCCTTTGTCTCCAGAACCTGAAGCTAGAAGGTGTGGAAGACTTGTCTGAAGTCTTAGTGCTGCAAGGAGATTAATGTGTGCCACTGGGGCAGAATAAGAAAATCTTGGACAACCTAGGATGGAATTTATCTAACACACACACACACACGATCCTCATAGACTGAGGAGGCCAAAAGCAGCATCAGTACATGTTCTTGATTAAACAATTTGTGATTCCAAGACTTGAAACTATGGGAAGTCAGGAAAAGAGTGCCATTAGTGTTTTAATTCTCTTCTGAATTCTGCAACTTCCCTCTCCCACTGTCTGATTGTGATCACAGCTAAGAATTGCTAGATGTATTCAGTTTGCTTTATTTTAGCATGAGTATTTAATTCCTGTACATATAAAAACTCTCCTGTATGTCTTTTTGCTCTCTTCTTATAACCTCCTTTATCATTGAATATGAATGTACTGATATATTTGTACAAATGTGTGCTTTTTGTAAGTAATAAACAATGTGACCCTCCACATCATTTTGGAATTTTATTTGTGTGTAAGAAAACTGTGTAACTGGTGAACAGGCTATCACGAGTATCTGGACTAAATAGCACCAGGCCTATGCAGGAAAGTAAAAGTACATTCTCCACAATGGTCTATTGATGTTTGTTGTTAATTTCTGTTTTCTTCTAACTTGTTTTAAAAATCTTTTTCATAACAACAACAACAACATTTTATTTATACCAGGGCGGCTGACACCAATAAAATTACGATAAAACATAAAGGTAGGGTGGACAAACAAACAAACA
Organism: Podarcis muralis; assembly: GCF_964188315.1. Classification (NCBI taxonomy): domain Eukaryota; kingdom Metazoa; phylum Chordata; class Lepidosauria; order Squamata; family Lacertidae; genus Podarcis; species Podarcis muralis. The sequence continues at coordinate 14,824,782 of NC_135661.1, forward strand.
AAAAAACAGTTTATTAAAATACGGGTTAAAATACAATTTAAAATGCAGCCTCATTTTAATAGTAGCACATAAATCAAAACTGGTCAGTATGTCCGGAGCTGAGTCAGGGCGGCCGTCCATCAACAGATAAAGCTGGGTGTCATCAGCATATTGATGACAACCCAGCCCCAAACTCCGGACAATCTGGGCAAAGGGGCACATAAAGATATTGAAAAGCATTGGGGAAAGGATTGCGCCCTGCGGGACTCCACACACCAAGGAGCGCTGCGGCAACAGCTTCCCTAGTGCCGCCCTCTGTCCCCAACCTGAGATAAAGGAGTACAGCCATTGTCAAACTGTGCCCTGAATCCCCACGTTGGCAAGGTGGTGGCCCAAAAGTTCATGATGGCCATATCAAAGGCTGCTGACAAATCTAAAAGAATCAGCAGTCCTGACCCGCCTCAATCTAGCTGTCTACAGAGATCTTCTGTTAGGGTGACCAAAGCCGTCTCGGTCCCGTAACCAGGGCGAAAGCCGGACTGAAATGGATCCAGAGCCAATGTTTCATCGAAAAGCCTGCCAAGCTGTTCAGCAACCGCTCTCTCAATTACTTTACCCAGGTACAGAAGATTCGAAACCGGGCGGTAATTGGATAGATGTAAAGGATTTAGAGATGTTTCCTTTAAGAGCAGATGCACCACTGCTTTCTTCAACCCCCTTGGGAAAGTCCCCATGCCAAGGGACTGATTAATGATCTCACCCAGGGAGACCCGCACCTCGTCTGGACACGCTCTAATCAGCCAGGACGGGAAGGAGGCAAGTGGTGGCCCTTCCAGCTCGGTGGAATCTACATTGGCAGGGAGTATCCAATCGAAGTGGTCCAGTACTGGACCTGAGGACAGTCGAGGGGCCTCCAGTTCTGTTTGTTGTTGTTGTTTAGTCGTGTCCGACTCTTCGTGACCCCATGGACCAGAGCACGCCAGGCACTCCTGTCTTCCACTGCCTCCCGCAGTTTGATCAAACTCATGCTGGTAGCTTCAAGAACACCATCCAACCATGGTGTCCTCTGTCGTCCCCTTCTCCTTGTGTCCTCCATCTTTCCCAACATCAGGGTCTTTTCCAGGGAGTCTTCTCTTCTCATGAGGTGGCCAAAGTATTGGAGCCTCAGCTTCAGGATCTGTCATTCCCGTGAGCACTCAGGGCTGATTTCCTTCAGAATGGATAGGTTTGATCTTCTTGCAGTCCATGGGACTCTCAAGAGTCTCCTCCAGCACCATAATTCAAAAGCATCAATTCTTCGGCAATCAGCCTTCTTTATGGTCCAGCTTTCACTTCCATACATCACTACTGGGAAAACCATAGCTTTTACTATACGGACCTTTGTTGGCAAGGTGATGTCTCTACTTTTTAAGATGCTGTCTAAGTTTGTCATTGCTTTTCTCCCAAGAAGCAGGTGTCTTAATTTTGTGGCTGCTGTCACCATCTGCAGTGATCATGGAGCCCAAGAAAGTAAAATCTCTCACTGCCTCCATTTCTTCCCCTTCTATTTGCCAGGAGGTGATGGGACGAGGGGCCATGATCTTAGTTTTTTTGATGTTCAGCTTCAGACCATATTTTGCGCTCTCCTCTTTCACCCTCAATAAAAGGTTCTTTAATTCCTCCTCACTTTCTGCCATCAAGGCTGTGTCATCTGCATAATCTGAGGTTGTTGATATTTCTTCTGGCAATCTTAATTCCGGCTAGGGATTCATCCAGCCCAGCCTTTCACATGATGAATTCTGCATATAAGTTATATAAGCAGGGAGACTACAGCCATACCTCCCTCGCCCTTCAGTGGTGGTGATCCCAAACCCTGTATTGGCCTCCTCTAAAAAGGAGTGATATCCCCTCACAACCAAGTAGTCCCTGGACCATGTCTCCTGAATCGGAAGGGTATAATGTTGAGATACAAAATCAGCAGGACAAACATCCCCCAAAGGTGTAGCCCATCCCGCCTCACCCCAGGCAAGGAGGGCGGAAAAGATTTTTTTCAAAAAAAATCCCTAAGCCCCGGGGTCACAATTTCAGAAAAAATCTGACATTCCGCAGTTCACTCAAAAATCATGCCAAGCCGTTGCAAATGCTACTCTGAAAGCTGTGGCTTTTTATACCAGGACAAGAAATCAGCCTTCGACAACTTAAGCGGCGGAAAAAGATTTTTTGAAAAAATCCCTAAGCCCCGGGGTCACAATTTCAGCAAAAATCTGACTTTCGGCAATTCATTCAAAAATGGGGCCAAACGGTTGCAAATGCTCCCCTGAAAGGTTTGGCGGTCGAAACAGAAGGCTTTTTATCATGAGACATAAATTCTGCCCTTGATCAACTTAACCGGCAGAAATTTTTTTTTAAAAAAATCCCTAACCCCCGGGGGTCACAATTTCAGCAAAAATAGTGCCCAACGGTTTCAAATGCTCCTCCGAAAGGTTTGGCGGTCGAAACAGATGGCTTTTTATCACAGGAGAAGAAGTCAGCCCTTGACAACTTAACTGGCAGAAAAAGATTTTTTTGAAAAAAACCCTAAGCCACAATTAAGGTCACAATTTCAGAAAAAATCTGACATTGAGCAATTCAATCAAAATTGGTGCCCAATGGTTGCAAATGCTCCCCTGAAAGCTTTGGCAGTCGAAACAGAAGGCTTTTTATCACAGGAGAAGAAGTCAGCCCTTGACAACTTAACCAGCGGAAAAAGATTTTTTGAAAAAAATCCCTAAGGCCCGGAGTCACAATTTCAGAGAAAATCTGACATTCCGCAGTTCACTCAGAAATGGTGCCAAACAGTTGCAAATGCTCCTCTGAAAGCTTTGGCGGTCGAAACAGAAGGCTTTTTATAACAGGACAAGAAAACAGCACTCGATAACTTAACTGGCGGGAAAAGATTTTTTTGAAAAAATTCCTAAGCCCCGGGGTCACAATTTCAGAAAAAAACTGACTTTCGGCAATTCACTCAAAAATGGTGCCCAACGGTTGCAAATGCTCCCCTGAAAGCTTTGGCGGTCGAAACAGAAGGCTCTTTATCACAGGACAAGAAATCAGCCCTCGACAACTTAACCAGCGGGAAAACATTTTTTTGAAAAAATCCCTAAACCCCGGGGTCACAAATTCAGAAAAAAATCTAACTTTTGGCAATTCACTCAAAAATGGTGCCCAACAGTTGCAAATGCTCCTCTGAAAGCATTGGCGGTCGGAACAGAAGGCTTTTTATAACAGTAGAAGAATTCAGCCCTTGACAACTTAACCAGCATAAAAAGATTTTTTGAAAAAATCCCTAACCCCCGGGGGTCACAATTTCAGCAAAAATCTGACATTCCGCAGTTCACTCAGAAATGGTGCCAAACAATTGCAAATGCTCCCCTGAAAGGTTTGGCGGTCGAAACAGATGGCTTTTTATCACAGGACAAGAAATCAGCCCTTGACAACTTAAGCAGCGGAAAAAGATTTTTTGAAAAAATCCCTAAGCCCCGGGGTAAAAATTTCAGAAAAAACTGACATTCCGCAGTTCACTCAAAAATGATGACAAACGGTTGCAAATGCTCCTCTGAAAGCATTGGCGGTCGAAACAGAAGGATTTTTATCACAGGACAAGAAATCAGGCCTCGACAACTTAACCGGCGGGAAAAGATTTTTCTAAAAAAATCCCTAAGGCCCGGGGTCACAATTTCATAAAAAATCTAACTTTCGGCAATTCACTCAAAAATGGTGCCAAACGGTTGCAAATGCTCCCCTTAGAGGTTTGGCATTCGAAACAGAAAGCTTTTTATCACAGGAAAAGAAATCATCCCTCGACAACTTAACCGGCAGAAAAATGTTTTTTGAAAAAATCCTTAAGCCCTGGTCACAATTTCATAAAAAATCTGACTTCTGGCAATTCACTCAAAAATGGTGCCAAACGGTTGCAAATGCTCCCCTGTGAGGTTTGGCGGTCGAAACAAAGCCTTTTATCACAGGAAAAGAAATCAGCCCTCGACAACTTGAGCGGCAGAAAAAGATTTTTTTGAAAAAATCCTAAGCCCCGCGGTCACAATTTCAGCAAAAATCTGTCTTTCGGCAATTCACTCAAAACTGGTGCCAAACGGTTGAAAATGCTCCCCTGAGAGGTTTGGCATCGAAACAGAAGGCTTTTTATCACAGGAAAACAAATCAGCCCTTGACAACTTAACCGGCAGAAAAAGATTTTTTTGAAAAAATCCTAAGCCCCGGGGTCACAATTTCATAAAAAATCTGACTTCTGGCAATTCACTCAAAACTGGTGACAAACGGTTGCAAATGCTCCCCTGAAAGGTTTGGCGGTCGAAACAGAAGGCTTTTTATTACAGGAAAAGAAATCAGCCCTTGACAACTTAACCGGCAGAAAAAGATTTTTTTGAAAAAATCCCTAAGCCCCCGGGGTCAAAATTTCTTGAAAAATCTGACTTTCGGCAAATCACTCAAAAATGCTGCCAAACGGTTGAAAATGCTCCCCTGAAAGGCTTAGCGGTCGAAACAAAAGGCTTTTTATCACAGGAAAAGAAATCAGCCCTCGACAACTTAACCGGCAGAAAACGATTTTTTTGAAAAAAAATCCTAAACCCCGGGGTCACAATTTCATGAAACATCTGACTTTCGGCATTTCACTCAAAAATGGTGCCAAACGGTTGCAAATGCTCCCCTGAAAGGTTTGGCGGTCGAAATTGAAGGCTTTTTATCACAGGAAAAGAAATCAGCCCTCAACAACTTAACCGGCAGAAAAAGATTTTTTTGAAAAAATCCTAAGCCCCGGGGTAAAAATTTCATGAAAAATCTGACTTTCAGCAAATCACTCAAAAATGGTGCCAAACGGTTGCAAATGCTCCCCTGAAAGGTTTGGCGGTCGAAACAGAAGGCTTTTTATCACAGGAAAAGAAATCAGCCCTCGACAACTTAACCGGCAGAAAAAGATTTTTTTGAAAAAATCCTAAGCCCCGGGGTCACAATTTCATAAAAAATCTGATTTCTGGCAATTCACTCAAAAATGGTGCCAAACGGTTGCAAATGCTCCCCTGAAAGGTTTGGCGGTCAAAACAGTAGGCTTTTTATCACAGGAAAAGAAATCAGCCCTCGACAACTTAACCGGCAGAAAAAGATTTTTTTGAAAAAATCCAAAGCCCCGGGGTCACAATTTTATGAAAAATCTGACTTTCGGCAAATCACTCAAAAATGGTGCCAAACGGTTGCAAATGCTCCCCTGAAAGGTTTGGCGGTCGAAACAGAAGGCTTTTTATCACAGGAAAAGAAATCTGCCCGCGACAACTTAACCGGCAGAAAAAGATTTTTTTGAAAAAATCCTAAGCCCCGGGGTCACAATTTCATGAAAAATCTGACTTTCGGCAAATCACTCAAAAATGGTGCCAAACGGTTGCAAATGCTCCCCTGAAAGGTTTGGTCGTCGAAACAGAAGGCTTTTTATCACAGGAAAAGAAATCGGCCCTCGACAACTTAACCGGCAGAAAAAGATTTTTTTGAAAAAATCCTAAGCCCCGGGGTAAAAATTTCATGAAAAATCTGACTTTCGGCAAATCACTCAAAAATGGTGCCAAACGGTTGCAAATGCTCCCCTGAAAGGTTTGGCGGTCGAAACAGAAGGCTTTTTATCACAGGAAAAGAAATCAGCCCTCGACAACTTAACCGGCAGAAAAAGATTTTTTTGAAAAAATCCTAAGCCCCGGGGTCACAATTTCATGAAAAATCTGACTTTCGGCATTTCACTCAAAAATGGTGCCAAACGGTTGCAAATTCTCCCCTGAGAGGTTTGGGCGTCGAAACAGAGGGCTTTTTATCACAGGAAAAGAAATCAGCCCTCGACAACTTAACCGGCAGAAAAAGATTTTTTTGAAAAAATCCTAAGCCCCGGGGTCAAAATTTCATGAAAAATCTGACTTTCGGCAAATCACTCAAAAATGGTGCCAAACGGTTGCAAATGCTCCCCTGAAAGGTTTGGCGGTCGAAACTGAAGGCTTTTTATCACAGGAAAAGAAATCAGCCCTCAACAACTTAACCGGCAGAAAAAGATTTTTTTGAAAAAATCCTAAGCCCCGGGGTCACAATTTCATAAAAAATCTGACTTTCGGCAAATCACTCAAAAATGGTGCCAAACGGTTGCAAATGCTCCCCTGAAAGGTTTGGCGGTCGAAACTGAAGGCTTTTTATCACAGGAAAAGAAATCAGCCCTCAACAACTTAACCGGCAGAAAAAGATTTTTTTGAAAAAATCCTAAGCCCCGGGGTCACAATTTCATAAAAAATCTGACTTTCGGCAAATCACTCAAAAATGGTGCCAAACGGTTGCAAATGCTCCCCTGAAAGGTTTGGCGGTCGAAACAGTAGGCTTTTTATCACAGGAAAATAAATCGGCCCTCAACAACTTAACCGGCAGAAAAAGATTTTTTTGAAAAAAATCCTAAGCCCCGGGGTCACAATTTCATAAAAAATCTGACTTTCGGCAAATCACTCAAAAATGGTGCCAAACGGTTGCAAATGCTCCCCTGAAAGGTTTGACCGTCGAAACAAAAGGCTTTTTAGCACAGGAAAAGAAATCAGCCCTCGACAACTTAACCGGCAGAAAAAGATTTTTTTGAAAAAATCCTAAGCCCCGGGGTCAAAATTTCATAAAAAATCTGATTTCTGGCAATTCACTCAAAAATGGTGCCAAACGGTTGCAAATGCTCCCCTAAAAGGTTTGGCCCTTGAAACTGAAGGCTTTTTATCACAGGAAAAGAAATCAGCCCTCGACAACTTAACCAGCAGAAAAAGATTTTTTTGAAAAAATCCTAAGCCCCGGGGTCACAATTTCATGAAACATCTGACTTTCGGCATTTCACTCAAAAATGGTGCCAAACGGTTGCAAATGCTCCCCTGAAAGGTTTGGCGGTCGAAACAAAAGGCTTTTTAGCACAGGAAAAGAAATCAGCCCTCGACAACTTAACCGGCAGAAAAAGATTTTTTTGAAAAAATCCTAAGCCCCGGGGTCACAATTTCATGAAAAATCTGACTTTCGGCATTTCACTCAAAAATGGTGCCAAACGGTTGCAAATTCTCCCCTGAGAGGTTTGGGCGTCGAAACAGAGGGCTTTTTATCACAGGAAAAGAAATCAGCCCTCGACAACTTAACCGGCAGAAAAAGATTTTTTTGAAAAAATCCTAAGCCCCGGGGTCAAAATTTCATGAAAAATCTGACTTTCGGCAAATCACTCAAAAATGGTGCCAAACGGTTGCAAATGCTCCCCTGAAAGGTTTGGCGGTCGAAACTGAAGGCTTTTTATCACAGGAAAAGAAATCAGCCCTCAACAACTTAACCGGCAGAAAAAGATTTTTTTGAAAAAATCCTAAGCCCCGGGGTCACAATTTCATAAAAAATCTGACTTTCGGCAAATCACTCAAAAATGGTGCCAAACGGTTGCAAATGCTCCCCTGAAAGGTTTGGCGGTCGAAACTGAAGGCTTTTTATCACAGGAAAAGAAATCAGCCCTCAACAACTTAACCGGCAGAAAAAGATTTTTTTGAAAAAATCCTAAGCCCCGGGGTCACAATTTCATAAAAAATCTGACTTTCGGCAAATCACTCAAAAATGGTGCCAAACGGTTGCAAATGCTCCCCTGAAAGGTTTGGCGGTCGAAACAGTAGGCTTTTTATCACAGGAAAATAAATCGGCCCTCAACAACTTAACCGGCAGAAAAAGATTTTTTTGAAAAAAATCCTAAGCCCCGGGGTCACAATTTCATAAAAAATCTGACTTTCGGCAAATCACTCAAAAATGGTGCCAAACGGTTGCAAATGCTCCCCTGAAAGGTTTGACCGTCGAAACAAAAGGCTTTTTAGCACAGGAAAAGAAATCAGCCCTCGACAACTTAACCGGCAGAAAAAGATTTTTTTGAAAAAATCCTAAGCCCCGGGGTCAAAATTTCATAAAAAATCTGATTTCTGGCAATTCACTCAAAAATGGTGCCAAACGGTTGCAAATGCTCCCCTAAAAGGTTTGGCCCTTGAAACTGAAGGCTTTTTATCACAGGAAAAGAAATCAGCCCTCGACAACTTAAACAGCAGAAAAAGATTTTTTTGAAAAAATCCTAAGCCCCGGGGTCACAATTTCATGAAACATCTGACTTTCGGCATTTCACTCAAAAATGGTGCCAAACGGTTGCAAATGCTCCCCTGAAAGGTTTGGCGGTCGAAATTGAAGGCTTTTTATCACAGGAAAATAAATCAGCCCTCAACAACTTAACCGGCAGAAAAAGATTTTTTTGAAAAAATCCTAAGCCCCGGGGTAAAAATTTCATGAAAAATCTGACTTTCAGCAAATCACTCAAAAATGGTGCCAAACGGTTGCAAATGCTCCCCTGAAAGGTTTGGCGGTCGAAACAGAAGGCTTTTTATCACAGGAAAAGAAATCAGCCCTCGACAACTTAACCGGCAGAAAAAGATTTTTTTGAAAAAATCCTAAGCCCCGGGGTCACAATTTCATGAAAAATCTGACTTTCGGCATTTCACTCAAAAATGGTGCCAAACGGTTGCAAATTCTCCCCTGAGAGGTTTGGGCGTCGAAACAGAGGGCTTTTTATCACAGGAAAAGAAATTAGCCCTCGACAACTTAACCGGCAGAAAAAGATTTTTTTGAAAAAATCCTAAGCCCCGGGGTCAAAATTTCATGAAAAATCTGACTTTCGGCAAATCACTCAAAAATGGTGCCAAACGGTTGCAAATGCTCCCCTGAAAGGTTTGGCGGTCGAAACTGAAGGCTTTTTATCACAGGAAAAGAAATCAGCCCTCAACAACTTAACCGGCAGAAAAAGATTTTTTTGAAAAAATCCTAAGCCCCGGGGTCACAATTTCATAAAAAATCTGACTTTCGGCAAATCACTCAAAAATGGTGCCAAACGGTTGCAAATGCTCCCCTGAAAGGTTTGGCGGTCGAAACAGTAGGCTTTTTATCACAGGAAAATAAATCGGCCCTCAACAACTTAACCGGCAGAAAAAGATTTTTTTGAAAAAAATCCTAAGCCCCGGGGTCACAATTTCATAAAAAATCTGACTTTCGGCAAATCACTCAAAAATGGTGCCAAACGGTTGCAAATGCTCCCCTGAAAGGTTTGACCGTCGAAACAAAAGGCTTTTTAGCACAGGAAAAGAAATCAGCCCTCGACAACTTAACCGGCAGAAAAAGATTTTTTTGAAAAAATCCTAAGCCCCGGGGTCAAAATTTCATAAAAAATCTGATTTCTGGCAATTCACTCAAAAATGGTGCCAAACGGTTGCAAATGCTCCCCTAAAAGGTTTGGCCCTTGAAACTGAAGGCTTTTTATCACAGGAAAAGAAATCAGCCCTCGACAACTTAACCAGCAGAAAAAGATTTTTTTGAAAAAATCCTAAGCCCCGGGGTCACAATTTCATGAAACATCTGACTTTCGGCATTTCACTCAAAAATGGTGCCAAACGGTTGCAAATGCTCCCCTGAAAGGTTTGGCGGTCGAAATTGAAGGCTTTTTATCACAGGAAAAGAAATCAGCCCTCAACAACTTAACCGGCAGAAAAAGATTTTTTTGAAAAAATCCTAAGCCCCGGGGTAAAAATTTCATGAAAAATCTGACTTTCAGCAAATCACTCAAAAATGGTGCCAAACGGTTGCAAATGCTCCCCTGAAAGGTTTGGCGGTCGAAACAGAAGGCTTTTTATCACAGGAAAAGAAATCAGCCCTCGACAACTTAACCGGCAGAAAAAGATTTTTTTGAAAAAATCCTAAACCCCGGGGTCACAATTTCATGAAAAATCTGACTTTCGGCATTTCACTCAAAAATGGTGCCAAACGGTTGCAAATTCTCCCCTGAGAGGTTTGGGCGTCGAAACAGAGGGCTTTTTATCACAGGAAAAGAAATTAGCCCTCGACAACTTAACCGGCAGAAAAAGATTTTTTTGAAAAAATCCTAAGCCCCGGGGTCAAAATTTCATGAAAAATCTGACTTTCGGCAAATCACTCAAAAATGGTGCCAAACGGTTGCAAATGCTCCCCTGAAAGGTTTGGCGGTCGAAACAGTAGGCTTTTTATCACAGGAAAATAAATCGGCCCTCAACAACTTAACCGGCAGAAAAAGATTTTTTTGAAAAAAAACCTAAGCCCCGGGGTCACAATTTCATAAAAAATCTGACTTTCGGCAAATCACTCAAAAATGGTGCCAAACGGTTGCAAATGCTCCCCTGAAAGGTTTGGCGGTCGAAATTGAAGGCTTTTTATCACAGGAAAAGAAATCAGCCCTCGACAACTTAACCGGCAGAAAAAGATTTTTTTGAAAAAATCCTAAGCCCCGGGGTCACAATTTCATGAAAAATCTGACTTTCGGCAAATCACTCAAAAATGGTGCCAAACGGTTGCAAATGCTCCCCTGAAAGGTTTGACCGTCGAAACAAAAGGCTTTTTAGCACAGGAAAAGAAATCAGCCCTCGACAACTTAACCGGCAGAAAAAGATTTTTTTGAAAAAATCCTAAGCCCCGGGGTCAAAATTTCATAAAAAATCTGATTTCTGGAAATTCACTCAAAAATGGTGCCAAACGGTTGCAAATGCTCCCCTAAAAGGTTTGGCCCTTGAAACTGAAGGCTTTTTATCACAGGAAAAGAAATCAGCCCTCGACAACTTAACCAGCAGAAAAAGATTTTTTTGAAAAAATCCTAAGCCCCGGGGTCACAATTTCATGAAAAATCTGACTTTCGGCAAATCACTCAAAAATGGTGCCAAACGGTTGCAAATGCTCCCCTGAAAGGTTTGGCGGTCGAAACAGAAGGCTTTTTATCACAGGAAAAGAAATCGGCCCTCGACAACTTAACCGGCAGAAAAAGATTTTTTTGAAAAAATCCTAAGCCCCGGGGTCACAATTTCATAAAAAATCTGATTTCTGGCAATTCACTCAAAAATGGTGCCAAACGGTTGCAAATGCTCCCCTGAAAGGTTTGGCGGTCGAAACAGTAGGCTTTTTATCACAGGAAAAGAAATCAGCCCTCGACAACTTAACCGGCAGAAAAAGATTTTTTTGAAAAAATCCAAAGCCCCGGGGTCACAATTTTATGAAAAATCTTACTTTCGGCAAATCACTCAAAAATGGTGCCAAACGGTTGCAAATGCTCCCCTGAAAGGTTTGGCGGTCGAAACAGAAGGCTTTTTATCACAGTAAAAGAAATCTGCCCGCGACAACTTAACCGGCAGAAAAAGATTTTTTTGAAAAAATCCTAAGCCCCGGGGTCACAATTTCATGAAAAATCTGACTTTCGGCAAATCACTCAAAAATGGTGCCAAACGGTTGCAAATGCTCCCCTGAAAGGTTTGGTCGTCGAAACAGAAGGCTTTTTATCACAGGAAAAGAAATCGGCCCTCGACAACTTAACCGGCAGAAAAAGATTTTTTTGAAAAAATCCTAAGCCCCGGGGTCACAATTTCATGAAAAATCTGACTTTCGGCAAATCACTCAAAAATGGTGCCAAACGGTTGCAAATGCTCCCCTGAAAGGTTTGGCCGTCGAAACAAAAGGCTTTTTATCACAGGAAAAGAAATCAGCCCTCGACAACTTAACCGGCAGAAAAAGATTTTTTTGAAAAAATCCTAAGCCCCAGGGTCAAAATTTGATAAAAAATCTGATTTCTGGCAATTCACTCAAAAATGGTGCCAAACGGTTGCAAATGCTCCCCTGAGAGGTTTGGCGGTCGAAACAGTAGGCTTTTTATCACAGGAAAAGAAATCAGCCCTCGACAACTTAACCGGCAGAAAAAGATTTTTTTGAAAAAATCCAAAGCCCCGGGGTCACAATTTTATGAAAAATCTTACTTTCGGCAAATCACTCAAAAATGGTGCCAAACGGTTGCAAATGCTCCCCTGAAAGGTTTGGCGGTCGAAACAGAAGGCTTTTTATCACAGTAAAAGAAATCTGCCCGCGACAACTTAACCGGCAGAAAAAGATTTTTTTGAAAAAATCCTAAGCCCCGGGGTCACAATTTCATGAAAAATCTGACTTTCGGCAAATCACTCAAAAATGGTGCCAAACGGTTGCAAATGCTCCCCTGAAAGGTTTGGTCGTCGAAACAGAAGGCTTTTTATCACAGGAAAAGAAATCGGCCCTCGACAACTTAACCGGCAGAAAAAGATTTTTTTGAAAAAATCCTAAGCCCCGGGGTCACAATTTCATGAAAAATCTGACTTTCGGCAAATCACTCAAAAATGGTGCCAAACGGTTGCAAATGCTCCCCTGAAAGGTTTGGCCGTCGAAACAAAAGGCTTTTTATCACAGGAAAAGAAATCAGCCCTCGACAACTTAACCGGCAGAAAAAGATTTTTTTGAAAAAATCCTAAGCCCCAGGGTCAAAATTTCATAAAAAATCTGATTTCTGGCAATTCACTCAAAAATGGTGCCAAACGGTTGCAAATGCTCCCCTGAGAGGTTTGGCGGTCCAAACAGAAGGCTTTTTATCACAGGAAAAGAAATCGGCCCTCGACAACTTAACCGGCAGAAAAAGATTTTTTTGAAAAAATCCTAAGCCCCGGGGTCAAAATTTCATGAAAAATCTGACTTTCGGCAAATCACTCAAAAATGGTGCCAAACGGTTGCAAATGCTCCCCTGAAAGGTTTGGCGGTCGAAACTGAAGGCTTTTTATCACAGGAAAAGAAATCAGCCCTCAACAACTTAACCGGCAGAAAAAGATTTTTTTGAAAAAATCCTAAGCCCCGGGGTCAAAATTTCATGAAAAATCTGACTTTCGGCAAATCACTCAAAAATGGTGCCAAACGGTTGCAAATGCTCCGCTGAAAGGTTTGGCGGTCGAAACAGTAGGCTTTTTATCACAGGAAAAGTAATCAGCCCTCGACAACTTAACCGGCAGAAAAAGATTTTTTTGAAAAAAATCCTAAGCCCCGGGGTCACAATTTGATAAAAAATCTAACTTTCGGCAAATCACTCAAAAATGGTGCCAAACGGTTGCAAATGCTCCCCTGAAAGGTTTGGCGGTCGAAATTGAAGGCTTTTTATCACAGGAAAAGAAATCAGCCCTCAACAACTTAACCGGCAGAAAAAGATTTTTTTGAAAAAATCCTAAGCCCCAGGGTCACAATTTCATGAAAAATCTGACTTTCGGCATTTCACTCAAAAATGGTGCCAAACGGTTGCAAATGCTCCCCTGAAAGGTTTGGCAGTCGAAATTGAAGGCTTTTTATCACAGGAAAAGAAATCAGCCCTCGACAACTTAACCGGCAGAAAAAGATTTTTTTGAAAAAATCCTAAGCCCCGGGGTCACAATTTCATGAAAAATCTGACTTTCGGCATTTCACTCAAAAATGGTGCCAAACGGTTGCAAATGCTCCCCTGAAAGGTTTGGCCGTCGAAACAAAAGGCTTTTTATCACAGGAAAAGAAATCAGCCCTCGACAACTTAACCGGCAGAAAAAGATTTTTTTGAAAAAATCCTAAGCCCCAGGGTCAAAATTTCATAAAAAATCTGATTTCTGGCAATTCACTCAAAAATGGTGCCAAACGGTTGCAAATGCTCCCCTGAGAGGTTTGGCGGTCCAAACAGAAGGCTTTTTATCACAGGAAAAGAAATCGGCCCTCGACAACTTAACCGGCAGAAAAAGATTTTTTTGAAAAAATCCTAAGCCCCGGGGTCAAAATTTCATAAAAAATCTGACTTTCGGCAAATCACTCAAAAATGGTGCCAAACGGTTGCAAATGCTCCCCTGAAAGGTTTGGCGGTCGAAACAGTAGGCTTTTTATCACAGGAAAATAAATCGGCCCTCAACAACTTAACCGGCAGAAAAAGATTTTTTTGAAAAAATCCTAAGCCCCGGGGTCAAAATTTCATGAAAAATCTGACTTTCGGCAAATCACTCAAAAATGGTGCCAAACGGTTGCAAATGCTCCCCTGAAAGGTTTGGCGGTCGAAACTGAAGGCTTTTTATCACAGGAAAAGAAATCAGCCCTCAACAACTTAACCGGCAGAAAAAGATTTTTTTGAAAAAATCCTAAGCCCCGGGGTCACAATTTCATAAAAAATCTGACTTTCGGCAAATCACTCAAAAATGGTGCCAAACGGTTGCAAATGCTCCCCTGAAAGGTTTGGCGGTCGAAACAGTAGGCTTTTTATCACAGGAAAATAAATCGGCCCTCAACAACTTAACCGGCAGAAAAAGATTTTTTTGAAAAAAAACCTAAGCCCCGGGGTCACAATTTCATAAAAAATCTGACTTTCGGCAAATCACTCAAAAATGGTGCCAAACGGTTGCAAATGCTCCCCTGAAAGGTTTGGCGGTCGAAATTGAAGGCTTTTTATCACAGGAAAAGAAATCAGCCCTCGACAACTTAACCGGCAGAAAAAGATTTTTTTGAAAAAATCCTAAGCCCCGGGGTCACAATTTCATGAAAAATCTGACTTTCGGCAAATCACTCAAAAATGGTGCCAAACGGTTGCAAATGCTCCCCTGAAAGGTTTGACCGTCGAAACAAAAGGCTTTTTAGCACAGGAAAAGAAATCAGCCCTCGACAACTTAACCGGCAGAAAAAGATTTTTTTGAAAAAATCCTAAGCCCCGGGGTCAAAATTTCATAAAAAATCTGATTTCTGGAAATTCACTCAAAAATGGTGCCAAACGGTTGCAAATGCTCCCCTAAAAGGTTTGGCCCTTGAAACTGAAGGCTTTTTATCACAGGAAAAGAAATCAGCCCTCGACAACTTAACCAGCAGAAAAAGATTTTTTTGAAAAAATCCTAAGCCCCGGGGTCACAATTTCATGAAAAATCTGACTTTCGGCAAATCACTCAAAAATGGTGCCAAACGGTTGCAAATGCTCCCCTGAAAGGTTTGGCGGTCGAAACAGAAGGCTTTTTATCACAGGAAAAGAAATCGGCCCTCGACAACTTAACCGGCAGAAAAAGATTTTTTTGAAAAAATCCTAAGCCCCGGGGTCACAATTTCATAAAAAATCTGATTTCTGGCAATTCACTCAAAAATGGTGCCAAACGGTTGCAAATGCTCCCCTGAAAGGTTTGGCGGTCGAAACAGTAGGCTTTTTATCACAGGAAAAGAAATCAGCCCTCGACAACTTAACCGGCAGAAAAAGATTTTTTTGAAAAAATCCAAAGCCCCGGGGTCACAATTTTATGAAAAATCTTACTTTCGGCAAATCACTCAAAAATGGTGCCAAACGGTTGCAAATGCTCCCCTGAAAGGTTTGGCGGTCGAAACAGAAGGCTTTTTATCACAGTAAAAGAAATCTGCCCGCGACAACTTAACCGGCAGAAAAAGATTTTTTTGAAAAAATCCTAAGCCCCGGGGTCACAATTTCATGAAAAATCTGACTTTCGGCAAATCACTCAAAAATGGTGCCAAACGGTTGCAAATGCTCCCCTGAAAGGTTTGGTCGTCGAAACAGAAGGCTTTTTATCACAGGAAAAGAAATCGGCCCTCGACAACTTAACCGGCAGAAAAAGATTTTTTTGAAAAAATCCTAAGCCCCGGGGTCACAATTTCATGAAAAATCTGACTTTCGGCAAATCACTCAAAAATGGTGCCAAACGGTTGCAAATGCTCCCCTGAAAGGTTTGGCCGTCGAAACAAAAGGCTTTTTATCACAGGAAAAGAAATCAGCCCTCGACAACTTAACCGGCAGAAAAAGATTTTTTTGAAAAAATCCTAAGCCCCAGGGTCAAAATTTGATAAAAAATCTGATTTCTGGCAATTCACTCAAAAATGGTGCCAAACGGTTGCAAATGCTCCCCTGAGAGGTTTGGCGGTCGAAACAGTAGGCTTTTTATCACAGGAAAAGAAATCAGCCCTCGACAACTTAACCGGCAGAAAAAGATTTTTTTGAAAAAATCCAAAGCCCCGGGGTCACAATTTTATGAAAAATCTTACTTTCGGCAAATCACTCAAAAATGGTGCCAAACGGTTGCAAATGCTCCCCTGAAAGGTTTGGCGGTCGAAACAGAAGGCTTTTTATCACAGTAAAAGAAATCTGCCCGCGACAACTTAACCGGCAGAAAAAGATTTTTTTGAAAAAATCCTAAGCCCCGGGGTCACAATTTCATGAAAAATCTGACTTTCGGCAAATCACTCAAAAATGGTGCCAAACGGTTGCAAATGCTCCCCTGAAAGGTTTGGTCGTCGAAACAGAAGGCTTTTTATCACAGGAAAAGAAATCGGCCCTCGACAACTTAACCGGCAGAAAAAGATTTTTTTGAAAAAATCCTAAGCCCCGGGGTCACAATTTCATGAAAAATCTGACTTTCGGCAAATCACTCAAAAATGGTGCCAAACGGTTGCAAATGCTCCCCTGAAAGGTTTGGCCGTCGAAACAAAAGGCTTTTTATCACAGGAAAAGAAATCAGCCCTCGACAACTTAACCGGCAGAAAAAGATTTTTTTGAAAAAATCCTAAGCCCCAGGGTCAAAATTTCATAAAAAATCTGATTTCTGGCAATTCACTCAAAAATGGTGCCAAACGGTTGCAAATGCTCCCCTGAGAGGTTTGGCGGTCCAAACAGAAGGCTTTTTATCACAGGAAAAGAAATCGGCCCTCGACAACTTAACCGGCAGAAAAAGATTTTTTTGAAAAAATCCTAAGCCCCGGGGTCAAAATTTCATGAAAAATCTGACTTTCGGCAAATCACTCAAAAATGGTGCCAAACGGTTGCAAATGCTCCCCTGAAAGGTTTGGCGGTCGAAACTGAAGGCTTTTTATCACAGGAAAAGAAATCAGCCCTCAACAACTTAACCGGCAGAAAAAGATTTTTTTGAAAAAATCCTAAGCCCCGGGGTCAAAATTTCATGAAAAATCTGACTTTCGGCAAATCACTCAAAAATGGTGCCAAACGGTTGCAAATGCTCCGCTGAAAGGTTTGGCGGTCGAAACAGTAGGCTTTTTATCACAGGAAAAGTAATCAGCCCTCGACAACTTAACCGGCAGAAAAAGATTTTTTTGAAAAAAATCCTAAGCCCCGGGGTCACAATTTGATAAAAAATCTAACTTTCGGCAAATCACTCAAAAATGGTGCCAAACGGTTGCAAATGCTCCCCTGAAAGGTTTGGCGGTCGAAATTGAAGGCTTTTTATCACAGGAAAAGAAATCAGCCCTCAACAACTTAACCGGCAGAAAAAGATTTTTTTGAAAAAATCCTAAGCCCCAGGGTCACAATTTCATGAAAAATCTGACTTTCGGCATTTCACTCAAAAATGGTGCCAAACGGTTGCAAATGCTCCCCTGAAAGGTTTGGCAGTCGAAATTGAAGGCTTTTTATCACAGGAAAAGAAATCAGCCCTCGACAACTTAACCGGCAGAAAAAGATTTTTTTGAAAAAATCCTAAGCCCCGGGGTCACAATTTCATGAAAAATCTGACTTTCGGCATTTCACTCAAAAATGGTGCCAAACGGTTGCAAATGCTCCCCTGAAAGGTTTGGCCGTCGAAACAAAAGGCTTTTTATCACAGGAAAAGAAATCAGCCCTCGACAACTTAACCGGCAGAAAAAGATTTTTTTGAAAAAATCCTAAGCCCCAGGGTCAAAATTTCATAAAAAATCTGATTTCTGGCAATTCACTCAAAAATGGTGCCAAACGGTTGCAAATGCTCCCCTGAGAGGTTTGGCGGTCCAAACAGAAGGCTTTTTATCACAGGAAAAGAAATCGGCCCTCGACAACTTAACCGGCAGAAAAAGATTTTTTTGAAAAAATCCTAAGCCCCGGGGTCAAAATTTCATAAAAAATCTGACTTTCGGCAAATCACTCAAAAATGGTGCCAAACGGTTGCAAATGCTCCCCTGAAAGGTTTGGCGGTCGAAACAGTAGGCTTTTTATCACAGGAAAATAAATCGGCCCTCAACAACTTAACCGGCAGAAAAAGATTTTTTTGAAAAAAATCCTAAGCCCCGGGGTCACAATTTCATAAAAAATCTGACTTTCGGCAAATCACTCAAAAATGGTGCCAAACGGTTGCAAATGCTCCCCTGAAAGGTTTGACCGTCGAAACAAAAGGCTTTTTAGCACAGGAAAAGAAATCAGCCCTCGACAACTTAACCGGCAGAAAAAGATTTTTTTGAAAAAATCCTAAGCCCCGGGGTCAAAATTTCATAAAAAATCTGATTTCTGGCAATTCACTCAAAAATGGTGCCAAACGGTTGCAAATGCTCCCCTAAAAGGTTTGGCCCTTGAAACTGAAGGCTTTTTATCACAGGAAAAGAAATCAGCCCTCGACAACTTAACCAGCAGAAAAAGATTTTTTTGAAAAAATCCTAAGCCCCGGGGTCACAATTTCATGAAACATCTGACTTTCGGCATTTCACTCAAAAATGGTGCCAAACGGTTGCAAATGCTCCCCTGAAAGGTTTGGCGGTCGAAATTGAAGGCTTTTTATCACAGGAAAAGAATTCAGCCCTCAACAACTTAACCGGCAGAAAAAGATTTTTTTGAAAAAATCCTAAGCCCCGGGGTAAAAATTTCATGAAAAATCTGACTTTCAGCAAATCACTCAAAAATGGTGCCAAACGGTTGCAAATGCTCCCCTGAAAGGTTTGGCGGTCGAAACAGAAGGCTTTTTATCACAGGAAAAGAAATCAGCCCTCGACAACTTAACCGGCAGAAAAAGATTTTTTTGAAAAAATCCTAAGCCCCGGGGTCACAATTTCATGAAAAATCTGACTTTCGGCATTTCACTCAAAAATGGTGCCAAACGGTTGCAAATTCTCCCCTGAGAGGTTTGGGCGTCGAAACAGAGGGCTTTTTATCACAGGAAAAGAAATTAGCCCTCGACAACTTAACCGGCAGAAAAAGATTTTTTTGAAAAAATCCTAAGCCCCGGGGTCAAAATTTCATGAAAAATCTGACTTTCGGCAAATCACTAAAAAATGGTGCCAAACGGTTGCAAATGCTCCCCTGAAAGGTTTGGCGGTCGAAACTGAAGGCTTTTTATCACAGGAAAAGAAATCAGCCCTCAACAACTTAACCGGCAGAAAAAGATTTTTTTGAAAAAATCCTAAGCCCCGGGTTCACAATTTCATAAAAAATCTGACTTTCGGCAAATCACTCAAAAATGGTGCCAAACGGTTGCAAATGCTCCCCTGAAAGGTTTGGCGGTCGAAACAGTAGGCTTTTTATCACAGGAAAATAAATCGGCCCTCAACAACTTAACCGGCAGAAAAAGATTTTTTTGAAAAAAATCCTAAGCCCCGGGGTCACAATTTCATAAAAAATCTGACTTTCGGCAAATCACTCAAAAATGGTGCCAAACGGTTGCAAATGCTCCCCTGAAAGGTTTGGCGGTCGAAATTGAAGGCTTTTTATCACAGGAAAAGAAATCAGCCCTCGACAACTTAACCGGCAGAAAAAGATTTTTTTGAAAAAATCCTAAGCCCCGGGGTCAAAATTTCATAAAAAATCTGATTTCTGGCAATTCACTCAAAAATGGTGCCAAACGGTTGCAAATGCTCCCCTAAAAGGTTTGGCCCTTGAAACTGAAGGCTTTTTATCACAGGAAAAGAAATCAGCCCTCGACAACTTAACCAGCAGAAAAAGATTTTTTTGAAAAAATCCTAAGCCCCGGGGTCACAATTTCATGAAACATCTGACTTTCGGCATTTCACTCAAAAATGGTGCCAAACGGTTGCAAATGCTCCCCTGAAAGGTTTGGCGGTCGAAATTGAAGGCTTTTTATCACAGGAAAAGAAATCAGCCCTCAACAACTTAACCGGCAGAAAAAGATTTTTTTGAAAAAATCCTAAGCCCCGGGGTAAAAATTTCATGAAAAATCTGACTTTCAGCAAATCACTCAAAAATGGTGCCAAACGGTTGCAAATGCTCCCCTGAAAGGTTTGGCGGTCGAAACAGAAGGCTTTTTATCACAGGAAAAGAAATCAGCCCTCGACAACTTAACCGGCAGAAAAAGATTTTTTTGAAAAAATCCTAAGCCCCGGGGTCACAATTTCATGAAAAATCTGACTTTCGGCATTTCACTCAAAAATGGTGCCAAACGGTTGCAAATTCTCCCCTGAGAGGTTTGGGCGTCGAAACAGAGGGCTTTTTATCACAGGAAAAGAAATTAGCCCTCGACAACTTAACCGGCAGAAAAAGATTTTTTTGAAAAAATCCTAAGCCCCGGGGTCAAAATTTCATGAAAAATCTGACTTTCGGCAAATCACTCAAAAATGGTGCCAAACGGTTGCAAATGCTCCCCTGAAAGGTTTGGCGGTCGAAACTGAAGGCTTTTTATCACAGGAAAAGAAATCAGCCCTCAACAACTTAACCGGCAGAAAAAGATTTTTTTGAAAAAATCCTAAGCCCCGGGGTCACAATTTCATAAAAAATCTGACTTTCGGCAAATCACTCAAAAATGGTGCCAAACGGTTGCAAATGCTCCCCTGAAAGGTTTGGCGGTCGAAACAGTAGGCTTTTTATCACAGGAAAATAAATCGGCCCTCAACAACTTAACCGGCAGAAAAAGATTTTTTTGAAAAAAAACCTAAGCCCCGGGGTCACAATTTCATAAAAAATCTGACTTTCGGCAAATCACTCAAAAATGGTGCCAAACGGTTGCAAATGCTCCCCTGAAAGGTTTGGCGGTCGAAATTGAAGGCTTTTTATCATAGGAAAAGAAATCAGCCCTCGACAACTTAACCGGCAGAAAAAGATTTTTTTGAAAAAATCCTAAGCCCCGGGGTCACAATTTCATGAAAAATCTGACTTTCGGCAAATCACTCAAAAATGGTGCCAAACGGTTGCAAATGCTCCCCTGAAAGGTTTGACCGTCGAAACAAAAGGCTTTTTAGCACAGGAAAAGAAATCAGCCCTCGACAACTTAACCGGCAGAAAAAGATTTTTTTTGAAAAAATCCTAAGCCCCGGGGTCAAAATTTCATAAAAAATCTGATTTCTGGAAATTCACTCAAAAATGGTGCCAAACGGTTGCAAATGCTCCCCTAAAAGGTTTGGCCCTTGAAACTGAAGGCTTTTTATCACAGGAAAAGAAATCAGCCCTCGACAACTTAACCAGCAGAAAAAGATTTTTTTGAAAAAATCCTAAGCCCCGGGGTCACAATTTCATGAAAAATCTGACTTTCGGCAAATCACTCAAAAATGGTGCCAAACGGTTGCAAATGCTCCCCTGAAAGGTTTGGCGGTCGAAACAGAAGGCTTTTTATCACAGGAAAAGAAATCGGCCCTCGACAACTTAACCGGCAGAAAAAGATTTTTTTGAAAAAATCCTAAGCCCCGGGGTCACAATTTCATAAAAAATCTGATTTCTGGCAATTCACTCAAAAATGGTGCCAAACGGTTGCAAATGCTCCCCTGAAAGGTTTGGCGGTCGAAACAGTAGGCTTTTTATCACAGGAAAAGAAATCAGCCCTCGACAACTTAACCGGCAGAAAAAGATTTTTTTGAAAAAATCCAAAGCCCCGGGGTCACAATTTTATGAAAAATCTGACTTTCGGCAAATCACTCAAAAATGGTGCCAAACGGTTGCAAATGCTCCCCTGAAAGGTTTGGCGGTCGAAACAGAAGGCTTTTTATCACAGTAAAAGAAATCTGCCCGCGACAACTTAACCGGCAGAAAAAGATTTTTTTGAAAAAATCCTAAGCCCCGGGGTCACAATTTCATGAAAAATCTGACTTTCGGCAAATCACTCAAAAATGGTGCCAAACGGTTGCAAATGCTCCCCTGAAAGGTTTGGTCGTCGAAACAGAAGGCTTTTTATCACAGGAAAAGAAATCGGCCCTCGACAACTTAACCGGCAGAAAAAGATTTTTTTGAAAAAATCCTAAGCCCCGGGGTCACAATTTCATGAAAAATCTGACTTTCGGCAAATCACTCAAAAATGGTGCCAAACGGTTGCAAATGCTCCCCTGAAAGGTTTGGCCGTCGAAACAAAAGGCTTTTTATCACAGGAAAAGAAATCAGCCCTCGACAACTTAACCGGCAGAAAAAGATTTTTTTGAAAAAATCCTAAGCCCCAGGGTCAAAATTTCATAAAAAATCTGATTTCTGGCAATTCACTCAAAAATGGTGCCAAACGGTTGCAAATGCTCCCCTGAGAGGTTTGGCGGTCCAAACAGAAGGCTTTTTATCACAGGAAAAGAAATCGGCCCTCGACAACTTAACCGGCAGAAAAAGATTTTTTTGAAAAAATCCTAAGCCCCGGGGTCAAAATTTCATGAAAAATCTGACTTTCGGCAAATCACTCAAAAATGGTGCCAAACGGTTGCAAATGCTCCCCTGAAAGGTTTGGCGGTCGAAACTGAAGGCTTTTTATCACAGGAAAAGAAATCAGCCCTCAACAACTTAACCGGCAGAAAAAGATTTTTTTGAAAAAATCCTAAGCCCCGGGGTCAAAATTTCATGAAAAATCTGACTTTCGGCAAATCACTCAAAAATGGTGCCAAACGGTTGCAAATGCTCCGCTGAAAGGTTTGGCGGTCGAAACAGTAGGCTTTTTATCACAGGAAAAGTAATCAGCCCTCGACAACTTAACCGGCAGAAAAAGATTTTTTTGAAAAAAATCGTAAGCCCCGGGGTCACAATTTGATAAAAAATCTAACTTTCGGCAAATCACTCAAAAATGGTGCCAAACGGTTGCAAATGCTCCCCTGAAAGGTTTGGCGGTCGAAATTGAAGGCTTTTTATCACAGGAAAAGAAATCAGCCCTCAACAACTTAACCGGCAGAAAAAGATTTTTTTGAAAAAATCCTAAGCCCCAGGGTCACAATTTCATGAAAAATCTGACTTTCGGCATTTCACTCAAAAATGGTGCCAAACGGTTGCAAATGCTCCCCTGAAAGGTTTGGCAGTCGAAATTGAAGGCTTTTTATCACAGGAAAAGAAATCAGCCCTCGACAACTTAACCGGCAGAAAAAGATTTTTTTGAAAAAATCCTAAGCCCCGGGGTCACAATTTCATGAAAAATCTGACTTTCGGCAAATCACTCAAAAATGGTGCCAAACGGTTGCAAATGCTCCCCTGAAAGGTTTGACCGTCGAAACAAAAGGCTTTTTAGCACAGGAAAAGAAATCAGCCCTCGACAACTTAACCGGCAGAAAAAGATTTTTTTGAAAAAATCCTAAGCCCCGGGGTCAAAATTTCATAAAAAATCTGATTTCTGGCAATTCACTCAAAAATGGTGCCAAACGGTTGCAAATGCTCCCCTAAAAGGTTTGGCCCTTGAAACTGAAGGCTTTTTATCACAGGAAAAGAAATCAGCCCTCGACAACTTAACCAGCAGAAAAAGATTTTTTTGAAAAAATCCTAAGCCCCGGGGTCACAATTTCATGAAACATCTGACTTTCGGCATTTCACTCAAAAATGGTGCCAAACGGTTGCAAATGCTCCCCTGAAAGGTTTGGCGGTCGAAATTGAAGGCTTTTTATCACAGGAAAAGAAATCAGCCCTCAACAACTTAACCGGCAGAAAAAGATTTTTTTGAAAAAATCCTAAGCCCCGGGGTAAAAATTTCATGAAAAATCTGACTTTCAGCAAATCACTCAAAAATGGTGCCAAACGGTTGCAAATGCTCCCCTGAAAGGTTTGGCGGTCGAAACAGAAGGCTTTTTATCACAGGAAAAGAAATCAGCCCTCGACAACTTAACCGGCAGAAAAAGATTTTTTTGAAAAAATCCTAAGCCCCGGGGTCACAATTTTATGAAAAATCTGACTTTCGGCAAATCACTCAAAAATGGTGCCAAACGGTTGCAAATGCTCCCCTGAAAGGTTTGGCGGTCGAAACAGAAGGCTTTTTATCACAGTAAAAGAAATCTGCCCGCGACAACTTAACCGGCAGAAAAAGATTTTTTTGAAAAAATCCTAAGCCCCGGGGTCACAATTTCATGAAAAATCTGACTTTCGGCAAATCACTCAAAAATGGTGCCAAACGGTTGCAAATGCTCCCCTGAAAGGTTTGGTCGTCGAAACAGAAGGCTTTTTATCACAGGAAAAGAAATCGGCCCTCGACAACTTAACCGGCAGAAAAAGATTTTTTTGAAAAAATCCTAAGCCCCGGGGTCACAATTTCATGAAAAATCTGACTTTCGGCAAATCACTCAAAAATGGTGCCAAACGGTTGCAAATGCTCCCCTGAAAGGTTTGGCCGTCGAAACAAAAGGCTTTTTATCACAGGAAAAGAAATCAGCCCTCGACAACTTAACCGGCAGAAAAAGATTTTTTTGAAAAAATCCTAAGCCCCAGGGTCAAAATTTCATAAAAAATCTGATTTCTGGCAATTCACTCAAAAATGGTGCCAAACGGTTGCAAATGCTCCCCTGAGAGGTTTGGCGGTCCAAACAGAAGGCTTTTTATCACAGGAAAAGAAATCGGCCCTCGACAACTTAACCGGCAGAAAAAGATTTTTTTGAAAAAATCCTAAGCCCCGGGGTCAAAATTTCATGAAAAATCTGACTTTCGGCAAATCACTCAAAAATGGTGCCAAACGGTTGCAAATGCTCCCCTGAAAGGTTTGGCGGTCGAAACTGAAGGCTTTTTATCACAGGAAAAGAAATCAGCCCTCAACAACTTAACCGGCAGAAAAAGATTTTTTTGAAAAAATCCTAAGCCCCGGGGTCAAAATTTCATGAAAAATCTGACTTTCGGCAAATCACTCAAAAATGGTGCCAAACGGTTGCAAATGCTCCGCTGAAAGGTTTGGCGGTCGAAACAGTAGGCTTTTTATCACAGGAAAAGTAATCAGCCCTCGACAACTTAACCGGCAGAAAAAGATTTTTTTGAAAAAAATCCTAAGCCCCGGGGTCACAATTTGATAAAAAATCTAACTTTCGGCAAATCACTCAAAAATGGTGCCAAACGGTTGCAAATGCTCCCCTGAAAGGTTTGGCGGTCGAAATTGAAGGCTTTTTATCACAGGAAAAGAAATCAGCCCTCAACAACTTAACCGGCAGAAAAAGATTTTTTTGAAAAAATCCTAAGCCCCAGGGTCACAATTTCATGAAAAATCTGACTTTCGGCAAATCACTCAAAAATGGTGCCAAACGGTTGCAAATGCTCCCCTGAAAGGTTTGGTCGTCGAAACAGAAGGCTTTTTATCACAGGAAAAGAAATCGGCCCTCGACAACTTAACCGGCAGAAAAAGATTTTTTTGAAAAAATCCTAAGCCCCGGGGTCACAATTTCATGAAAAATCTGACTTTCGGCAAATCACTCAAAAATGGTGCCAAACGGTTGCAAATGCTCCCCTGAAAGGTTTGGCCGTCGAAACAAAAGGCTTTTTATCACAGGAAAAGAAATCAGCCCTCGACAACTTAACCGGCAGAAAAAGATTTTTTTGAAAAAATCCTAAGCCCCAGGGTCAAAATTTCATAAAAAATCTGATTTCTGGCAATTCACTCAAAAATGGTGCCAAACGGTTGCAAATGCTCCCCTGAGAGGTTTGGCGGTCCAAACAGAAGGCTTTTTATCACAGGAAAAGAAATCGGCCCTCGACAACTTAACCGGCAGAAAAAGATTTTTTTGAAAAAATCCTAAGCCCCGGGGTCAAAATTTCATGAAAAATCTGACTTTCGGCAAATCACTCAAAAATGGTGCCAAACGGTTGCAAATGCTCCCCTGAAAGGTTTGGCGGTCGAAACTGAAGGCTTTTTATCACAGGAAAAGAAATCAGCCCTCAACAACTTAACCGGCAGAAAAAGATTTTTTTGAAAAAATCCTAAGCCCCGGGGTCACAATTTCATGAAACATCTGACTTTCGGCAAATCACTCAAAAATGGTGCCAAACGGTTGCAAATGCTCCCCTGAAAGGTTTGGCGGTCGAAATTGAAGGCTTTTTATCACAGGAAAAGAAATCAGCCCTCAACAACTTAACCGGCAGAAAAAGATTTTTTTGAAAAAATCCTAAGCCCCGGGGTAAAAATTTCATGAAAAATCTGACTTTCAGCAAATCACTCAAAAATGGTGCCAAACGGTTGCAAATGCTCCCCTGAAAGGTTTGGCGGTCGAAACAGAAGGCTTTTTATCACAGGAAAAGAAATCAGCCCTCAACAACTTAACCGGCAGAAAAAGATTTTTTTGAAAAAATCCTAAGCCCCAGGGTCACAATTTCATGAAAAATCTGACTTTCGGCATTTCACTCAAAAATGGTGCCAAACGGTTGCAAATGCTCCCCTGAAAGGTTTGGCAGTCGAAATTGAAGGCTTTTTATCACAGGAAAAGAAATCAGCCCTCGACAACTTAACCGGCAGAAAAAGATTTTTTTGAAAAAATCCTAAGCCCCGGGGTCACAATTTCATGAAAAATCTGACTTTCGGCATTTCACTCAAAAATGGTGCCAAACGGTTGCAAATGCTCCCCTGAAAGGTTTGGCCGTCGAAACAAAAGGCTTTTTATCACAGGAAAAGAAATCAGCCCTCGACAACTTAACCGGCAGAAAAAGATTTTTTTGAAAAAATCCTAAGCCCCAGGGTCAAAATTTCATAAAAAATCTGATTTCTGGCAATTCACTCAAAAATGGTGCCAAACGGTTGCAAATGCTCCCCTGAGAGGTTTGGCGGTCCAAACAGAAGGCTTTTTATCACAGGAAAAGAAATCGGCCCTCGACAACTTAACCGGCAGAAAAAGATTTTTTTGAAAAAATCCTAAGCCCCGGGGTCAAAATTTCATAAAAAATCTGACTTTCGGCAAATCACTCAAAAATGGTGCCAAACGGTTGCAAATGCTCCCCTGAAAGGTTTGGCGGTCGAAACAGTAGGCTTTTTATCACAGGAAAATAAATCGGCCCTCAACAACTTAACCGGCAGAAAAAGATTTTTTTGAAAAAAATCCTAAGCCCCGGGGTCACAATTTCATAAAAAATCTGACTTTCGGCAAATCACTCAAAAATGGTGCCAAACGGTTGCAAATGCTCCCCTGAAAGGTTTGACCGTCGAAACAAAAGGCTTTTTAGCACAGGAAAAGAAATCAGCCCTCGACAACTTAACCGGCAGAAAAAGATTTTTTTGAAAAAATCCTAAGCCCCGGGGTCAAAATTTCATAAAAAATCTGATTTCTGGCAATTCACTCAAAAATGGTGCCAAACGGTTGCAAATGCTCCCCTAAAAGGTTTGGCCCTTGAAACTGAAGGCTTTTTATCACAGGAAAAGAAATCAGCCCTCGACAACTTAACCAGCAGAAAAAGATTTTTTTGAAAAAATCCTAAGCCCCGGGGTCACAATTTCATGAAACATCTGACTTTCGGCATTTCACTCAAAAATGGTGCCAAACGGTTGCAAATGCTCCCCTGAAAGGTTTGGCGGTCGAAATTGAAGGCTTTTTATCACAGGAAAAGAAATCAGCCCTCAACAACTTAACCGGCAGAAAAAGATTTTTTTGAAAAAATCCTAAGCCCCGGGGTAAAAATTTCATGAAAAATCTGACTTTCAGCAAATCACTCAAAAATGGTGCCAAACGGTTGCAAATGCTCCCCTGAAAGGTTTGGCGGTCGAAACAGAAGGCTTTTTATCACAGGAAAAGAAATCAGCCCTCGACAACTTAACCGGCAGAAAAAGATTTTTTTGAAAAAATCCTAAGCCCCGGGGTCACAATTTCATGAAAAATCTGACTTTCGGCATTTCACTCAAAAATGGTGCCAAACGGTTGCAAATTCTCCCCTGAGAGGTTTGGGCGTCGAAACAGAGGGCTTTTTATCACAGGAAAAGAAATTAGCCCTCGACAACTTAACCGGCAGAAAAAGATTTTTTTGAAAAAATCCTAAGCCCCGGGATCAAAATTTCATGAAAAATCTGACTTTCGGCAAATCACTCAAAAATGGTGCCAAACGGTTGCAAATGCTCCCCTGAAAGGTTTGGCGGTCGAAACTGAAGGCTTTTTATCACAGGAAAAGAAATCAGCCCTCAACAACTTAACCGGCAGAAAAAGATTTTTTTGAAAAAATCCTAAGCCCCGGGGTCACAATTTCATAAAAAATCTGACTTTCGGCAAATCACTCAAAAATGGTGCCAAACGGTTGCAAATGCTCCCCTGAAAGGTTTGGCGGTCGAAACAGTAGGCTTTTTATCACAGGAAAATAAATCGGCCCTCAACAACTTAACCGGCAGAAAAAGATTTTTTTGAAAAAAATCCTAAGCCCCGGGGTCACAATTTCATAAAAAATCTGACTTTCGGCAAATCACTCAAAAATGGTGCCAAACGGTTGCAAATGCTCCCCTGAAAGGTTTGGCGGTCGAAACTGAAGGCTTTTTATCACAGGAAAAGAAATCAGCCCTCAACAACTTAACCGGCAGAAAAAGATTTTTTTGAAAAAATCCTAAGCCCCGGGGTCAAAATTTCATAAAAAATCTGATTTCTGGCAATTCACTCAAAAATGGTGCCAAACGGTTGCAAATGCTCCCCTAAAAGGTTTGGCCCTTGAAACTGAAGGCTTTTTATCACAGGAAAAGAAATCAGCCCTCGACAACTTAACCAGCAGAAAAAGATTTTTTTGAAAAAATCCTAAGCCCCGGGGTCACAATTTCATGAAACATCTGACTTTCGGCATTTCACTCAAAAATGGTGCCAAACGGTTGCAAATGCTCCCCTGAAAGGTTTGGCGGTCGAAATTGAAGGCTTTTTATCACAGGAAAAGAAATCAGCCCTCAACAACTTAACCGGCAGAAAAAGATTTTTTTGAAAAAATCCTAAGCCCCGGGGTAAAAATTTCATGAAAAATCTGACTTTCAGCAAATCACTCAAAAATGGTGCCAAACGGTTGCAAATGCTCCCCTGAAAGGTTTGGCGGTCGAAACAGAAGGCTTTTTATCACAGGAAAAGAAATCAGCCCTCGACAACTTAACCGGCAGAAAAAGATTTTTTTGAAAAAATCCTAAGCCCCGGGGTCACAATTTCATGAAAAATCTGACTTTCGGCATTTCACTCAAAAATGGTGCCAAACGGTTGCAAATTCTCCCCTGAGAGGTTTGGGCGTCGAAACAGAGGGCTTTTTATCACAGGAAAAGAAATTAGCCCTCGACAACTTAACCGGCAGAAAAAGATTTTTTTGAAAAAATCCTAAGCCCCGGGGTCAAAATTTCATGAAAAATCTGACTTTCGGCAAATCACTCAAAAATGGTGCCAAACGGTTGCAAATGCTCCCCTGAAAGGTTTGGCGGTCGAAACTGAAGGCTTTTTATCACAGGAAAAGAAATCAGCCCTCAACAACTTAACCGGCAGAAAAAGATTTTTTTGAAAAAATCCTAAGCCCCGGGGTCACAATTTCATAAAAAATCTGACTTTCGGCAAATCACTCAAAAATGGTGCCAAACGGTTGCAAATGCTCCCCTGAAAGGTTTGGCGGTCGAAACAGTAGGCTTTTTATCACAGGAAAATAAATCGGCCCTCAACAACTTAACCGGCAGAAAAAGATTTTTTTGAAAAAAAACCTAAGCCCCGGGGTCACAATTTCATAAAAAATCTGACTTTCGGCAAATCACTCAAAAATGGTGCCAAACGGTTGCAAATGCTCCCCTGAAAGGTTTGGCGGTCGAAATTGAAGGCTTTTTATCATAGGAAAAGAAATCAGCCCTCGACAACTTAACCGGCAGAAAAAGATTTTTTTGAAAAAATCCTAAGCCCCGGGGTCACAATTTCATGAAAAATCTGACTTTCGGCAAATCACTCAAAAATGGTGCCAAACGGTTGCAAATGCTCCCCTGAAAGGTTTGACCGTCGAAACAAAAGGCTTTTTAGCACAGGAAAAGAAATCAGCCCTCGACAACTTAACCGGCAGAAAAAGATTTTTTTGAAAAAATCCTAAGCCCCGGGGTCAAAATTTCATAAAAAATCTGATTTCTGGAAATTCACTCAAAAATGGTGCCAAACGGTTGCAAATGCTCCCCTAAAAGGTTTGGCCCTTGAAACTGAAGGCTTTTTATCACAGGAAAAGAAATCAGCCCTCGACAACTTAACCAGCAGAAAAAGATTTTTTTGAAAAAATCCTAAGCCCCGGGGTCACAATTTCATGAAAAATCTGACTTTCGGCAAATCACTCAAAAATGGTGCCAAACGGTTGCAAATGCTCCCCTGAAAGGTTTGGCGGTCGAAACAGAAGGCTTTTTATCACAGGAAAAGAAATCGGCCCTCGACAACTTAACCGGCAGAAAAAGATTTTTTTTGAAAAAATCCTAAGCCCCGGGGTCACAATTTCATAAAAAATCTGATTTCTGGCAATTCACTCAAAAATGGTGCCAAACGGTTGCAAATGCTCCCCTGAAAGGTTTGGCGGTCGAAACAGTAGGCTTTTTATCACAGGAAAAGAAATCAGCCCTCGACAACTTAACCGGCAGAAAAAGATTTTTTTGAAAAAATCCAAAGCCCCGGGGTCACAATTTTATGAAAAATCTGACTTTCGGCAAATCACTCAAAAATGGTGCCAAACGGTTGCAAATGCTCCCCTGAAAGGTTTGGCGGTCGAAACAGAAGGCTTTTTATCACAGTAAAAGAAATCTGCCCGCGACAACTTAACCGGCAGAAAAAGATTTTTTTGAAAAAATCCTAAGCCCCGGGGTCACAATTTCATGAAAAATCTGACTTTCGGCAAATCACTCAAAAATGGTGCCAAACGGTTGCAAATGCTCCCCTGAAAGGTTTGGTCGTCGAAACAGAAGGCTTTTTATCACAGGAAAAGAAATCGGCCCTCAACAACTTAACCGGCAGAAAAAGATTTTTTTGAAAAAATCCTAAGCCCCGGGGTCACAATTTCATGAAAAATCTGACTTTCGGCAAATCACTCAAAAATGGTGCCAAACGGTTGCAAATGCTCCCCTGAAAGGTTTGGCCGTCGAAACAAAAGGCTTTTTATCACAGGAAAAGAAATCAGCCCTCGACAACTTAACCGGCAGAAAAAGATTTTTTTGAAAAAATCCTAAGCCCCAGGGTCAAAATTTCATAAAAAATCTGATTTCTGGCAATTCACTCAAAAATGGTGCCAAACGGTTGCAAATGCTCCCCTGAGAGGTTTGGCGGTCCAAACAGAAGGCTTTTTATCACAGGAAAAGAAATCGGCCCTCGACAACTTAACCGGCAGAAAAAGATTTTTTTGAAAAAATCCTAAGCCCCGGGGTCAAAATTTCATGAAAAATCTGACTTTCGGCAAATCACTCAAAAATGGTGCCAAACGGTTGCAAATGCTCCCCTGAAAGGTTTGGCGGTCGAAACTGAAGGCTTTTTATCACAGGAAAAGAAATCAGCCCTCAACAACTTAACCGGCAGAAAAAGATTTTTTTGAAAAAATCCTAAGCCCCGGGGTCAAAATTTCATGAAAAATCTGACTTTCGGCAAATCACTCAAAAATGGTGCCAAACGGTTGCAAATGCTCCGCTGAAAGGTTTGGCGGTCGAAACAGTAGGCTTTTTATCACAGGAAAAGTAATCAGCCCTCGACAACTTAACCGGCAGAAAAAGATTTTTTTGAAAAAAATCCTAAGCCCCGGGGTCACAATTTGATAAAAAATCTAACTTTCGGCAAATCACTCAAAAATGGTGCCAAACGGTTGCAAATGCTCCCCTGAAAGGTTTGGCGGTCGAAATTGAAGGCTTTTTATCACAGGAAAAGAAATCAGCCCTCAACAACTTAACCGGCAGAAAAAGATTTTTTTGAAAAAATCCTAAGCCCCAGGGTCACAATTTCATGAAAAATCTGACTTTCGGCATTTCACTCAAAAATGGTGCCAAACGGTTGCAAATGCTCCCCTGAAAGGTTTGGCAGTCGAAATTGAAGGCTTTTTATCACAGGAAAAGAAATCAGCCCTCGACAACTTAACCGGCAGAAAAAGATTTTTTTGAAAAAATCCTAAGCCCCGGGGTCACAATTTCATGAAAAATCTGACTTTCGGCATTTCACTCAAAAATGGTGCCAAACGGTTGCAAATGCTCCCCTGAAAGGTTTGGCCGTCGAAACAAAAGGCTTTTTATCACAGGAAAAGAAATCAGCCCTCGACAACTTAACCGGCAGAAAAAGATTTTTTTGAAAAAATCCTAAGCCCCAGGGTCAAAATTTCATAAAAAATCTGATTTCTGGCAATTCACTCAAAAATGGTGCCAAACGGTTGCAAATGCTCCCCTGAGAGGTTTGGCGGTCCAAACAGAAGGCTTTTTATCACAGGAAAAGAAATCGGCCCTCGACAACTTAACCGGCAGAAAAAGATTTTTTTGAAAAAATCCTAAGCCCCGGGGTCAAAATTTCATAAAAAATCTGACTTTCGGCAAATCACTCAAAAATGGTGCCAAACGGTTGCAAATGCTCCCCTGAAAGGTTTGGCGGTCGAAACAGTAGGCTTTTTATCACAGGAAAATAAATCGGCCCTCAACAACTTAACCGGCAGAAAAAGATTTTTTTGAAAAAAATCCTAAGCCCCGGGGTCACAATTTCATAAAAAATCTGACTTTCGGCAAATCACTCAAAAATGGTGCCAAACGGTTGCAAATGCTCCCCTGAAAGGTTTGACCGTCGAAACAAAAGGCTTTTTAGCACAGGAAAAGAAATCAGCCCTCGACAACTTAACCGGCAGAAAAAGATTTTTTTGAAAAAATCCTAAGCCCCGGGGTCAAAATTTCATAAAAAATCTGATTTCTGGAAATTCACTCAAAAATGGTGCCAAACGGTTGCAAATGCTCCCCTAAAAGGTTTGGCCCTTGAAACTGAAGGCTTTTTATCACAGGAAAAGAAATCAGCCCTCGACAACTTAACCAGCAGAAAAAGATTTTTTTGAAAAAATCCTAAGCCCCGGGGTCACAATTTCATGAAACATCTGACTTTCGGCATTTCACTCAAAAATGGTGCCAAACGGTTGCAAATGCTCCCCTGAAAGGTTTGGCGGTCGAAATTGAAGGCTTTTTATCACAGGAAAAGAAATCAGCCCTCAACAACTTAACCGGCAGAAAAAGATTTTTTTGAAAAAATCCTAAGCCCCGGGGTAAAAATTTCATGAAAAATCTGACTTTCAGCAAATCACTCAAAAATGGTGCCAAACGGTTGCAAATGCTCCCCTGAAAGGTTTGGCGGTCGAAACAGAAGGCTTTTTATCACAGGAAAAGAAATCAGCCCTCGACAACTTAACCGGCAGAAAAAGATTTTTTTGAAAAAATCCTAAGCCCCGGGGTCACAATTTCATGAAAAATCTGACTTT
Organism: Podarcis muralis; assembly: GCF_964188315.1. Taxonomy (NCBI): domain Eukaryota; kingdom Metazoa; phylum Chordata; class Lepidosauria; order Squamata; family Lacertidae; genus Podarcis; species Podarcis muralis. The sequence goes on from NC_135661.1 coordinate 14,857,909, forward strand.
CGGCATTTCACTCAAAAATGGTGCCAAACGGTTGCAAATTCTCCCCTGAGAGGTTTGGGCGTCGAAACAGAGGGCTTTTTATCACAGGAAAAGAAATTAGCCCTCGACAACTTAACCGGCAGAAAAAGATTTTTTTGAAAAAATCCTAAGCCCCGGGGTCAAAATTTCATGAAAAATCTGACTTTCGGCAAATCACTCAAAAATGGTGCCAAACGGTTGCAAATGCTCCCCTGAAAGGTTTGGCGGTCGAAACTGAAGGCTTTTTATCACAGGAAAAGAAATCAGCCCTCAACAACTTAACCGGCAGAAAAAGATTTTTTTGAAAAAATCCTAAGCCCCGGGGTCACAATTTCATAAAAAATCTGACTTTCGGCAAATCACTCAAAAATGGTGCCAAACGGTTGCAAATGCTCCCCTGAAAGGTTTGGCGGTCGAAACAGTAGGCTTTTTATCACAGGAAAATAAATCGGCCCTCAACAACTTAACCGGCAGAAAAAGATTTTTTGGAAAAAAATCCTAAGCCCCGGGGTCACAATTTCATAAAAAATCTGACTTTCGGCAAATCACTCAAAAATGGTGCCAAACGGTTGCAAATGCTCCCCTGAAAGGTTTGGCGGTCGAAATTGAAGGCTTTTTATCACAGGAAAAGAAATCAGCCCTCGACAACTTAACCGGCAGAAAAAGATTTTTTTGAAAAAATCCTAAGCCCCGGGGTCAAAATTTCATAAAAAATCTGATTTCTGGCAATTCACTCAAAAATGGTGCCAAACGGTTGCAAATGCTCCCCTAAAAGGTTTGGCCCTTGAAACTGAAGGCTTTTTATCACAGGAAAAGAAATCAGCCCTCGACAACTTAACCAGCAGAAAAAGATTTTTTTGAAAAAATCCTAAGCCCCGGGGTCACAATTTCATGAAACATCTGACTTTCGGCATTTCACTCAAAAATGGTGCCAAACGGTTGCAAATGCTCCCCTGAAAGGTTTGGCGGTCGAAATTGAAGGCTTTTTATCACAGGAAAAGAAATCAGCCCTCAACAACTTAACCGGCAGAAAAAGATTTTTTTGAAAAAATCCTAAGCCCCGGGGTAAAAATTTCATGAAAAATCTGACTTTCAGCAAATCACTCAAAAATGGTGCCAAACGGTTGCAAATGCTCCCCTGAAAGGTTTGGCGGTCGAAACAGAAGGCTTTTTATCACAGGAAAAGAAATCAGCCCTCGACAACTTAACCGGCAGAAAAAGATTTTTTTGAAAAAATCCTAAGCCCCGGGGTCACAATTTCATGAAAAATCTGACTTTCGGCATTTCACTCAAAAATGGTGCCAAACGGTTGCAAATTCTCCCCTGAGAGGTTTGGGCGTCGAAACAGAGGGCTTTTTATCACAGGAAAAGAAATTAGCCCTCGACAACTTAACCGGCAGAAAAAGATTTTTTTGAAAAAATCCTAAGCCCCGGGGTCAAAATTTCATGAAAAATCTGACTTTCGGCAAATCACTCAAAAATGGTGCCAAACGGTTGCAAATGCTCCCCTGAAAGGTTTGGCGGTCGAAATTGAAGGCTTTTTATCATAGGAAAAGAAATCAGCCCTCGACAACTTAACCGGCAGAAAAAGATTTTTTTGAAAAAATCCTAAGCCCCGGGGTCACAATTTCATGAAAAATCTGACTTTCGGCAAATCACTCAAAAATGGTGCCAAACGGTTGCAAATGCTCCCCTGAAAGGTTTGACCGTCGAAACAAAAGGCTTTTTAGCACAGGAAAAGAAATCAGCCCTCGACAACTTAACCGGCAGAAAAAGATTTTTTTGAAAAAATCCTAAGCCCCGGGGTCAAAATTTCATAAAAAATCTGATTTCTGGAAATTCACTCAAAAATGGTGCCAAACGGTTGCAAATGCTCCCCTAAAAGGTTTGGCCCTTGAAACTGAAGGCTTTTTATCACAGGAAAAGAAATCAGCCCTCGACAACTTAACCAGCAGAAAAAGATTTTTTTGAAAAAATCCTAAGCCCCGGGGTCACAATTTCATGAAAAATCTGACTTTCGGCAAATCACTCAAAAATGGTGCCAAACGGTTGCAAATGCTCCCCTGAAAGGTTTGGCGGTCGAAACTGAAGGCTTTTTATCACAGGAAAAGAAATCGGCCCTCGACAACTTAACCGGCAGAAAAAGATTTTTTTGAAAAAATCCTAAGCCCCGGGGTCACAATTTCATAAAAAATCTGATTTCTGGCAATTCACTCAAAAATGGTGCCAAACGGTTGCAAATGCTCCCCTGAAAGGTTTGGCGGTCGAAACAGTAGGCTTTTTATCACAGGAAAACAAATCAGCCCTCGACAACTTAACCGGCAGAAAAAGATTTTTTTGAAAAAATCCAAAGCCCCGGGGTCACAATTTTATGAAAAATCTGACTTTCGGCAAATCACTCAAAAATGGTGCCAAACGGTTGCAAATGCTCCCCTGAAAGGTTTGGCGGTCGAAACAGTAGGCTTTTTATCACAGGAAAATAAATCTGCCCGCGACAACTTAACCGGCAGAAAAAGATTTTTTTGAAAAAATCCTAAGCCCCGGGGTCACAATTTCATGAAAAATCTGACTTTCGGCAAATCACTCAAAAATGGTGCCAAACGGTTGCAAATGCTCCCCTGAAAGGTTTGGTCGTCGAAACAGAAGGCTTTTTATCACAGGAAAAGAAATCGGCCCTCGACAACTTAACCGGCAGAAAAAGATTTTTTTGAAAAAATCCTAAGCCCCGGGGTCACAATTTCATGAAAAATCTGACTTTCGGCAAATCACTCAAAAATGGTGCCAAACGGTTGCAAATGCTCCCCTGAAAGGTTTGGCCGTCGAAACAAAAGGCTTTTTATCACAGGAAAAGAAATCAGCCCTCGACAACTTAACCGGCAGAAAAAGATTTTTTTGAAAAAATCCTAAGCCCCAGGGTCAAAATTTCATAAAAAATCTGATTTCTGGCAATTCACTCAAAAATGGTGCCAAACGGTTGCAAATGCTCCCCTGAGAGGTTTGGCGGTCCAAACAGAAGGCTTTTTATCACAGGAAAAGAAATCGGCCCTCGACAACTTAACCGGCAGAAAAAGATTTTTTTGAAAAAATCCTAAGCCCCGGGGTCAAAATTTCATGAAAAATCTGACTTTCGGCAAATCACTCAAAAATGGTGCCAAACGGTTGCAAATGCTCCCCTGAAAGGTTTGGCGGTCGAAACTGAAGGCTTTTTATCACAGGAAAAGAAATCAGCCCTCAACAACTTAACCGGCAGAAAAAGATTTTTTTGAAAAAATCCTAAGCCCCGGGGTCAAAATTTCATGAAAAATCTGACTTTCGGCAAATCACTCAAAAATGGTGCCAAACGGTTGCAAATGCTCCGCTGAAAGGTTTGGCGGTCGAAACAGTAGGCTTTTTATCACAGGAAAAGTAATCAGCCCTCGACAACTTAACCGGCAGAAAAAGATTTTTTTGAAAAAAATCCTAAGCCCCGGGGTCACAATTTGATAAAAAATCTAACTTTCGGCAAATCACTCAAAAATGGTGCCAAACGGTTGCAAATGCTCCCCTGAAAGGTTTGGCGGTCGAAATTGAAGGCTTTTTATCACAGGAAAAGAAATCAGCCCTCAACAACTTAACCGGCAGAAAAAGATTTTTTTGAAAAAATCCTAAGCCCCAGGGTCACAATTTCATGAAAAATCTGACTTTCGGCATTTCACTCAAAAATGGTGCCAAACGGTTGCAAATGCTCCCCTGAAAGGTTTGGCAGTCGAAATTGAAGGCTTTTTATCACAGGAAAAGAAATCAGCCCTCGACAACTTAACCGGCAGAAAAAGATTTTTTTGAAAAAATCCTAAGCCCCGGGGTCACAATTTCATGAAAAATCTGACTTTCGGCATTTCACTCAAAAATGGTGCCAAACGCTTGCAAATGCTCCCCTGAAAGGTTTGGCGGTCGAAATTGAAGGCTTTTTATCACAGGAAAAGAAATCAGCCCTCGACAACTTAACCGGCAGAAAAAGACTTATTTGAAAAAATCCTAAGCCCCGGGGTCACAATTTCATGAAACATCTGACTTTCGGCATTTCACTCAAAAATGGTGCCAAACGGTTGCAAATGCTCCCCTGAAAGGTTTGGCGGTCGAAATTGAAGGCTTTTTATCACAGGAAAAGAAATCAGCCCTCGACAACTTAACCGGCAGAAAAAGACTTATTTGAAAAAATCCTAAGCCCCGGGGTCACAATTTCATGAAACATCTGACTTTCGGCATTTCACTCAAAAATGGTGCCAAACGGTTGCAAATGCTCCCCTGAAAGGTTTGGCGGTCGAAATTGAAGGCTTTTTATCACAGGAAAAGAAATCAGCCCTCGACAACTTAACCGGCAGAAAAAGACTTTTTTGAAAAAATCCTAAGCCCCGGGGTCACAATTTCATGAAACATCTGACTTTCGGCATTTCACTCAAAAATGGTGCCAAACGGTTGCAAATGCTCCCCTGAAAGGTTTGGCGGTCGAAATTGAAGGCTTTTTATCACAGGAAAAGAAATCAGCCCTCGACAACTTAACCGGCAGAAAAAGATTTTTTTGAAAAAATCCTAAGCCCCGGGGTCAAAATTTCATGAAAAATCTGACTTTCGGCAAATCACTCAAAAATGGTGCCAAACGGTTGCAAATGCTCCCCTGAAAGGTTTGGCGGTCGAAACTGAAGGCTTTTTATCACAGGAAAAGAAATCAGCCCTCAACAACTTAACCGGCAGAAAAAGATTTTTTTGAAAAAATCCTAAGCCCCGGGGTCACAATTTCATAAAAAATCTGACTTTCGGCAAATCACTCAAAAATGGTGCCAAACGGTTGCAAATGCTCCCCTGAAAGGTTTGGCGGTCGAAACAGTAGGCTTTTTATCACAGGAAAATAAATCGGCCCTCAACAACTTAACCGGCAGAAAAAGATTTTTTTGAAAAAAATCCTAAGCCCCGGGGTCACAATTTCATAAAAAATCTGACTTTCGGCAAATCACTCAAAAATGGTGCCAAACGGTTGCAAATCCGCCCCTGAAAGGTTTGACCGTCGAAACAAAAGGCTTTTTAGCAAAGGAAAAGAAATCAGCCCTCGACAACTTAACCGGCAGAAAAAGATTTTTTTGAAAAAATCCTAAGCCCCGGGGTCAAAATTTCATAAAAAATCTGATTTCTGGCAATTCACTCAAAAATGGTGCCAAACGGTTGCAAATGCTCCCCTAAAAGGTTTGGCCCTTGAAACTGAAGGCTTTTTATCACAGGAAAAGAAATCAGCCCTCGACAACTTAACCAGCAGAAAAAGATTTTTTTGAAAAAATCCTAAGCCCCGGGGTCACAATTTCATAAAAAATCTGACTTTCGGCATTTCACTCAAAAATGGTGCCAAACGGTTGCAAATGCTCCCCTGAAAGGTTTGGCGGTCGAAATTGAAGGCTTTTTATCACAGGAAAAGAAATCAGTCCTCGACAACTTAACCGGCAGAAAAAGATTTGTTTGAAAAAATCCTAAGCCCCGGGGTCACAATTTCCTCAAAAATCTGACTTTCGGCAAATCACTCAAAAATGGTGCCAAACGGTTGCAAATGCTCCCCTGAAAGGTTTGGCGGTCGAAACAGAAGGCTTTTTATCACAGGAAAAGAAATCGGCCCTCGACAACTTAACCGGCAGAAAAAGATTTTTTTGAAAAAATCCTAAGCCCCGGGGTCACAATTTCATAAAAAATCTGATTTCTGGCAATTCACTCAAAAATGGTGCCAAACGGTTGCAAATGCTCCCCTGAAAGGTTTGGCGGTCGAAACAGTAGGCTTTTTATCACAGGAAAAGAAATCAGCCCTCGACAACTTAACCGGCAGAAAAAGATTTTTTTGAAAAAATCCTAAGCCCCGGGGTCACAATTTCATGAAAAATCTGACTTTCGGCAAATCACTCAAAAATGGTGCCAAACGGTTGCAAATGCTCCCCTGAAAGGTTTGGCGGTCGAAACAGTAGGCTTTTTATCACAGGAAAAGAAATCAGCCCTCGACAACTTAACCGGCAGAAAAAGATTTTTTTGAAAAAATCCTAAGCCCCGGGGTCACAATTTCATGAAAAATCTGACTTTCGGCAAATCACTCAAAAATGGTGCCAAACGGTTGCAAATGCTCCCCTGAAAGGTTTGGCGGTCGAAACTGAAGGCTTTTTATCACAGGAAAAGAAATCGGCCCTCAACAACTTAACCGGCAGAAAAAGATTTTTTTGAAAAAATCCTAAGCCCCGGGGTCACAATTTCATAAAAAATCTGACTTTCGGCAAATCACTCAAAAATGGTGCCAAACGGTTGCAAATGCTCCCCTGAAAGGTTTGGCGGTCGAAACAGTAGGCTTTTTATCACAGGAAAAGAAATCGGCCCTCGACAACTTAACCGGCAGAAAAAGATTTTTTTGAAAAAATCCTAAGCCCCGGGGTAAAAATTTCATGAAAAATCTGACTTTCGGCAAATCACTCAAAAATGGTGCCAAACGGTTGCAAATGCTCCCCTGAAAGGTTTGGCGGTCGAAACAGAAGGCTTTTTATCACAGGAAAAGAAATCAGCCCTCGACAACTTAACCGGCAGAAAAAGATTTTTTTGAAAAAATCCTAAGCCCCGGGGTCACAATTTCATGAAAAATCTGACTTTCGGCATTTCACTCAAAAATGGTGCCAAACGGTTGCAAATTCTCCCCTGTGAGGTTTGGGCGTCGAAACAGAGGGCTTTTTATCACAGGAAAAGAAATCAGCCCTCGACAACTTAACCGGCAGAAAAAGATTTTTTTGAAAAAATCCTAAGCCCCGGGGTCAAAATTTCATGAAAAATCTGACTTTCGGCTTATTACTCAAAAATGGTGCCAAACGGTTGCAAATGCTCCCCTGAAAGGTTTGGCGGTCGAAACTGAAGGCTTTTTATCACAGGAAAAGAAATCAGCCCTCAACAACTTAACCGGCAGAAAAAGATTTTTTTGAAAAAATCCTAAGCCCCGGGGTCACAATTTCATAAAAAATCTGACTTTCGGCAAATCACTCAAAAATGGTGCCAAACGGTTGCAAATGCTCCCCTGAAAGGTTTGGCGGTCGAAACAGTAGGCTTTTTATCACAGGAAAATAAATCGGCCCTCAACAACTTAACCGGCAGAAAAAGATTTTTTTGAAAAAAATCCTAAGCCCCGGGGTCACAATTTCATAAAAAATCTGACTTTCGGCAAATCACTCAAAAATGGTGCCAAACGGTTGCAAATGCTCCCCTGAAAGGTTTGACCGTCGAAACAAAAGGCTTTTTAGCACAGGAAAAGAAATCAGCCCTCGACAACTTAACCGGCAGAAAAAGATTTTTTTGAAAAAATCCTAAGCCCCGGGGTCAAAATTTCATAAAAAATCTGATTTCTGGCAATTCACTCAAAAATGGTGCCAAACGGTTGCAAATGCTCCCCTAAAAGGTTTGGCCCTTGAAACTGAAGGCTTTTTATCACAGGAAAAGAAATCAGCCCTCGACAACTTAACCAGCAGAAAAAGATTTTTTTGAAAAAATCCTAAGCCCCGGGGTCACAATTTCATGAAACATCTGACTTTCGGCATTTCACTCAAAAATGGTGCCAAACGGTTGCAAATGCTCCCCTGAAAGGTTTGGCGGTCGAAATTGAAGGCTTTTTATCACAGGAAAAGAAATCAGCCCTCAACAACTTAACCGGCAGAAAAAGATTTTTTTGAAAAAATCCTAAGCCCCGGGGTAAAAATTTCATGAAAAATCTGACTTTCAGCAAATCACTCAAAAATGGTGCCAAACGGTTGCAAATGCTCCCCTGAAAGGTTTGGCGGTCGAAACAGAAGGCTTTTTATCACAGGAAAAGAAATCAGCCCTCGACAACTTAACCGGCAGAAAAAGATTTTTTTGAAAAAATCCTAAGCCCCGGGGTCACAATTTCATGAAAAATCTGACTTTCGGCATTTCACTCAAAAATGGTGCCAAACGGTTGCAAATTCTCCCCTGAGACGTTTGGGCGTCGAAACAGAGGGCTTTTTATCACAGGAAAAGAAATTAGCCCTCGACAACTTAACCGGCAGAAAAAGATTTTTTTGAAAAAATCCTAAGCCCCGGGGTCAAAATTTCATGAAAAATCTGACTTTCGGCAAATCACTCAAAAATGGTGCCAAACGGTTGCAAATGCTCCCCTGAAAGGTTTGGCGGTCGAAACTGAAGGCTTTTTATCACAGGAAAAGAAATCAGCCCTCAACAACTTAACCGGCAGAAAAAGATTTTTTTGAAAAAATCCTAAGCCCCGGGGTCACAATTTCATAAAAAATCTGACTTTCGGCAAATCACTCAAAAATGGTGCCAAACGGTTGCAAATGCTCCCCTGAAAGGTTTGGCGGTCGAAACAGTAGGCTTTTTATCACAGGAAAATAAATCGGCCCTCAACAACTTAACCGGCAGAAAAAGATTTTTTTGAAAAAAACCCTAAGCCCCGGGGTCACAATTTCATAAAAAATCTGACTTTCGGCAAATCACTCAAAAATGGTGCCAAACGCTTGCAAATGCTCCCCTGAAAGGTTTGGCGGTCGAAATTGAAGGCTTTTTATCACAGGAAAAGAAATCAGCCCTCGACAACTTAACCGGCAGAAAAAGATTTTTTTGAAAAAATCCTAAGCCCCGGGGTCACAATTTCATGAAAAATCTGACTTTCGGCAAATCACTCAAAAATGGTGCCAAACGGTTGCAAATGCTCCCCTGAAAGGTTTGACCGTCGAAACAAAAGGCTTTTTATCACAGGAAAAGAAATCAGCCCTCGACAACTTAACCGGCAGAAAAAGATTTTTTTGAAAAAATCCTAAGCCCCGGGGTCACAATTTCATAAAAAATCTGACTTTCGGCATTTCACTCAAAAATGGTGCCAAACGGTTGCAAATTCTCCCCTGAGAGGTTTGGGCGTCGAAACAGAGGGCTTTTTATCACAGGAAAAGAAATCAGCCCTCGACAACTTAACCGGCAGAAAAAGATTTTTTTGAAAAAATCCTAAGCCCCGGGGTCAAAATTTCATGAAAAATCTGACTTTCGGCAAATCACTCAAAAATGGTGCCAAACGGTTGCAAATGATCCCCTGAAAGGTTTGGCGGTCGAAACTGAAGGCTTTTTATCACAGGAAAAGAAATCAGCCCTCAACAACTTAACCGGCAGAAAAAGATTTTTTTGAAAAAATCCTAAGCCCCGGGGTCACAATTTCATAAAAAATCTGACTTTCGGCAAATCACTCAAAAATGGTGCCAAACGCTTGCAAATGCTCCCCTGAAAGGTTTGGCGGTCGAAACTGAAGGCTTTTTATCACAGGAAAAGAAATCAGCCCTCACCAACTTAACCGGCAGAAAAAGATTTTTTTGAAAAAATCCTAAGCCCCGGGGTCACAATTTCATAAAAAATCTGACTTTCGGCAAATCACTCAAAAATGGTGCCAAACGGTTGCAAATGCTCCCCTGAAAGGTTTGGCGGTCGAAACAGTAGGCTTTTTATCACAGGAAAATAAATCGGCCCTCAACAACTTAACCGGCAAAAAAAGATTTTTTTGAAAAAAATCCTAAGCCCCGGGGTCACAATTTCATAAAAAATCTGACTTTCGGCAAATCACTCAAAAATGGTGCCAAACGGTTGCAAATGCTCCCCTGAAAGGTTTGACCGTCGAAACAAAAGGCTTTTTAGCACAGGAAAAGAAATCAGCCCTCGACAACTTAACCGGCAGAAAAAGATTTTTTTGAAAAAATCCTAAGCCCCGGGGTCAAAATTTCATAAAAAATCTGATTTCTGGCAATTCACTCAAAAATGGTGCCAAACGGTTGCAAATGCTCCCCTAAAAGGTTTGGCCCTTGAAACTGAAGGCTTTTTATCACAGGAAAAGAAATCAGCCCTCGACAACTTAACCAGCAGAAAAAGATTTTTTTGAAAAAATCCTAAGCCCCGGGGTCACAATTTCATGAAACATCTGACTTTCGGCATTTCACTCAAAAATGGTGCCAAACGGTTGCAAATGCTCCCCTGAAAGGTTTGGCGGTCGAAATTGAAGGCTTTTTATCACAGGAAAAGAAATCAGCCCTCAACAACTTAACCGGCAGAAAAAGATTTTTTTGAAAAAATCCTAAGCCCCGGGGTAAAAATTTCATGAAAAATCTGACTTTCAGCAAATCACTCAAAAATGGTGCCAAACGGTTGCAAATGCTCCCCTGAAAGGTTTGGCGGTCGAAACAGAAGGCTTTTTATCACAGGAAAAGAAATCAGCCCTCGACAACTTAACCGGCAGAAAAAGATTTTTTTGAAAAAATCCTAAGCCCCGGGGTCACAATTTCATGAAAAATCTGACTTTCGGCATTTCACTCAAAAATGGTGCCAAACGGTTGCAAATTCTCCCCTGAGAGGTTTGGGCGTCGAAACAGAGGGCTTTTTATCACAGGAAAAGAAATTAGCCCTCGACAACTTAACCGGCAGAAAAAGATTTTTTTGAAAAAATCCTAAGCCCCGGGGTCAAAATTTCATGAAAAATCTGACTTTCGGCAAATCACTCAAAAATGGTGCCAAACGGTTGCAAATGCTCCCCTGAAAGGTTTGGTGGTCGAAACTGAAGGCTTTTTATCACAGGAAAAGAAATCAGCCCTCAACAACTTAACCGGCAGAAAAAGATTTTTTTGAAAAAATCCTAAGCCCCGGGCTCACAATTTCATAAAAAATCTGACTTTCGGCAAATCACTCAAAAATGGTGCCAAACAGTTGCAAATGCTCCCCTGAAAGGTTTGGCGGTCGAAACAGTAGGCTTTTTATCACAGGAAAATAAATCGGCCCTCAACAACTTAACCGGCAGAAAAAGATTTTTTTGAAAAAAATCCTAAGCCCCGGGGTCACAATTTCATAAAAAATCTGACTTTCGGCAAATCACTCAAAAATGGTGCCAAACGGTTGCAAATGCTCCCCTGAAAGGTTTGACCGTCGAAACAAAAGGCTTTTTAGCACAGGAAAAGAAATCAGCCCTCGACAACTTAACCGGCAGAAAAAGATTTTTTTGAAAAAATCCTAAGCCCCGGGGTCAAAATTTCATAAAAAATCTGATTTCTGGCAATTCACTCAAAAATGGTGCCAAACGGTTGCAAATGCTCCCCTAAAAGGTTTGGCCCTTGAAACTGAAGGCTTTTTATCACAGGAAAAGAAATCAGCCCTCGACAACTTAACCAGCAGAAAAAGATTTTTTTGAAAAAATCCTAAGCCCCGGGGTCACAATTTCATGAAACATCTGACTTTCGGCATTTCACTCAAAAATGGTGCCAAACGGTTGCAAATGCTCCCCTGAAAGGTTTGGCGGTCGAAATTGAAGGCTTTTTATCACAGGAAAAGAAATCAGCCCTCAACAACTTAACCGGCAGAAAAAGATTTTTTTGAAAAAATCCTAAGCCCCGGGGTAAAAATTTCATGAAAAATCTGACTTTCAGCAAATCACTCAAAAATGGTGCCAAACGGTTGCAAATGCTCCCCTGAAAGGTTTGGCGGTCGAAACAGAAGGCTTTTTATCACAGGAAAAGAAATCAGCCCTCGACAACTTAACCGGCAAAAAAAGATTTTTTTGAAAAAATCCTAAGCCCCGGGGTCACAATTTCATGAAAAATCTGACTTTCGGCATTTCACTCAAAAATGGTGCCAAACGGTTGCAAATTCTCCCCTGAGAGGTTTGGGCGTCGAAACAGAGGGCTTTTTATCACAGGAAAAGAAATTAGCCCTCGACAACTTAACCGGCAGAAAAAGATTTTTTTGAAAAAATCCTAAGCCCCGGGGTCAAAATTTCATGAAAAATCTGACTTTCGGCAAATCACTCAAAAATGGTGCCAAACGGTTGCAAATGCTCCCCTGAAAGGTTTGGCGGTCGAAACTGAAGGCTTTTTATCACAGGAAAAGAAATCAGCCCTCAACAACTTAACCGGCAGAAAAAGATTTTTTTGAAAAAATCCTAAGCCCCGGGGTCACAATTTCATAAAAAATCTGACTTTCGGCAAATCACTCAAAAATGGTGCCAAACGGTTGCAAATGCTCCCCTGAAAGGTTTGGCGGTCGAAACAGTAGGCTTTTTATCACAGGAAAATAAATCGGCCCTCAACAACTTAACCGGCAGAAAAAGATTTTTTTGAAAAAAAACCTAAGCCCCGGGGTCACAATTTCATAAAAAATCTGACTTTCGGCAAATCACTCAAAAATGGTGCCAAACGGTTGCAAATGCTCCCCTGAAAGGTTTGGCGGTCGAAATTGAAGGCTTTTTATCACAGGAAAAGAAATCAGCCCTCGACAACTTAACCGGCAGAAAAAGATTTTTTTGAAAAAATCCTAAGCCCCGGGGTCACAATTTCATGAAAAATCTGACTTTCGGCAAATCACTCAAAAATGGTGCCAAACGGTTGCAAATGCTCCCCTGAAAGGTTTGACCGTCGAAACAAAAGGCTTTTTAGCACAGGAAAAGAAATCAGCCCTCGACAACTTAACCGGCAGAAAAAGATTTTTTTGAAAAAATCCTAAGCCCCGGGGTCAAAATTTCATAAAAAATCTGACTTTCGGCAAATCACTCAAAAATGGTGCCAAACGGTTGCAAATGCTCCCCTGAAAGGTTTGGTGGTCGAAACTGAAGGCTTTTTATCACAGGAAAATAAATCAGCCCTCAACAACTTAACCGGCAGAAAAAGATTTTTTTGAAAAAATCCTAAGCCCCGGGCTCACAATTTCATAAAAAATCTGACTTTCGGCAAATCACTCAAAAATGGTGCCAAACAGTTGCAAATGCTCCCCTGAAAGGTTTGGCGGTCGAAACAGTAGGCTTTTTATCACAGGAAAATAAATCGGCCCTCAACAACTTAACCGGCAGAAAAAGATTTTTTTGAAAAAAATCCTAAGCCCCGGGGTCACAATTTCATAAAAAATCTGACTTTCGGCAAATCACTCAAAAATGGTGCCAAACGGTTGCAAATGCTCCCCTGAAAGGTTTGACCGTCGAAACAAAAGGCTTTTTAGCACAGGAAAAGAAATCAGCCCTCGACAACTTAACCGGCAGAAAAAGATTTTTTTGAAAAAATCCTAAGCCCCGGGGTCAAAATTTCATAAAAAATCTGATTTCTGGCAATTCACTCAAAAATGGTGCCAAACGGTTGCAAATGCTCCCCTAAAAGGTTTGGCCCTTGAAACTGAAGGCTTTTTATCACAGGAAAAGAAATCAGCCCTCGACAACTTAACCAGCAGAAAAAGATTTTTTTGAAAAAATCCTAAGCCCCGGGGTCACAATTTCATGAAACATCTGACTTTCGGCATTTCACTCAAAAATGGTGCCAAACGGTTGCAAATGCTCCCCTGAAAGGTTTGGCGGTCGAAATTGAAGGCTTTTTATCACAGGAAAAGAAATCAGCCCTCAACAACTTAACCGGCAGAAAAAGATTTTTTTGAAAAAATCCTAAGCCCCGGGGTAAAAATTTCATGAAAAATCTGACTTTCAGCAAATCACTCAAAAATGGTGCCAAACGGTTGCAAATGCTCCCCTGAAAGGTTTGGCGGTCGAAACAGAAGGCTTTTTATCACAGGAAAAGAAATCAGCCCTCGACAACTTAACCGGCAAAAAAAGATTTTTTTGAAAAAATCCTAAGCCCCGGGGTCACAATTTCATGAAAAATCTGACTTTCGGCATTTCACTCAAAAATGGTGCCAAACGGTTGCAAATTCTCCCCTGAGAGGTTTGGGCGTCGAAACAGAGGGCTTTTTATCACAGGAAAAGAAATTAGCCCTCGACAACTTAACCGGCAGAAAAAGATTTTTTTGAAAAAATCCTAAGCCCCGGGGTCAAAATTTCATGAAAAATCTGACTTTCGGCAAATCACTCAAAAATGGTGCCAAACGGTTGCAAATGCTCCCCTGAAAGGTTTGGCGGTCGAAACTGAAGGCTTTTTATCACAGGAAAAGAAATCAGCCCTCAACAACTTAACCGGCAGAAAAAGATTTTTTTGAAAAAATCCTAAGCCCCGGGGTCACAATTTCATAAAAAATCTGACTTTCGGCAAATCACTCAAAAATGGTGCCAAACGGTTGCAAATGCTCCCCTGAAAGGTTTGGCGGTCGAAACAGTAGGCTTTTTATCACAGGAAAATAAATCGGCCCTCAACAACTTAACCGGCAGAAAAAGATTTTTTTGAAAAAAAACCTAAGCCCCGGGGTCACAATTTCATAAAAAATCTGACTTTCGGCAAATCACTCAAAAATGGTGCCAAACGGTTGCAAATGCTCCCCTGAAAGGTTTGGCGGTCGAAATTGAAGGCTTTTTATCACAGGAAAAGAAATCAGCCCTCGACAACTTAACCGGCAGAAAAAGATTTTTTTGAAAAAATCCTAAGCCCCGGGGTCACAATTTCATGAAAAATCTGACTTTCGGCAAATCACTCAAAAATGGTGCCAAACGGTTGCAAATGCTCCCCTGAAAGGTTTGACCGTCGAAACAAAAGGCTTTTTAGCACAGGAAAAGAAATCAGCCCTCGACAACTTAACCGGCAGAAAAAGATTTTTTTGAAAAAATCCTAAGCCCCGGGGTCAAAATTTCATAAAAAATCTGATTTCTGGAAATTCACTCAAAAATGGTGCCAAACGGTTGCAAATGCTCCCCTAAAAGGTTTGGCCCTTGAAACTGAAGGCTTTTTATCACAGGAAAAGAAATCAGCCCTCGACAACTTAACCAGCAGAAAAAGATTTTTTTGAAAAAATCCTAAGCCCCGGGGTCACAATTTCATGAAAAATCTGACTTTCGGCAAATCACTCAAAAATGGTGCCAAACGGTTGCAAATGCTCCCCTGAAAGGTTTGGCGGTCGAAACAGAAGGCTTTTTATCACAGGAAAAGAAATCGGCCCTCGACAACTTAACCGGCAGAAAAAGATTTTTTTGAAAAAATCCTAAGCCCCGGGGTCACAATTTCATAAAAAATCTGATTTCTGGCAATTCACTCAAAAATGGTGCCAAACGGTTGCAAATGCTCCCCTGAAAGGTTTGGCGGTCGAAACAGTAGGCTTTTTATCACAGGAAAAGAAATCAGCCCTCGACAACTTAACCGGCAGAAAAAGATTTTTTTGAAAAAATCCAAAGCCCCGGGGTCACAATTTTATGAAAAATCTGACTTTCGGCAAATCACTCAAAAATGGTGCCAAACGGTTGCAAATGCTCCCCTGAAAGGTTTGGCGGTCGAAACAGAAGGCTTTTTATCACAGTAAAAGAAATCTGCCCGCGACAACTTAACCGGCAGAAAAAGATTTTTTTGAAAAAATCCTAAGCCCCGGGGTCACAATTTCATGAAAAATCTGACTTTCGGCAAATCACTCAAAAATGGTGCCAAACGGTTGCAAATGCTCCCCTGAAAGGTTTGGTCGTCGAAACAGAAGGCTTTTTATCACAGGAAAAGAAATCGGCCCTCGACAACTTAACCGGCAGAAAAAGATTTTTTTGAAAAAATCCTAAGCCCGGGGTCAGAATTTCATGAAAAATCTGACTTTCGGCAAATCACTCAAAAATGGTGCCAAACGGTTGCAAATGCTCCCCTGAAAGGTTTGGCCGTCGAAACAAAAGGCTTTTTATCACAGGAAAAGAAATCAGCCCTCGACAACTTAACCGGCAGAAAAAGATTTTTTTGAAAAAATCCTAAGCCCCAGGGTCAAAATTTCATAAAAAATCTGATTTCTGGCAATTCACTCAAAAATGGTGCCAAACGGTTGCAAATGCTCCCCTGAGAGGTTTGGCGGTCCAAACAGAAGGCTTTTTATCACAGGAAAAGAAATCGGCCCTCGACAACTTAACCGGCAGAAAAAGATTTTTTTGAAAAAATCCTAAGCCCCGGGGTCAAAATTTCATGAAAAATCTGACTTTCGGCAAATCACTCAAAAATGGTGCCAAACGGTTGCAAATGCTCCCCTGAAAGGTTTGGCGGTCGAAACTGAAGGCTTTTTATCACAGGAAAAGAAATCAGCCCTCAACAACTTAACCGGCAGAAAAAGATTTTTTTGAAAAAATCCTAAGCCCCGGGGTCACAATTTCATGAAAAATCTGACTTTCGGCAAATCACTCAAAAATGGTGCCAAACGGTTGCAAATGCTCCGCTGAAAGGTTTGGCGGTCGAAACAGTAGGCTTTTTATCACAGGAAAAGTAATCAGCCCTCGACAACTTAACCGGCAGAAAAAGACTTTTTTGAAAAAATCCTAAGCCCCGGGGTCACAATTTCATGAAACATCTGACTTTCGGCATTTCACTCAAAAATGGTGCCAAACGGTTGCAAATGCTCCCCTGAAAGGTTTGGCGGTCGAAATTGAAGGCTTTTTATCACAGGAAAAGAAATCAGCCCTCGACAACTTAACCGGCAGAAAAAGACTTTTTTGAAAAAATCCTAAGCCCCGGGGTCACAATTTCATGAAACATCTGACTTTCGGCATTTCACTCAAAAATGGTGCCAAACGGTTGCAAATGCTCCCCTGAAAGGTTTGGCGGTCGAAATTGAAGGCTTTTTATCACAGGAAAAGAAATCAGCCCTCGACAACTTAACCGGCAGAAAAAGATTTTTTTGAAAAAATCCTAAGCCCCGGGGTCACAATTTCATAAAAAATCTGACTTTCGGCAAATCACTCAAAAATGGTGACAAACGGTTGCAAATGCTCCCCTGAAAGGTTTGGCGGTCGAAACAGTAGGCTTTTTATCACAGGAAAATAAATCGGCCCTCAACAACTTAACCGGCAGAAAAAGATTTTTTTGAAAAAAATCCTAAGCCCCGGGGTCACAATTTCATAAAAAATCTGACTTTCGGCAAATCACTCAAAAATGGTGCCAAACGGTTGCAAATGCTCCCCTGAAAGGTTTGGCGGTCGAAATTGAAGGCTTTTTATCACAGGAAAAGAAATCAGCCCTCGACAACTTAACCGGCAGAAAAAGATTTTTTTGAAAAAATCCTAAGCCCCGGGGTCACAATTTCATGAAAAATCTGACTTTCGGCAAATCACTCAAAAATGGTGCCAAACGGTTGCAAATGCTCCCCTGAAAGGTTTGACCGTCGAAACAAAAGGCTTTTTAGCACAGGAAAAGAAATCAGCCCTCGACAACTTAACCGGCAGAAAAAGATTTTTTTGAAAAAATCCTAAGCGCCGGGGTCAAAATTTCATAAAAAATCTGATTTCTGGCAATTCACTCAAAAATGGTGCCAAACGGTTGCAAATGCTCCCCTAAAAGGTTTGGCCCTTGAAACTGAAGGCTTTTTATCACAGGAAAAGAAATCAGCCCTCGACAACTTAACCAGCAGAAAAAGATTTTTTTGAAAAAATCCTAAGCCCCGGGGTCACAATTTCATAAAAAATCTGACTTTCGGCATTTCACTCAAAAATGGTGCCAAACGGTTGCAAATGCTCCCCTGAAAGGTTTGGCGGTCGAAATTGAAGGCTTTTTATCACAGGAAAAGAAATCAGTCCTCGACAACTTAACCGGCAGAAAAAGATTTGTTTGAAAAAATCCTAAGCCCCGGGGTCACAATTTCCTCAAAAATCTGACTTTCGGCAAATCACTCAAAAATGGTGCCAAACGGTTGCAAATGCTCCCCTGAAAGGTTTGGCGGTCGAAACAGAAGGCTTTTTATCACAGGAAAAGAAATCGGCCCTCGACAACTTAACCGGCAGAAAAAGATTTTTTTGAAAAAATCCTAAGCCCCGGGGTCACAATTTCATAAAAAATCTGATTTCTGGCAATTCACTCAAAAATGGTGCCAAACGGTTGCAAATGCTCCCCTGAAAGGTTTGGCGGTCGAAACAGTAGGCTTTTTATCACAGGAAAAGAAATCAGCCCTCGACAACTTAACCGGCAGAAAAAGATTTTTTTGAAAAAATCCTAAGCCCCGGGGTCACAATTTCATGAAAAATCTGACTTTCGGCAAATCACTCAAAAATGGTGCCAAACGGTTGCAAATGCTCCCCTGAAAGGTTTGGCGGTCGAAACTGAAGGCTTTTTATCACAGGAAAAGAAATCAGCCCTCAACAACTTAACCGGCAGAAAAAGATTTTTTTGAAAAAATCCTAAGCCCCGGGGTCACAATTTCATAAAAAATCTGACTTTCGGCAAATCACTCAAAAATGGTGCCAAACGGTTGCAAATGCTCCCCTGAAAGGTTTGGCGGTCGAAACAGTAGGCTTTTTATCACAGGAAAAGAAATCGGCCCTCGACAACTTAACCGGCAGAAAAAGATTTTTTTGAAAAAATCCTAAGCCCCGGGGTCACAATTTCATGAAAAATCTGACTTTCGGCAAATCACTCAAAAATGGTGCCAAACGGTTGCAAATGCTCCCCTGAAAGGTTTGGCGGTCGAAACAGAAGGCTTTTTATCACAGGAAAAGAAATCAGCCCTCGACAACTTAACCGGCAGAAAAAGATTTTTTTGAAAAAATCCTAAGCCCCGGGGTCAAAATTTCATAAAAAATCTGATTTCTGGCAATTCACTCAAAAATGGTGCCAAACGGTTGCAAATGCTCCCCTAAAAGGTTTGGCCCTTGAAACTGAAGGCTTTTTATCACAGGAAAAGAAATCAGCCCTCGACAACTTAACCAGCAGAAAAAGATTTTTTTTAAAAAATCCTAAGCCCCGGGGTCACAATTTCATGAAACATCTGACTTTCGGCATTTCACTCAAAAATGGTGCCAAACGGTTGCAAATGCTCCCCTGAAAGGTTTGGCGGTCGAAATTGAAGGCTTTTTATCACAGGAAAAGAAATCAGCCCTCAACAACTTAACCGGCAGAAAAAGATTTTTTTGAAAAAATCCTAAGCCCCGGGGTAAAAATTTCATGAAAAATCTGACTTTCGGCAAATCACTCAAAAATGGTGCCAAACGGTTGCAAATGCTCCCCTGAAAGGTTTGGTCGTCGAAACAGAAGGCTTTTTATCACAGGAAAAGAAATCGGCCCTCGACAACTTAACCGGCAGAAAAAGATTTTTTTGAAAAAATCCTAAGCCCCGGGGTAAAAATTTCATGAAAAATCTGACTTTCGGCAAATCACTCAAAAATGGTGCCAAACGGTTGCAAATGCTCCCCTGAAAGGTTTGGCGGTCGAAACAGAAGGCTTTTTATCACAGGAAAAGAAATCAGCCCTCGACAACTTAACCGGCAGAAAAAGATTTTTTTGAAAAAATCCTAAGCCCCGGGGTCACAATTTCATGAAAAATCTGACTTTCGGCATTTCACTCAAAAATGGTGCCAAACGGTTGCAAATTCTCCCCTGAGAGGTTTGGGCTTCGAAACAGAGGGCTTTTTATCACAGGAAAAGAAATCAGCCCTCGACAACTTAACCGGCAGAAAAAGATTTTTTTGAAAAAATCCTAAGCCCCGGGGTCAAAATTTCATGAAAAATCTGACTTTCGGCAAATCACTCAAAAATGGTGCCAAACGGTTGCAAATGCTCCCCTGAAAGGTTTGGCGGTCGAAACTGAAGGCTTTTTATCACAGGAAAAGAAATCAGCCCTCAACAACTTAACCGGCAGAAAAAGATTTTTTTGAAAAAATCCTAAGCCCCGGGGTCACAATTTCATAAAAAATCTGACTTTCGGCAAATCACTCAAAAATGGTGCCAAACGGTTGCAAATGCTCCCCTGAAAGGTTTGGCGGTCGAAACAGTAGGCTTTTTATCACAGGAAAATAAATCGGCCCTCAACAACTTAACCGGCAGAAAAAGATTTTTTTGAAAAAAATCCTAAGCCCCGGGGTCACAATTTCATAAAAAATCTGACTTTCGGCAAATCACTCAAAAATGGTGCCAAACGGTTGCAAATGCTCCCCTGAAAGGTTTGACCGTCGAAACAAAAGGCTTTTTAGCACAGGAAAAGAAATCAGCCCTCGACAACTTAACCGGCAGAAAAAGATTTTTTTGAAAAAATCCTAAGCCCCGGGGTCAAAATTTCATAAAAAATCTGATTTCTGGCAATTCACTCAAAAATGGTGCCAAACGGTTGCAAATGCTCCCCTAAAAGGTTTGGCCCTTGAAACTGAAGGCTTTTTATCACAGGAAAAGAAATCAGCCCTCGACAACTTAACCAGCAGAAAAAGATTTTTTTGAAAAAATCCTAAGCCCCGGGGTCACAATTTCATGAAACATCTGACTTTCGGCATTTCACTCAAAAATGGTGCCAAACGGTTGCAAATGCTCCCCTGAAAGGTTTGGCGGTCGAAATTGAAGGCTTTTTATCACAGGAAAAGAAATCAGCCCTCGACAACTTAACCGGCAGAAAAAGATTTTTTTGAAAAAATCCTAAGCCCCGGGGTCACAATTTCATGAAAAATCTGACTTTCGGCAAATCACTCAAAAATGGTGCCAAACGGTTGCAAATGCTCCCCTGAAAGGTTTGGCGGTCGAAACAGAAGGCTTTTTATCACAGGAAAAGAAATCGGCCCTCGACAACTTAACCGGCAGAAAAAGATTTTTTTGAAAAAATCCTAAGCCCCGGGGTCACAATTTCATAAAAAATCTGATTTCTGGCAATTCACTCAAAAATGGTGCTAAACGGTTGCAAATGCTCCCCTGAAAGGTTTGGCGGTCGAAACAGTAGGCTTTTTATCACAGGAAAAGAAATCAGCCCTCGACAACTTAACCGGCAGAAAAAGATTTTTTTGAAAAAATCCAAAGCCCCGGGGTCACAATTTTATGAAAAATCTGACTTTCGGCAAATCACTCAAAAATGGTGCCAAACGGTTGCAAATGCTCCCCTGAAAGGTTTGGCGGTCGAAACAGAAGGCTTTTTATCACAGTAAAAGAAATCTGCCCGCGACAACTTAACCGGCAGAAAAAGATTTTTTTGAAAAAATCCTAAGCCCCGGGGTCACAATTTCATGAAAAATCTGACTTTCGGCAAATCACTCAAAAATGGTGCCAAACGGTTGCAAATGCTCCCCTGAAAGGTTTGGTCGTCGAAACAGAAGGCTTTTTATCACAGGAAAAGAAATCGGCCCTCGACAACTTAACCGGCAGAAAAAGATTTTTTTGAAAAAATCCTAAGCCCCGGGGTCACAATTTCATGAAAAATCTGACTTTCGGCAAATCATTCAAAAATGGTGCCAAACGGTTGCAAATGCTCCCCTGAAAGGTTTGGTCGTCGAAACAGAAGGCTTTTTATCACAGGAAAAGAAATCAGCCCTCGACAACTTAACCGGCAGAAAAAGATTTTTTTGAAAAAATCCTAAGCCCCAGGGTCAAAATTTCATAAAAAATCTGATTTCTGGCAATTCACTCAAAAATGGTGCCAAACGGTTGCAAATGCTCCCCTGAGAGGTTTGGCGGTCCAAACAGAAGGCTTTTTATCACAGGAAAAGAAATCGGCCCTCGACAACTTAACCGGCAGAAAAAGATTTTTTTGAAAAAATCCTAAGCCCCGGGGTCAAAATTTCATGAAAAATCTGACTTTCGGCAAATCACTCAAAAATGGTGCCAAACGGTTGCAAATGCTCCCCTGAAAGGTTTGGCGGTCGAAACTGAAGGCTTTTTATCACAGGAAAAGAAATCAGCCCTCAACAACTTAACCGGCAGAAAAAGATTTTTTTGAAAAAATCCTAAGCCCCGGGGTCAAAATTTCATGAAAAATCTGACTTTCGGCAAATCACTCAAAAATGGTGCCAAACGGTTGCAAATGCTCCGCTGAAAGGTTTGGCGGTCGAAACAGTAGGCTTTTTATCACAGGAAAAGTAATCAGCCCTCGACAACTTAACCGGCAGAAAAAGATTTTTTTGAAAAAAATCCTAAGCCCCGGGGTCACAATTTGATAAAAAATCTAACTTTCGGCAAATCACTCAAAAATGGTGCCAAACGGTTGCAAATGCTCCCCTGAAAGGTTTGGCGGTCGAAATTGAAGGCTTTTTATCACAGGAAAAGAAATCAGCCCTCAACAACTTAACCGGCAGAAAAAGATTTTTTTGAAAAAATCCTAAGCCCCAGGGTCAAAATTTCATAAAAAATCTGATTTCTGGCAATTCACTCAAAAATGGTGCCAAACGGTTGCAAATGCTCCCCTGAAAGGTTTGGCGGTCCAAACAGAAGGCTTTTTATCACAGGAAAAGAAATCGGCCCTCGACAACTTAACCGGCAGAAAAAGATTTTTTTGAAAAAATCCTAAGCCCCGGGGTCACAATTTCATGAAAAATCTGACTTTCGGCATTTCACTCAAAAATGGTGCCAAACGGTTGCAAATGCTCCCCTGAAAGGTTTGGCGGTCGAAATTGAAGGCTTTTTATCACAGGAAAAGAAATCAGCCCTCAACAACTTAACCGGCAGAAAAAGATTTTTTTGAAAAAATCCTAAGCCCCAGGGTCACAATTTCATGAAAAATCTGACTTTCGGCATTTCACTCAAAAATGGTGCCAAACGGTTGCAAATGCTCCCCTGAAAGGTTTGGCAGTCGAAATTGAAGGCTTTTTATCACAGGAAAAGAAATCAGCCCTCGACAACTTAACCGGCAGAAAAAGATTTTTTTGAAAAAATCCTAAGCCCCGGGGTCACAATTTCATGAAAAATCTGACTTTCGGCATTTCACTCAAAAATGGTGCCAAACGGTTGCAAATGCTCCCCTGAAAGGTTTGGCGGTCGAAATTGAAGGCTTTTTATCACAGGAAAAGAAATCAGCCCTCGACAACTTAACCGGCAGAAAAAGACTTTTTTGAAAAAATCCTAAGCCCCGGGGTCACAATTTCATGAAACATCTGACTTTCGGCATTTCACTCAAAAATGGTGCCAAACGGTTGCAAATGCTCCCCTGAAAGGTTTGGCGGTCGAAATTGAAGGCTTTTTATCACAGGAAAAGAAATCAGCCCTCGACAACTTAACCGGCAGAAAAAGACTTTTTTGAAAAAATCCTAAGCCCCGGGGTCACAATTTCATGAAACATCTGACTTTCGGCATTTCACTCAAAAATGGTGCCAAACGGTTGCAAATGCTCCCCTGAAAGGTTTGGCGGTCGAAATTGAAGGCTTTTTATCACAGGAAAAGAAATCAGCCCTCGACAACTTAACCGGCAGAAAAAGATTTTTTTGAAAAAATCCTAAGCCCCGGGGTCAAAATTTCATGAAAAATTTGACTTTCGGCAAATCACTCAAAAATGGTGCCAAACGGTTGCAAATGCTCCCCTGAAAGGTTTGGCGGTCGAAACTGAAGGCTTTTCATCACAGGAAAAGAAATCAGCCCTCAACAACTTAACCGACAGAAAAAGATTTTTTTGAAAAAATCCTAAGCCCCGGGGTCACAATTTCATAAAAAATCTGACTTTCGGCAAATCACTCAAAAATGGTGCCAAACGGTTGCAAATGCTCCCCTGAAAGGTTTGGCGGTCGAAACAGTAGGCTTTTTATCACAGGAAAAGAAATCAGCCCTCGACAACTTAACCGGCAGAAAAAGACTTTTTTGAAAAAATCCTAAGCCCCGGGGTCACAATTTCATGAAACATCTGACTTTCGGCATTTCACTCAAAAATGGTGCCAAACGGTTGCAAATGCTCCCCTGAAAGGTTTGGCGGTCGAAATTGAAGGCTTTTTATCACAGGAAAAGAAATCAGCCCTCGACAACTTAACCGGCAGAAAAAGACTTTTTTGAAAAAATCCTAAGCCCCGGGGTCACAATTTCATGAAACATCTGACTTTCGGCATTTCACTCAAAAATGGTGCCAAACGGTTGCAAATGCTCCCCTGAAAGGTTTGGCGGTCGAAATTGAAGGCTTTTTATCACAGGAAAAGAAATCAGCCCTCGACAACTTAACCGGCAGAAAAAGATTTTTTTGAAAAAATCCTAAGCCCCGGGGTCAAAATTTCATGAAAAATCTGACTTTCGGCAAATCACTCAAAAATGGTGCCAAACGGTTGCAAATGCTCCCCTGAAAGGTTTGGCGGTCGAAACTGAAGGCTTTTTATCACAGGAAAAGAAATCAGCCCTCAACAACTTAACCGGCAGAAAAAGATTTTTTTGAAAAAATCCTAAGCCCCGGGGTCACAATTTCATAAAAAATCTGACTTTCGGCAAATCACTCAAAAATGGTGCCAAACGGTTGCAAATGCTCCCCTGAAAGGTTTGGCGGTCGAAACAGTAGGCTTTTTATCACAGGAAAATAAATCGGCCCTCAACAACTTAACCGGCAGAAAAAGATTTTTTTGAAAAAAATCCTAAGCCCCGGGGTCACAATTTCATAAAAAATCTGACTTTCGGCAAATCACTCAAAAATGGTGCCAAACGGTTGCAAATGCTCCCCTGAAAGGTTTGGCGGTCGAAATTGAAGGCTTTTTATCACAGGAAAAGAAATCAGCCCTCGACAACTTAACCGGCAGAAAAAGATTTTTTTGAAAAAATCCTAAGCCCCGGGGTCACAATTTCATGAAAAATCTGACTTTCGGCAAATCACTCAAAAATGGTGCCAAACGGTTGCAAATGCTCCCCTGAAAGGTTTGACCGTCGAAACAAAAGGCTTTTTAGCACAGGAAAAGAAATCAGCCCTCGACAACTTAACCGGCAGAAAAAGATTTTTTTGAAAAAATCCTAAGCCCCGGGGTCAAAATTTCATAAAAAATCTGATTTCTGGCAATTCACTCAAAAATGGTGCCAAACGGTTGCAAATGCTCCCCTAAAAGGTTTGGCCCTTGAAACTGAAGGCTTTTTATCACAGGAAAAGAAATCAGCCCTCGACAACTTAACCAGCAGAAAAAGATTTTTTTGAAAAAATCCTAAGCCCCGGGGTCACAATTTCATAAAAAATCTGACTTTCGGCATTTCACTCAAAAATGGTGCCAAACGGTTGCAAATGCTCCCCTGAAAGGTTTGGCGGTCGAAATTGAAGGCTTTTTATCACAGGAAAAGAAATCAGTCCTCGACAACTTAACCGGCAGAAAAAGATTTGTTTGAAAAAATCCTAAGCCCCGGGGTCACAATTTCCTCAAAAATCTGACTTTCGGCAAATCACTCAAAAATGGTGCCAAACGGTTGCAAATGCTCCCCTGAAAGGTTTGGCGGTCGAAACAGAAGGCTTTTTATCACAGGAAAAGAAATCGGCCCTCGACAACTTAACCGGCAGAAAAAGATTTTTTTGAAAAAATCCTAAGCCCCGGGGTCACAATTTCATAAAAAATCTGATTTCTGGCAATTCACTCAAAAATGGTGCCAAACGGTTGCAAATGCTCCCCTGAAAGGTTTGGCGGTCGAAACTGAAGGCTTTTTATCACAGGAAAAGAAATCAGCCCTCAACAACTTAACCGGCAGAAAAAGATTTTTTTGAAAAAATCCTAAGCCCCGGGGTCACAATTTCATAAAAAATCTGACTTTCGGCAAATCACTCAAAAATGGTGCCAAACGGTTGCAAATGCTCCCCTGAAAGGTTTGGCGGTCGAAACAGTAGGCTTTTTATCACAGGAAAAGAAATCGGCCCTCGACAACTTAACCGGCAGAAAAAGATTTTTTTGAAAAAATCCTAAGCCCCGGGGTCACAATTTCATGAAAAATCTGACTTTCGGCAAATCACTCAAAAATGGTGCCAAACGGTTGCAAATGCTCCCCTGAAAGGTTTGGCGGTCGAAACAGAAGGCTTTTTATCACAGGAAAATAAATCGGCCCTCAACAACTTAACCGGCAGAAAAAGATTTTTTTGAAAAAATCCTAAGCCCCGGGGTCAAAATTTCATGAAAAATCTGACTTTCGGCATTTAACTCAAAAATGGTGCCAAACGGTTGCAAATGCTCCCCTGAGAGGTTTGGCGGTCCAAACAGAAGGCTTTTTATCACAGGAAAAGAAATCAGCCCTCGACAACTTAACCGGCAGAAAAAGATTTTTTTGAAAAAATCCTAAGCCCCGGGGTCAAAATTTCATAAAAAATCTGATTTCTGGCAATTCACTCAAAAATGGTGCCAAACGGTTGCAAATGCTCCCCTAAAAGGTTTGGCCCTTGAAACTGAAGGCTTTTTATCACAGGAAAAGAAATCAGCCCTCGACAACTTAACCAGCAGAAAAAGATTTTTTTGAAAAAATCCTAAGCCCCGGGGTCACAATTTCATAAAAAATCTGACTTTCGGCATTTCACTCAAAAATGGTGCCAAACGGTTGCAAATGCTCCCCTGAAAGGTTTGGCGGTCGAAATTGAAGGCTTTTTATCACAGGAAAAGAAATCAGTCCTCGACAACTTAACCGGCAGAAAAAGATTTGTTTGAAAAAATCCTAAGCCCCGGGGTCACAATTTCCTCAAAAATCTGACTTTCGGCAAATCACTCAAAAATGGTGCCAAACGGTTGCAAATGCTCCCCTGAAAGGTTTGGCGGTCGAAACAGAAGGCTTTTTATCACAGGAAAAGAAATCGGCCCTCGACAACTTAACCGGCAGAAAAAGATTTTTTTGAAAAAATCCTAAGCCCCGGGGTCACAATTTCATAAAAAATCTGATTTCTGGCAATTCACTCAAAATGGTGCCAAACGGTTGCAAATGCTCCCCTGAAAGGTTTGGCGGTCGAAACAGTAGGCTTTTTATCACAGGAAAAGAAATCAGCCCTCGACAACTTAACCGGCAGAAAAAGATTTTTTTGAAAAAATCCAAAGCCCCGGGGTCACAATTTTATGAAAAATCTGACTTTCGACAAATCACTCAAAAATGGTGCCAAACGGTTGCAAATGCTCCCCTGAAAGGTTTGGCGGTCGAAACAGAAGGCTTTTTATCACAGTAAAAGAAATCTGCCCGCGACAACTTAACCGGCAGAAAAAGATTTTTTTGAAAAAATCCTAAGCCCCGGGGTCACAATTTCATGAAAAATCTGATTTTCGGCAAATCACTCAAAAATGGTGCCAAACGGTTGCAAATGCTCCCCTGAAAGGTTTGGTCGTCGAAACAGAAGGCTTTTTATCACAGGAAAAGAAATCGGCCCTCGACAACTTAACCGGCAGAAAAAGATTTTTTTGAAAAAATCCTAAGCCCCGGGGTCACAATTTCATGAAAAATCTGACTTTCGGCAAATCACTCAAAAATGGTGCCAAACGGTTGCAAATGCTCCCCTGAGAGGTTTGGCGGTCCAAACAGAAGGCTTTTTATCACAGGAAAAGAAATCGGCCCTCGACAACTTAACCGGCAGAAAAAGATTTTTTTGAAAAAATCCTAAGCCCCGGGGTCAAAATTTCATGAAAAATCTGACTTTCGGCAAATCACTCAAAAATGGTGCCAAACGGTTGCAAATGCTCCCCTGAAAGGTTTGGCGGTCGAAATTGAAGGCTTTTTATCACAGGAAAAGAAATCAGCCCTCAACAACTTAACCGGCAGAAAAAGATTTTTTTGAAAAAATCCTAAGGCCCGGGGTCACAATTTCATGAAAAATCTGACTTTCAGCAAATCACTCAAAAATGGTGCCAAACGGTTGGAAATGCTCCCCTGAAAGGTTTGGCGGTCGAAACAGAAGGCTTTTTATCACAGGAAAAGAAATCAGCCCTCGACAACTTAACCGGCAGAAAAAGATTTTTTTGAGAAAATCCTAAGGCCCGGGGTCACAATTTCATAAAACATCTGATTTCTGGCAATTCACTCAAAAATGGTGCCAAACGGTTGCAAATGCTCCGCTGAAAGGTTTGGCGGTCGAAACAGTAGGCTTTTTATCACAGGAAAAGTAATCAGCCCTCGACAACTTAACCGGCAGAAAAAGATTTTTTTGAAAAAAATCCTAAGCCCCGGGGTCACAATTTCATAAAAAATCTGACTTTCGGCATTTCACTCAAAAATGGTGCCAAACGGTTGCAAATGCTCCCCTGAAAGGTTTGGCGGTCGAAATTGAAGGCTTTTTATCACAGGAAAAGAAATCAGTCCTCGACAACTTAACCGGCAGAAAAAGATTTGTTTGAAAAAATCCTAAGTCCCGGGGTCACAATTTCCTCAAAAATCTGACTTTCGGCAAATCACTCAAAAATGGTGCCAAACGGTTGCAAATGCTCCCCTGAAAGGTTTGGCGGTCGAAACAGAAGGCTTTTTATCACAGGAAAAGAAATCGGCCCTCGACAACTTAACCGGCAGAAAAAGATTTTTTTGAAAAAATCCTAAGCCCCGGGGTCACAATTTCATAAAAAATCTGATTTCTGGCAATTCACTCAAAAATGGTGCCAAACGGTTGCAAATGCTCCCCTGAAAGGTTTGGTCGTCGAAACAGAAGGCTTTTTATCACAGGAAAAGAAATCGGCCCTCGACAACTTAACCGGCAGAAAAAGATTTTTTTGAGACAATCCTAAGCTCCGGGGTCACTATTTCATAAAACATCTGATTTCTGGCAATTCACTCAAAAATGGTGCCAAACGGTTGCAAATGCTCCGCTGAAAGGTTTGGCGGTCGAAACAGTAGGCTTTTTATCACAGGAAAAGTAATCAGACCTCGACAACTTAACCGGCAGAAAACGATTTTTCTGAAAAAAATCCAAGCCCCGGGGTCACAATTTCATAAAAAATCTGACTTTCGGCAAATCACTCAAAAATGGTGCCAAACGGTTGCAAATGCTCCCCTGAAAGGTTTGGCCGTTGAAACAGAAGGCTTTTTCATCACAGGAAAAGAAATCAGCCCTCGACAACTTAACTGGCAGAAAAAGATTTTTTTGAAAAAATCCTAAGCCCCGGGGTCACAATTTCATGAAAAATCTGTCTTTCGGCAAATTACTCAAAAATGGTGCCAAACGGTTGCAAATGCTCCCCTGAAAGGTTTGGCGGTAGAAACAGAAGACTTTTTATCACAGGAAAAGAAATCGGCCCTCGACAACTTAACCGGCAGAAAAAGATTTTTTTGAGAAAATCCTAAGGCCCGGGGTCACAATTTCATAAAACCTCTGATTTCTGGCAATTCACTCAAAAATGGTGCCAAACGGTTGCAAATGCTCCGCTGAAAGGTTTGGCGGTCGAAACAGTAGGCTTTTTATCACAGGAAAAGTAATCAGCCCTCGACAACTTAACCGGCAGAAAAAGATTTTTTTGAAAAAAATCCTAAGCCCCGGGGTCACAATTTCATAAAAAATCTGACTTTCGGCATTTCACTCAAAAATGGTGCCAAACGGTTGCAAATGCTCCCCTGAAAGGTTTGGCGGTCGAAATTGAAGGCTTTTTATCACAGGAAAAGAAATCAGTCCTCGACAACTTAACCGGCAGAAAAAGATTTGTTTGAAAAAATCCTAAGTCCCGGGGTCACAATTTCCTCAAAAATCTGACTTTCGGCAAATCACTCAAAAATGGTGCCAAACGGTTGCAAATGCTCCCCTGAAAGGTTTGGCGGTCGAAACAGAAGGCTTTTTATCACAGGAAAAGAAATCGGCCCTCGACAACTTAACCGGCAGAAAAAGATTTTTTTGAAAAAATCCTAAGCCCCGGGGTCACAATTTCATAAAAAATCTGATTTCTGGCAATTCACTCAAAAATGGTGCCAAACGGTTGCAAATGCTCCCCTGAGAGGTTTGGCGGTCCAAACAGAAGGCTTTTTATCACAGGAAAAGAAATCAGCCCTCGACAACTTAACCGGCAGAAAAAGATTTTTTTGAAAAAATCCTAAGCCCCGGGGTCACAATTTCATGAAAAATCTGACTTTCGGCAAATCACTCAAAATTGGTGCCAAACGGTTGCAAATGCTCCCCTGAAAGGTTTGGCCGTCGAAACAGAAGGCTTTTTATCACAGTAAAAGAAATCTGCCCGCGACAACTTAACCGGCAGAAAAAGATTTTTTTGAAAAAATCCTAAGCCCCGGGGTCAAAATTTCATAAAAAATCTGATTTCTGGCAATTCACTCAAAAATGGTGCCAAACGGTTGCAAATGCTCCCCTGAAAGGTTTGGTCGTCGAAACAGAAGGCTTTTTATCACAGGAAAAGAAATCGGCCCTCGACAACTTAACCGGCAGAAAAAGATTTTTTTGAGAAAATCCTAAGCCCCGGGGTCACTATTTCATAAAACATCTGATTTCTGGCAATTCACTCAAAAATGGTGCCAAACGGTTGCAAATGCTCCGCTGAAAGGTTTGGCGGTCGAAACAGTAGGCTTTTTATCACAGGAAAAGTAATCAGCCCTCGACAACTTAACCGGCAGAAAAAGATTTTTCTGAAAAAAATCCTAAGCCCCGGGGTCACAATTTCATAAAAAATCTGACTTTCGGCAAATCACTCAAAAATGGTGCCAAACGGTTGCAAATGCTCCCCTGAAAGGTTTGGCCGTTGAAACAGAAGGCTTTTTCATCACAGGAAAAGAAATCAGCCCTCGACAACTTAACCGGCAGAAAAAGATTTTTTTGAAAAAATCCTAAGCCCCGGGGTCACAATTTCATGAAAAATCTGACTTTCGGCAAATCACTCAAAAATGGTGCCAAACGGTTGCAAATGCTCCCCTGAAAGGTTTGACCGTCGAAACAAAAGGCTTTTTAGCACAGGAAAAGAAATCAGCCCTCGACAACTTAACCGGCAGAAAAAGATTTTTTTGAAAAAATCCTAAGCCCCGGGGTCAAAATTTCATAAAAAATCAGATTTCTGGCAGTTCACTCAAAAATGGTGCCAAACGGTTGCAAATGCTCCCCTAAAAGGTTTGGCCCTTGAAACTGAAGGCTTTTTATCACAGGAAAAGAAATCAGCCCTCGACAACTTAACCAGCAGAAAAAGATTTTTTTGAAAAAATCCTAAGCCCCGGGGTCACAATTTCATGAAACATCTGACTTTCGGCATTTCACTCAAAAATGGTGCCAAACGGTTGCAAATGCTCCCCTGAAAGGTTTGGCGGTCGAAATTGAAGGCTTTTTATCACAGGAAAAGAAATCAGCCCTCAACAACTTAACCGGCAGAAAAAGATTTTTTTGAAAAAATCCTAAGCCCCGGGGTAAAAATTTCATGAAAAATCTGACTTTCAGCAAATCACTCAAAAATGGTGCCAAACGGTTGCAAATGCTCCCCTGAAAGGTTTGGCGGTCGAAACAGAAGGCTTTTTATCACAGGAAAAGAAATCAGCCCTCGACAACTTAACCGGCAGAAAAAGATTTTTTTGAAAAAATCCTAAGCCCCGGGGTCACAATTTCATGAAAAATCTGACTTTCGGCATTTCACTCAAAAATGGTGCCAAACGGTTGCAAATTCTCCCCTGAGAGGTTTGGGCGTCGAAACAGAGGGCTTTTTATCACAGGAAAAGAAATCAGCCCTCGACAACTTAACCGGCAGAAAAAGATTTTTTTGAAAAAATCCTAAGCCCCGGGGTCAAAATTTCATGAAAAATCTGACTTTCGGCAAATCACTCAAAAATGGTGCCAAACGGTTGCAAATGCTCCCCTGAAAGGTTTGGCGGTCGAAACTGAAGGCTTTTTATCACAGGAAAAGAAATCAGCCCTCAACAACTTAACCGGCAGAAAAAGATTTTTTTGAAAAAATCCTAAGCCCCGGGGTCACAATTTCATAAAAAATCTGACTTTCGGCAAATCACTCAAAAATGGTGCCAAACGGTTGCAAATGCTCCCCTGAAAGGTTCGGCGGTCGAAACAGTAGGCTTTTTATCACAGGAAAATAAATCGGCCCTCAACAACTTAACCGGCAGAAAAAGATTTTTTTGAAAAAAATCCTAAGCCCCGGGGTCACAATTTCATAAAAAATCTGACTTTCGGCAAATCACTCAAAAATGGTGCCAAACGGTTGCAAATGCTCCCCTGAAAGGTTTGGCGGTCGAAATTGAAGGCTTTTTATCACAGGAAAAGAAATCAGCCCTCGACAACTTAACCGGCAGAAAAAGATTTTTTTGAAAAAATCCTAAGCCCCGGGGTCACAATTTCATGAAAAATCTGACTTTCGGCAAATCACTCAAAAATGGTGCCAAACGGTTGCAAATGCTCCCCTGAAAGGTTTGACCGTCGAAACAAAAGGCTTTTTAGCACAGGAAAAGAAATCAGCCCTCGACAACTTAACCGGCAGAAAAAGATTTTTTTGAAAAAATCCTAAGCCCCGGGGTCAAAATTTCATAAAAAATCTGATTTCTGGCAATTCACTCAAAAATGGTGCCAAACGGTTGCAAATGCTCCCCTAAAAGGTTTGGCCCTTGAAACTGAAGGCTTTTTATCACAGGAAAAGAAATCAGCCCTCGACAACTTAACCAGCAGAAAAAGATTTTTTTGAAAAAATCCTAAGCCCCGGGGTCACAATTTCATAAAAAATCTGACTTTCGGCATTTCACTCAAAAATGGTGCCAAACGGTTGCAAATGCTCCCCTGAAAGGTTTGGCGGTCGAAATTGAAGGCTTTTTATCACAGGAAAAGAAATCAG
The DNA here is from genome assembly GCF_964188315.1 of Podarcis muralis. Classification (NCBI taxonomy): domain Eukaryota; kingdom Metazoa; phylum Chordata; class Lepidosauria; order Squamata; family Lacertidae; genus Podarcis; species Podarcis muralis. The sequence goes on from NC_135661.1 coordinate 14,890,217, forward strand.
TCCTCGACAACTTAACCGGCAGAAAAAGATTTGTTTGAAAAAATCCTAAGCCCCGGGGTCACAATTTCCTCAAAAATCTGACTTTCGGCAAATCACTCAAAAATGGTGCCAAACGGTTGCAAATGCTCCCCTGAAAGGTTTGGCGGTCGAAACAGAAGGCTTTTTATCACAGGAAAAGAAATCGGCCCTCGACAACTTAACCGGCAGAAAAAGATTTTTTTGAAAAAATCCTAAGCCCCGGGGTCACAATTTCATAAAAAATCTGATTTCTGGCAATTCACTCAAAAATGGTGCCAAACGGTTGCAAATGCTCCCCTGAAAGGTTTGGCGGTCGAAACAGTAGGCTTTTTATCACAGGAAAAGAAATCAGCCCTCGACAACTTAACCGGCAGAAAAAGATTTTTTTGAAAAAATCCTAAGCCCCGGGGTCACAATTTTATGAAAAATCTGACTTTCGGCAAATCACTCAAAAATGGTGCCAAACGGTTGCAAATGCTCCCCTGAAAGGTTTGGCGGTCGAAACAGAAGGCTTTTTATCACAGTAAAAGAAATCTGCCCGCGACAACTTAACCGGCAGAAAAAGATTTTTTTGAAAAAATCCTAAGCCCCGGGGTCACAATTTCATGAAAAATCTGACTTTCGGCAAATCACTCAAAAATGGTGCCAAACGGTTGCAAATGCTCCCCTGAAAGGTTTGGTCGTCGAAACAGAAGGCTTTTTATCACAGGAAAAGAAATCGGCCCTCGACAACTTAACCGGCAGAAAAAGATTTTTTTGAAAAAATCCTAAGCCCCGGGGTCACAATTTCATGAAAAATCTGACTTTCGGCAAATCACTCAAAAATGGTGCCAAACGGTTGCAAATGCTCCCCTGAGAGGTTTGGCGGTCCAAACAGAAGGCTTTTTATCACAGGAAAAGAAATCGGCCCTCGACAACTTAACCGGCAGAAAAAGATTTTTTTGAAAAAATCCTAAGCCCCGGGGTCAAAATTTCATGAAAAATCTGACTTTCGGCAAATCACTCAAAAATGGTGCCAAACGGTTGCAAATGCTCCCCTGAAAGGTTTGGCGGTCGAAATTGAAGGCTTTTTATCACAGGAAAAGAAATCAGCCCTCAACAACTTAACCGGCAGAAAAAGATTTTTTTGAAAAAATCCTAAGGCCCGGGGTCACAATTTCATGAAAAATCTGACTTTCAGCAAATCACTCAAAAATGGTGCCAAACGGTTGGAAATGCTCCCCTGAAAGGTTTGGCGGTCGAAACAGAAGGCTTTTTATCACAGGAAAAGAAATCAGCCCTCGACAACTTAACCGGCAGAAAAAGATTTTTTTGAGAAAATCCTAAGGCCCGGGGTCACAATTTCATAAAACATCTGATTTCTGGCAATTCACTCAAAAATGGTGCCAAACGGTTGCAAATGCTCCGCTGAAAGGTTTGGCGGTCGAAACAGTAGGCTTTTTATCACAGGAAAAGTAATCAGCCCTCGACAACTTAACCGGCAGAAAAAGATTTTTTTGAAAAAAATCCTAAGCCCCGGGGTCACAATTTCATAAAAAATCTGACTTTCGGCATTTCACTCAAAAATGGTGCCAAACGGTTGCAAATGCTCCCCTGAAAGGTTTGGCGGTCGAAATTGAAGGCTTTTTATCACAGGAAAAGAAATCAGTCCTCGACAACTTAACCGGCAGAAAAAGATTTGTTTGAAAAAATCCTAAGTCCCGGGGTCACAATTTCCTCAAAAATCTGACTTTCGGCAAATCACTCAAAAATGGTGCCAAACGGTTGCAAATGCTCCCCTGAAAGGTTTGGCGGTCGAAACAGAAGGCTTTTTATCACAGGAAAAGAAATCGGCCCTCGACAACTTAACCGGCAGAAAAAGATTTTTTTGAAAAAATCCTAAGCCCCGGGGTCACAATTTCATAAAACATCTGATTTCTGGCAATTCACTCAAAAATGGTGCCAAACGGTTGCAAATGCTCCCCTGAGAGGTTTGGCGGTCCAAACAGAAGGCTTTTTATCACAGGAAAAGAAATCAGCCCTCGACAACTTAACCGGCAGAAAAAGATTTTTCTGAAAAAAATCCTAAGCCCCGGGGTCACAATTTCATGAAAAATCTGACTTTCGGCAAATCACTCAAAAATGGTGCCAAACGGTTGCAAATGCTCCCCTGAAAGGTTTGGCCGTTGAAACAGAAGGCTTTTTCATCACAGGAAAAGAAATCAGCCCTCGACAACTTAACTGGCAGAAAAAGATTTTTTTGAAAAAATCCTAAGCCCCGGGGTCACAATTTCATGAAAAATCTGTCTTTCGGCAAATTACTCAAAAATGGTGCCAAACGGTTGCAAATGCTCCCCTGAAAGGTTTGGCGGTAGAAACAGAAGACTTTTTATCACAGGAAAAGAAATCGGCCCTCGACAACTTAACCGGCAGAAAAAGATTTTTTTGAGAAAATCCTAAGGCCCGGGGTCACAATTTCATAAAACATCTGATTTCTGGCAATTCACTCAAAAATGGTGCCAAACGGTTGCAAATGCTCCGCTGAAAGGTTTGGCGGTCGAAACAGTAGGCTTTTTATCACAGGAAAAGTAATCAGCCCTCGACAACTTAACCGGCAGAAAAAGATTTTTTTGAAAAAAATCCTAAGCCCCGGGGTCACAATTTCATAAAAAATCTGACTTTCGGCATTTCACTCAAAAATGGTGCCAAACGGTTGCAAATGCTCCCCTGAAAGGTTTGGCGGTCGAAATTGAAGGCTTTTTATCACAGGAAAAGAAATCAGTCCTCGACAACTTAACCGGCAGAAAAAGATTTGTTTGAAAAAATCCTAAGTCCCGGGGTCACAATTTCCTCAAAAATCTGACTTTCGGCAAATCACTCAAAAATGGTGCCAAACGGTTGCAAATGCTCCCCTGAAAGGTTTGGCGGTCGAAACAGAAGGCTTTTTATCACAGGAAAAGAAATCGGCCCTCGACAACTTAACCGGAAGAAAAAGATTTTTTTGAAAAAATCCTAAGCCCCGGGGTCACAATTTCATAAAAAATCTGATTTCTGGCAATTCACTCAAAAATGGTGCCAAACGGTTGCAAATGCTCCCCTGAGAGGTTTGGCGGTCCAAACAGAAGGCTTTTTATCACAGGAAAAGAAATCAGCCCTCGACAACTTAACCGGCAGAAAAAGATTTTTTTGAAAAAATCCTAAGCCCCGGGGTCACAATTTCATGAAAAATCTGACTTTCGGCAAATCACTCAAAATTGGTGCCAAACGGTTGCAAATGCTCCCCTGAAAGGTTTGGCCGTCGAAACAGAAGGCTTTTTATCACAGTAAAAGAAATCTGCCCGCGACAACTTAACCGGCAGAAAAAGATTTTTTTGAAAAAATCCTAAGCCCCGGGGTCAAAATTTCATAAAAAATCTGATTTCTGGCAATTCACTCAAAAATGGTGCCAAACGGTTGCAAATGCTCCCCTGAAAGGTTTGGTCGTCGAAACAGAAGGCTTTTTATCACAGGAAAAGAAATCGGCCCTCGACAACTTAACCGGCAGAAAAAGATTTTTTTGAGAAAATCCTAAGCCCCGGGGTCACTATTTCATAAAACATCTGATTTCTGGCAATTCACTCAAAAATGGTGCCAAACGGTTGCAAATGCTCCGCTGAAAGGTTTGGCGGTCGAAACAGTAGGCTTTTTATCACAGGAAAAGTAATCAGCCCTCGACAACTTAACCGGCAGAAAAAGATTTTTCTGAAAAAAATCCTAAGCCCCGGGGTCACAATTTCATAAAAAATCTGACTTTCGGCAAATCACTCAAAAATGGTGCCAAACGGTTGCAAATGCTCCCCTGAAAGGTTTGGCCGTTGAAACAGTAGGCTTTTTCATCACAGGAAAAGAAATCAGCCCTCGACAACTTAACTGGCAGAAAAAGATTTTTTTGAAAAAATCCTAAGCCCCGGGGTCACAATTTCATGAAAAATCTGTCTTTCGGCAAATTACTCAAAAATGGTGCCAAACGGTTGCAAATGCTCCCCTGAAAGGTTTGGCGGTAGAAACAGAAGACTTTTTATCACAGGAAAAGAAATCGGCCCTCGACAACTTAACCGGCAGAAAAAGATTTTTTTGAAATAATCCTAAGCCCCGGGGTCACAATTTCATTAAAAATCTGATTTCTGGCAATTCACTCAAAAATGGTGCCAAACGGTTGCAAATGCTCCCCTGAAAGGTTTGGCGGTCGAAACAGTAGGCTTTTTATCACAGGAAAAGAAATCAGCCCTCGACAACTTAACCGGCAGAAAAAGATTTTTTTGAAAAAATCCTAAGCCCCGGGGTCACAATTTCATAAAAAATCTGATTTCTGGCAATTCACTCAAAAATGGTGCCAAACGGTTGCAAATGCACGCCTGAACAGTTTGGCCGTCGAAACAGAAGGCTTTTTATCACAGGAAAAGAAATCGGCCCTCGACAACTTAACCGGCAGAAAAAGATTTTTTTGGAAAAATCCCTAAGCCCCGGGGTCACAATTTCATGAAAAATCTGACTTTCGGCAAATTACTCAAAAAATGGTGCCAAACGGTTGCAAATGCACCCCTGAGAGGTTTGGTGGTCGAAACAAAAGGCTTTTTATCACAGGAAAAGAAATCAGCCCTCGACAACTTAACTGGCAGAAAAAGATTTTTCTGAAAACGTCCTATGCCCCGGGGGTCACAATTTCATGAAAAATCTGACTTTCGGCAAATCACTCAAAAATGGTGCCAAACTCTTGCAAATGCACCCCTGAGAGGTTTGGCGCTCGAAACAGAAGGAATTTAATCACAGGGGAAAAAATCAGCCCTCGACAACTTAACCGGCAGAAAAAGATTTTTTTGAAAAAATCCTAAGCCCCGGGGTCACAATTTCATGAAAAATCTGACTTTCGGCAAATCACTCAAAAATGGTGCCAAACGGTTGGAAATGCACCCCTGAGAGGTTTGGCGGTCGAAACAGAAGGAATTTAATCACAGGGAAAAAAATCAGCCCTCGACAACTTAACTGGCAGAAAAAGATTTTTTTGAAAAAATCCTAAGCCCCGGGGTCACAATTTCATAAAAAATCTTACTTTCGGCAAATCACTCAAAAATCGTGCCAAAAGGTTGCAAATGCTCCCCTGAAAGGTTTTGCCGTCGAAACATAAGGCTTTTTATCACAGGAAAAGAAATCAGCCCTCGACAACTTAACCGGCAGAAAAAGATTTTTTTGAAAAAATCCTAAGCCCCGGGGTCACAATTTCATGGAAAATCTGACTTTCGGCAAATCACTCAAAAATGGTGCCAAACGGTTGGAAATGCACCCCTGAGAGGTTTGGCGGTCGAAACAGAAGTCTTTTTATCACAGGAATAGAAATCAGCCCTCGACAACTTAACCGGCAGATAAAGATTTTTTTGAAAAAATCCTAAGCCCCGGGGTCACAATTTCATAAAAAATCTGACTTTCGGCAAATCACTCAAAAATGGTGCCAAACGGTTGCAAATGCTCCCCTGAAAGGTTTTGCCGTCGAAACAGAAGGCTTTTTATCACAGGAAAAGAAATCAGCCCTCGACAACTTAACCGGCAGAAAAAGAGTTTTTTGAAAAAATCCTAAACCCCGGGGTCACAATTTCATGAAAAATCTGATTTCTGGCAATTCACTCAAAAATGGTGCCAAACGGTTGCAAATGCACGCCTGAACGGTTTGGCCGTCGAAACAGAAGGCTATTTATCACAGGAAAAGCAATCAGCCCTCGACAACTCAACCGGCAGAAAAAGATTTTTTTGGAAAAATCCCTAAGCCCCGGGGTCACAATTTCATGAAAAATCTGACTTTCGGCAAATTACTCAAAAAATGGTGCCAAACGGTTGCAAATGCACCCCTGAGAGGTTTGGTGGTCGAAACAAAAGGCTTTCTATCACAGGAAAAGAAATCAGCCCTCGACAACTTAACTGGCAGAAAAAGATTTTTCTGAAAAAGTCACAATTTCATGAATAATCTGACTTTCGGCAAATCACTCAAAAACGGTGCCAAACGGATGCAAATGCTCCCCTGAAAGGTTTGGCGGTCGAAACAGAAGGCTTTTTATCACAGGAAAAGAAATCAGCCCTCGACAACTTAACCGGCAGAAAAAGATTTTTTTGAAAAAATCCCTAAGCCCCGGGGTCACAATTTCATGAAAAATCTGACTTTCAGCAAATTACTCAAAAAATGGTGCCAAACGGTTGCAAATGCACCCCTGAGAGGTTTGGTGGTCGAAACAAAAGGCTTTCTATCACAGGAAAAGAAATCAGCCCTCGACAACTTAAACAACGGAAAAAGATTTTTTGAAAAAATCCCTAAGTCCCGGGGTCACAATTTCAGAAAAAAATCTGACATTCCGCAGTTGACACAAAAATGGTGCCAAACGGTTGCAAATGCTCCTCTGAAAGCTTTAGAGGTCGAAACAGAAGGCTTTTTATCATAGGACAAGAAATCAGCCCTCGACAACTTAACTGTCGGGGAAAGATTTTTCTGAAAAAATCCCTAAGCAAAAATCTGACTTTCGGCAATTCACTCAAAAATGGTGCCCAACGGTTGCAAATGCTGCCCTGAAAGGTTTGGTGGTCAAAAAAGAAGGCTTTTTATCATAGGACAAGAATTCAGGCCTTGACAACTTAACCGGCGGAAAACTTTTTTTCAAAAACTCCCTAACCTCCGGGGTCACAATTTCATGGAAAATCTGACTTTCGGCAAATCACTCAAAAATGGTGCCAAACGGTTGGAAATGCACCCCTGAGAGGTTTGGCGGTCGAAACAGAAGTCTTTTTATCACAGGAATAGAAATCAGCCCTCGACAACTTAACCGGCAGATAAAGATTTTTTTGAAAAAATCCTAAGCCCCGGGGTCACAATTTCATAAAAAATCTGACTTTCGGCAAATCACTCAAAAATGGTGCCAAACGGTGGCAAATGCTCCCCTGAAAGGTTTTGCCGTCGAAACAGAAGGCTTTTTATCACAGGAAAAGAAATCAGCCCTCGACAACTTAACCGGCAGAAAAAGAGTTTTTTGAAAAAATCCTAAACCCCGGGGTCACAATTTCATGAAAAATCTGATTTCTGGCAATTCACTCAAAAATGGTGCCAAACGGTTGCAAATGCACGCCTGAACGGTTTGGCCGTCGAAACAGAAGGCTATTTATCACAGGAAAAGCAATCAGCCCTCGACAACTCAACCGGCAGAAAAAGATTTTTTTGGAAAAATCCCTAAGCCCCGGGGTCACAATTTCATGAAAAATCTGACTTTCGGCAAATTACTCAAAAAATGGTGCCAAACGGTTGCAAATGCACCCCTGAGAGGTTTGGTGGTCGAAACAAAAGGCTTTCTATCACAGGAAAAGAAATCAGCCCTCGACAACTTAACTGGCAGAAAAAGATTTTTCTGAAAAAGTCACAATTTCATGAATAATCTGACTTTCGGCAAATCACTCAAAAACGGTGCCAAACGGATGCAAATGCTCCCCTGAAAGGTTTGGCGGTCGAAACAGAAGGCTTTTTATCACAGGAAAAGAAATCAGCCCTCGACAACTTAACCGGCAGAAAAAGATTTTTTTGAAAAAATCCCTAAGCCCCGGGGTCACAATTTCATGAAAAATCTGACTTTCAGCAAATTACTCAAAAAATGGTGCCAAACGGTTGCAAATGCACCCCTGAGAGGTTTGGTGGTCGAAACAAAAGGCTTTCTATCACAGGAAAAGAAATCAGCCCTCGACAACTTAAACAACGGAAAAAGATTTTTTGAAAAAATCCCTAAGTCCCGGGGTCACAATTTCAGAAAAAAATCTGACATTCCGCAGTTGACACAAAAATGGTGCCAAACGGTTGCAAATGCTCCTCTGAAAGCTTTAGAGGTCGAAACAGAAGGCTTTTTATCATAGGACAAGAAATCAGCCCTCGACAACTTAACTGTCGGGGAAAGATTTTTCTGAAAAAATCCCTAAGCAAAAATCTGACTTTCGGCAATTCACTCAAAAATGGTGCCCAACGGTTGCAAATGCTGCCCTGAAAGGTTTGGTGGTCAAAAAAGAAGGCTTTTTATCATAGGACAAGAATTCAGGCCTTGACAACTTAACCGGCGGAAAACTTTTTTTCAAAAACTCCCTAACCTCCGGGGTCACAATTTCAGAAAAAAACTGACTTTCGGCAATTCACTCAAAAATGGTGCCCAACATTTGCAAATGCTCCCCTGAAAGGTTTGACGGTCGAAACAGATGCCGGAGCCAGCCGTTACAATGGCGCTTTTTCAGCATAAAATAAAGACATAGAGAGCCAGTAATCCATAATAAGAGAGAGCAGCTCCTTCAGACTTCTTTCCCTCTCCGGTCACTTTTTATTATCCTTTGTTCTGTCTAGCCGCATGGCTGCATTCCAATGTCTCACGTTACCTCATCCGGTCAAGCTTTTATTGCACCCATGCCATATAAGGCACATTCCAATACCTTGTAAAGCTCAGAGTGCTGGTCACGAGGTCCGGAGGTACCCTGCAGTATTTACAAACCTCTGCCATGGCTTTATGACTCCCACATGCCCTCTTTCTTTATATTTTAATCAGAGCCATATATATGGTTATGTCGAGCGCGATAAGCGACTCTTGTGAGACCGGAAGTGGGCCGCCGACTGGAGAACCATGCAGTACATACAGAAATTAAAGAAGGAATACATTGTATATAGCAACACAAAATAATGCAAATAACTACTATAATGATCACTATAATCAATAAATGTCGAAGCCAACTTCCATCCGGAAGCCAAGAATATAAGAATTCTGATTCCAAGCTGCATGGTAGGCTGCCTTTCTAGTTTATTACCCATGCACTGGTGTTACTTCTATAGCACTGAGATTGGTCACTGTATGTTCCTGTAAGAGAACAAGAGCTATTAAACATGAATTTCAATGTATATTGACAGTTTGGATATATGCCCCATGATTCTCCCCTCTTTAATTTGAAAACAAATGGGGGCAGGCTCATGGAGGGTCAATTGTACTGGAGGCCAAAAAGTTTGCTTAGGGGATATAATATTAGTAAATTGAAAAGATCCATTGACAGGCACACCATGAAGCATTATGCCTGAATGACTGGCAAAGGGTGGCATTTGCATACATAACCAACATTTAGAAGCATGCAATAAACTAGTAAACTTAATCATATCTTGTACAAAAATATTATTCCTCCATATCTTATGATAATTTTCACCCCTAAAAGTCTTATTCAACAACGCTGTTCTTCTAGTTCGAGAGTGGCTGAGCCGTGGATACTGCCAGCCAGAGTAGGATTCAGGCGACAGCTGCTTGCCAGCCGATAAGGTGAAATATGGTGGTTTCAACTGGTCTGTGTCATCTGCTTCTCTTCCTTGTATAACGGTGCAGGAAAGGATGGCAAGGCAAATGGTTAGGAAGGCAAACACTGCCAGATGCAGTTCGTGTGCAGCACCTCTAGGTGGCGCATGCGGAAAGGTTTCGATGCTTCATCCATAAAATGCTGACAAAGTGTAGGGGAGTTCCACATGCTGTGAGGCAGGACAACCCACTGATATCGCTGGGTGGGCTGTGAATTGTTATATACTGGCAATGTAAAAGCAAACCGTTCCTGTCTGCTGGAGCCAGTGGGATGAAGATGGTTCAATGTGGCCGAAAGTCAATTGTTCAGAAATAAGCTATTCAAAAACGAGATGGTGCCATTGCTGCGGATTTTTCATTTGGTGGAGGCCACCGTTCTACCCATACTGAGGTATCGGCGATCTTGGTTTGCCACGCTGGAAACGTTGTATCGGTGGCTACAGGCTGGTTTTTATTTTGTGCTGCCACCAGCAGATGAGCTGCTGTGTCTGTGGCAGGATTGTGTATTATCGGTTGTAACGCAACCTTACAATCCTCATTTGCATTTTCAAAGGCCAGTTGTTTGATAATCATTTGTTTGGCTTCAGGATTTTCAATTTGTCTACTCACTGCTGTAATCAGCCTGTCCATAAAGGAAGAATATGATTCTCTAGGTTCTTGTCTGATTGAACCCCACCTAGACTGGATACTGGTGGGTTCTGGGATTTTTCTCATTGCTTGTTGAGCAGTAAGAGCAGTATCCCTCAATAAGATCTGCAGCAGTGTGGCTTGTACTGAAGCCTGAGCAAAGGGCCCACGCCCTAGCATAGCATCCATCACATCTGCGAGGGTAAGATTAGGATTATTCCCTCTTGCTTGTTGTAGTAACGCAGGAGCATAAGAACCACAGGCGATTTCCCATTCATAAGCAAACAATACACCAGCTGATGGGGGTAACACTGTACGTGCCAAAAGCTTGATGTCATCTGGCACCAACAGCTGGGCTAATGTGGCTTCCAAAAGTGCCTGTGTGAATGGTGCTTGAAGTCCATTTGTCCTAACTGACAATTGGAGCTCTTTCAAGATTTTAAAGTCAAAAGGTTGGTGCTGGGCTTGAGTTCCTGCTGGAGCACCAGCAGGGGGCACAATAACAGGGAATGCCATGGTGTGATGGGATGATGAGCAGCTTGTGCGTAAAATCCTAGTCCCTCAGAGTTTGGCCAAGTCCGCAAACCTCTGCCTACGACGGAGCCCCTCAAGCATGGCTCCGTTAGTCGCTAGCAGAATCCGAAAGTGGGCGCTTACGGAATCTCTTCCAGCATAAAAGCTCCTTAACGGAAACACGTCTTCTGGACTCTCGGCGCGACAGTTTCCGGCGAGGAATGGGTGTCCCTATAGGAGGTCTTGAAACCTCCCCACTGTTTTCGCTGGAAGTGTCTCTGAGCCATCCCTCCGACTCACTTTCCCTCGGAGCTCCCTCTCTCCCCCTGCTGGTTCCCTCTCCATCTGCTGAGTCTCTCTCAACCTCAGTGAGCCCTTTCACCTCCTGTCCTTCCGATGGCAGTTCCCTGACACATGGTATCCTGAGATAAGGAACAGGCAAGGACTGCACGTTGAAAAGGGGTAGCTGGTTCTGCTGCTGAAAGAGCAGGGTCATTTCCAGCCAGACCACGGTATTTTTGCAGGAGTGGGTCCTCTGGTGAGGAACTGTTTGGGATCTGGGGCTGCAGGCAAAGCCAGTATTGGAACAGATGCCAGCACAGCAGGCTGAATTAAAGAAGCTGGAGGTTGTGTTGGCAATGCAGCCATGGAGATATTTTTTGGTGATAAAGAACCCATAGCATATCGAACCTTGCACCAAGCATTTAAAATCCGAATACCAATGCTGGGATGCCCATGAAAATGCGTCCCGATCTTATACCAATGTTTTATTTCCCATGTTCCATCCAAAGGGAACCAGGGACAATGTTCATGAATGCTCAGAATAAGCTGTATCAAATCACCCTCTGGAACTTCCAATTTGTTGGAGGAGAGGAGAAATTTTAAGTCTTTTAAAAATTTCTGTTGCGGAAATGACAGGGAGCTGCCCATTCTTTAAAATAAGATAAAAAGAAGAAGAAAAGGGATCGGACTCACCCTGGGATCTTTTTTAAGATGCTTCAGCGCTTTGCAATCCTTGCCGGACGTAGGGGGCCAATAATATCCACTGCTTGGATCGAAAATCCTCTCACAGTTTCTTTTAAAATCCTCTTAGTCTGCCTCAGACTGTTCGCTTTAAATCACTTCTTAGCTCTCTTTTAAAAACCTCAGTCGTATCCTTTTATTCGGCCTCACACGGGGCACCACTCATGCTGGAGCCAGCCGTTACAATGGCGCTTTTTCAGCATAAAATAAAGACATAGAGAGCCAGTAATCCATAATAAGAGAGAGCAGCTCCTTCAGACTTCTTTCCCTCTCCGGTCACTTTTTATTATCCTTTGTTCTGTCCAGCCGCATGGCTGCATTCCAATGTCTCACGTTACCTCATCTGGTCAAGCTTTTATTGCACCCATGCCATATAAGGCACATTCCAATACCTTGTAAAGCTCAGAGTGCTGGTCACGAGGTCCGGAGGTACCCTGCAGTATTTACAAACCTCTGCCATGGCTTTATGACTCCAACAAACAGATGGCTTTTTATCACAGGAGAAGAAATCAGCCCTCGACAACTTAAGTGGCAGAAAAAGATGTTTTTGAAAAAATCCCTAAGCCCCGGGACCACAATTTCCTCAAAAATCTGACATTCGGCAATTCAATCAAAAATGGTGCCCAACGGTTGCAAATGCTCCCTTGAAAGGTTTGGCGGTTTAAACAGATGGCATTTTATCACAGGACAAGAATTCAGCCCTTGACAACTTACCCGGCGGAAAAAGATTTTTTTGAAAAAATCCCTAAGAGAAAAAATCTGACATTCGGCAGTTCACTCAAAAATTGTGCCAAACGGTTGCAAATGCTCCTTCTGTAGAAACAGAAGGCTTTTTTTCACAGGACAAGAAATCAGCTCTCGACAACTTAAGCGGCGGAGAAAGAGTTTTTGAAAAAATCACTAATCCCCGGGGTCACAATTTCAGCAAAAATCTGACTTTCGGCAATTGACTGAAAAATGGTGCCCAACGGTTGCAAATGCTCCTCTGAAAGGTTTGGCGGTCAAACAGCTGGCTTTTTATCACAGGACAAGAAATCAGCCCTTGACAACTTAAGCGGCGGAAAAAGATTTTTTGAAAAAATCCCTAAGCCCTGGGGTCATAATTTGAGAAAAAATCTGACATTCTGCAGTTCATTCAAAAATGTTGCCCAAAGGTTGCAAATGCTCCCCTGAAAGGTTTGGCGGTCGAAACAGAACGCTTTTTATCACAGGACAAGAATTCAGCTCTCGACAACTTAAGCGGTGGTAAAAGATTTTTTGAAAAAATCCCTAAGCCTCGGGGTCACAATTTAAGCAAAAATCTGATATCCTGCAGTTGACACAAAAATGGTGCCAAACGGTTGCAAATGCTCCTCTGAAAGCTTTGGAGGTCGAAACAGAAGGCTTTTTATCACAGGACAAGAAATCAGCCCTTGACAGCTTAACCGGCGGGAAAAGATTTTTCTGAAAAAATCCCTAAGCAAAAATCTGACTTTCGGCAATTCACTCAAAAATGGTGCCCAACGGTTGCAAATGCTCCCCTGAAAGGTTTGGTGGTCGAAACAGCTGGCTTTTTATCACAAGACAAGAATTCAGCCCTTGCCAACTTAACCGGCAAAAAAAGATTTTTTTTCTGAAAAAATCTGACTTTCTGCTATTGACTCAAATATGGTGCCAAACGGTTCCAAAGGCTCCTCTGAAAGCATTGGCGGTCGAAACAGCTGGCTTTTTATCACAGGAAAAGAAATCAGCTCTCGACAACTTAAGCGGTGGAAAAAGATTTTTTGAAAAAATCCGTAAGCCCCGGGGTCACAATTTCAGAAAAAATCTGACATTCCGCAATTCACTCAAAAATGATGCCAAATGGTTGCAAATGCTCCTCTGAAAACTGTGGAGGTCGAAACTGAAGGCTTTTTATAACAGGACAAGAAATCAGGCCTCGACAACTTAAGCGGCGGTAAAAGATTTTTCTGAAAAAATCCCTAAGCAAAAATCTGACTGTCAGAGCTGCCTCAGGTCCCAGCTCACAGAGGACCAACGCCAGTCCGTTGTTTTATAAAATAGTCTTTGTTGAAGTTCAGTTTCTCTTTTACAGCCACGGCGCGCAGCTCTATGTCTTAAACCCTAGAACGCCGAAGCTCCGTCTGAGTCTCCTCCCCCCAGACACCAGTTTAAGACCCTAGCCTTGCTCCACCTTTTCCTCTGCTCCCTCCTCCTCTGGGTCCTCTTGTCCGCCGAAGTCTTGCCCTTCCTAGACTCTTCTGACCCTGAGTCCCCTGAGTCTTCCCCCTCCCTCCGGCGGGCTTTAGGACCTGGTTCCCAATCCGGGTTTTCTGCTGTCCCGCGCGCCTGTACATTTGAACTTGGCACGCGCGCCCAGCCTGCCAACTTCCTTCTGACCATTACACTGCTCCTGTCGCTGCTTCCCTCTTCGGGGGTGCTAGCTGGGCCTGACTCCTCCTCCCTGCTTGCCGGAGGAGACGCTGACTCTGACCTATGGGGCTCTTCCCCCCCACTGCGCTCTGGTGGGGAAGCTGGTCCCGATTTCCAGCTACTGCTTTGGGAGTCTCCGCTGGCCCCCTGCTTCTGGTGTGTCCCCCCTGGGACCCCCCTTGCCCTGGCCATCGGCGCCCCCTTCTGGGAATCTTCTGATTCACTGGAGAGGCTCATGGAATCTCTCGGGTCACTGTCATTCTGCCCTCCGCTGCCCTCAGATTCTTCCCCTTCGCTCTCCATTTCCTCTCTCCCCTGTGCCTCTGCTCCTGAGCCCCTGACTTTCGGCAATTCACTCAAAAATGGTGCCCAACGGTTGCAAATGTTCCTCTGAAAGCTTTGGAGGTCGAAACAGAAGGCTTTTTATAACAGGACAAGAAATCAGCCCTCGACAACTTAAGCGGCAGAAAAAGATTTTTTGAAAAAATCCCTAAGCCCCGGGGTCACAATTTCAGAAAAAATCTGACATTCGGCAATTCACTCAAAAATGGTGACCAACGGTTGCAAATGCTCCCCCGAAAGGTTTGGCGGTCAAAACAGATGGCTTTTTATCACAGGACAAGAATTCAGCCCTTGACAACTTAACCGGCAGAAAAAGTTTTTTGAAAAAACCCCTAAGCCCCGGGATCACAATTTAAGGAAAAATCTGACATTCCGCAGTTGACACAAAAATGGTGCCGAATGGTTGCAAATGCTCCTCTGAAAGCTTTGGAGGTCGAAACAGAAGGCTTTTTATAACAGGACAAGAAATCAGCCCTCGACAACTTAACCGGCGGGAAAAGATTTTTCTGAAAAAATCCCTAAGCAAAAATCTGACTTTTGGCAATTCACTCAAAAATGGTGCCCAACAGTTGCAAATGCTCCTCTGAAAGGTTTGGCAGTTGAAACAGATGGCATTTTATCACAGGACAAGAATTCCGCACAGGACAGTGGCCCGCTAGCTGTCAATCCCTCCCTCCCTCATGGGATGGCCGAGGGGCTATTAACTCTTTCTGAGCTTTTGGGAGCATTAAAGAGGCATATGCTGTAAAATGGGGATCACTAGCCAGCAAAGAGCCAGCTTCATGCTCAGGAACTCCACCCGTCCTGCCTTGCCAGGGATGCAATAGGGAAGAGCGGTCGTCCTTGTAGATTTTGGAGTGTTAAGCAAAGGTCTGGATATAACCTGGGTGCTCAGTTTCAAGAGTCTATCAGCAACCTGAGGTTCTTTGGGAGTTCTTAATATAGGAATGTCAGGGTCGCCAGACTCCTCTTCATCGCTATCGCTTAGGAAGAGATCAGAGAGTTGCACCGATGTCCTTCTTTGGGATGGAGAGCTGTTGGGCATATTTAAATATTGTGTTCCAGGCTCTAGTGTCCTTATATTTTGAATTGAAATCTCAGACTTTATACTTAATAATCTCCTCTTCAGTTCTTGTATTTCTGAACTCACAGATTTCTCTTCCTCCTTCGGACTTGTAATGTTTCTATTGTTTAATTTAGTTTCCCTTATCAGCATTTGCTTTGATTCTCTGCCAGGGACCAACTGTCTCACTGTTGTTGTTTTTTTAAAAAATAATTTTTATTAATTTTCCAATCATGTAATAAAAACAAACAATAAAACAAAACAAAACATACAAACAAATAAACATGTATAATTTCATAAACTCATTTTCCTTCACCTTATTTCCCGGACTTCCCCATACCTCCCTTTTTCTGCATCCTTATTTTTCCCTTTTGACAGCAACCCTCCATTTAATTAATTAACTCATCTTCATTATAGTTCCCTTAAATTTATGATTTACAGCTACAATTCTCTGTTTCTTAAGACCATAGCATCTCAGCACTCCTCAATGTTACAACAATTTTTAAGGTATATTTTAAATTTCTTCCAATCTTCTTCCACTGTCTCACTCCCCTGGTCACGGATTCTGCCGGTCATCTCTGCCATTCCCATGTAGTCAATCACCTTCGCTTGCCATTCTTCCAGAGTGGGTAGCTGCTGCGTCTTCCAATACTTTGCCAGAAGAATTCTTGCTGCTGTGGTAGCATACATGAAAAAAGTTCTGTCCTTCCTTGGCACCAATTGGCCCACCATGCCCAGGAGAAAAGCCTCTGGTTTTTTAGAAAATGTCCATTTAAGGACCTTTTTAATTTCATTATAGATCATTTCCCAGTAGACTTTAATCTTCGGGCAGGTCCACCAAAGGTGATAGAAAGTACCTTCAGTCTCATTACATTTCCAACATTTATTATTGGGCAAATGGTAAATTTTTGCAAGTTTGACTGGGGTCATATACCACCTATAGATCATTTTCATTATGTTTTCTCTCAAAGCATTACAAGCCGTAAATCTAACACCAACATTCCATAACCTTTCCCAGTCATCAAACATAATGTCATGACCTATGTCTTGTGCCCATTTGATCATAGCTGATTTTACTGTTTCATCTTGTGTATTCCATTTCAGCAGCAAATTATACATTCTTGACAAGTTCTTAGTATTGGGTTCTAACAATTCTGTTTCTAATTTCGACCTCTCCATCTGAAAACCTATTTTCCCCAACTGTCTCACTGTTTCATCTTTGAAAACCCTTAGCAGGTGAAGAAAGTGAGACCGCCATAAGATGTTTTTCATCTCCATAAGTCGAGATGGGAAGGCCGGTTTACTAAAAGTCATAAGTAAGCGTGTGGTATTTCTTGTGTTGGGCAAGAAATGGAAATTTTCCAGATCTACTTTTTTATAATGGCAGTTCAAAAGGTGGGATAAGGACATTGTAATTAACCTGTGATTCGTCCACCTATCCACATTGTGGTGAATCTCAAGCATTATCTTGTTCTTTTGAAGAACTTGGCAAGACCTTATTTCATCTGTGACTCGTCTTGGCAAATATCCAAGTTTTCTTCTATGTTAACTATTTTAGCAAGAATTTCATTCAGTCTTTGGAGAACTAAGACCATAGCTTCTGCAGACATCATGCAAATTTCTTGGTAAGGGTGCGTGTCTGGAATATGCTGACCATAAGCTCTTTTGCTGTCTTGTTCAAAAGACATGGGTGGGTCAGCGTTTGGAATAGGGAGCGCCCCTCCTGCTGCTGTCCTCTGGGTCAGATCATTTCCTTCACTCCTTGAAGGAGAGGAGTCAAGTCTTCTCCTTCCTTTTGTGAAACGGGGTGTGTGTGTGTGTGTGTGTGTGTGTGTCTCCCGACATCATTCCTCACAATTTGCTCTCTTTCCGAGCTAGGAGTGGTGGTCTTAGCTTTCCACCGCTTCTCTGCTTTAGAGGATTTATGAGTCCAATTATGCTGTTTTGGCTCTTCTTACCTCCTTTTTTTTCTTTCTGATAGGCATTCTGATAAGTTAGCAGAGTTCTATCAAGCCAAAACCAGATTTTTTTAGCCAGTAGACGAAGCAATGGACGAAACTGCCAGTTAGTCACAAGGACTACAATCAATCGTCACTGGGCGTTCATTGTTACATTAGTCAAATAGAGCCATAAAACAGTACCAATAAACTAAAAACAAAGACAAAAAGATAAGGCAACTATAAGGCAGCTAATAAAACAATTAAAATGTGAACTTAGGATCAAAAGGTGACTAAAAACAACTTAAAAGCTTAATTGAAGGCGGGAGGCTCTGACTAGGCTGCTACCTCCGCCGCCATTTTGGAATGTTTTGTTTTTAACCTTTTATGGTGTTATTGATTGGCTTTGTTTTTCTGTCATTGCAAACCATTGCAATCTATTTCTTTGATACAGTGGTATATAACTATTTTTATAACTCAGTAGATAAATGGACTTCTCTGTTTCACTTGGACCTTATTTTTCTAGTGTGCAGTTTCACTTTTGCTCTGGCTTATGCCCTTCTGTTTCCCAGTAATGCCTGTCTAATCACATTATGCCTCTTCACACACTCTTGCTTCGTTACTCCATCGGCAAAGCACGCTTCTGCTTTATCTGGATGTTTCATGTTATGTCAACATGGTTTGTGCCAGCCTCTATATATGTAGAAACAAGGGAGGAAATGGACCAAAGCATGTGAGTTTAAGGAAATTTCCCACTCATCTTGGCACCAGGCTACATTTCTAATGCAATAGTGAGAACTGAGAAGGTTCATGTGATCATAGTTCATGTGATTGTTCTACTGTCCCCATAGATCTCAATGATCTCATTTTAATGGCTTTCTCATTATTGCTCTATTTAACTTGGCACGGCACCTATAAACTTTTTACAATCTTGGATGACTCATGTTGCTTCAGCTTCAGAGTTGGAAGCATGCATGGCAAATTCCACTGACTTCCAAAACGCATTACTGTGTTTCCCACAATCACTGAATTTATTAGCCAGGGAAATTTAAGTGGCAACATAAGTTGAGGGGAGATTTCTTTTAAATAAAGGTGCACATATTCTTTGAAGAGTATGGGACCATCAACCCTTTGCATTTTATGCTCTTAAGTAAAGTTGCTCCTGTGAAGAATTTGACAAACAGGCCAAACCTTACGCCAAAGAATAAACGGACATAAATCTGACATCAAGAATCACAAGACAGAGAAACCAGTAGGAGACACTTCAATCTCCCAGGACATTCTATACAAGATCTCAAAGTAGCTGTTTTACTACAAAGGAATTTCAGAAATAGACTGGAAAGAGAAGCTGCTGAATTGCAACTCATTACCAAACTTAAAACCATGGAGAGACCTGGTCTGAACAAAGACATTGGATTCTTATCTCATTATACATGACAAAGCCATTTTTCACCTTCTCACCCCTTGCTTTTTCCTGTAAGACCTATTGCAGTCGTTAAGAGTCGTCAACAGGCTCATCACAGCTATCTGCCAATCACCCATTCCCACCACCCTTCTGAGTAATATCCCTCCCCACCTTCTCACTATATAGAAGGATCTGGCAACTTCTGTTTCAGTGTATCTGAAGAAGTGTGCATGCACACGAAAGCTCATACCAAGAACTAACTTAGTTGGTCTTTAAGGTGCTACTGGAAGGAATTTTTTTTTTTTTTTTGACTATGGCAGACCAACACGGCTACCTATCTGTAACTGTGAAGAATGTTATGCTGTTGGGTTTTTCCAGATTCCTCCTTGCCCTTGGGTACCCAAGATGGTGAAACCAAATATGTCCCTTTCCCACTAATTACCTTCTTTACTGTTCTGACTGTATTTTAGTGTGCTGTAACCTGTGCTGGGATGATCCATTTTATGAAGGGAGGGAGGGACAGAAGTGAAATAAATGGGGCCCAATCTCCAGTCTGGTTTATTGTGAGCCAATCCCACCAAAATGAATAGAAGATATGCAAGAGCTTATTAGCATATCTCCAGTTAATTTCAGTGGGGTTGGCTCACAAAAAACCTCAGCACCAAATGAGTCTGTGCCCTCAAAGCCCCTAGCTGATCCTCAAAGTTGAGCTTTCTGGATTTGGCCAGAAGATCCTCAACCCAACCAAAATGCCTTGTGAATGGGCTAATGAGGCCTTGTTTATTCCAATTTAATTTTATTCCTCACAGTCTGGCTTGCTTTTCTCAGGTTTATTGTGTGTTCAGGTTTATGTAAGTGTTATGAAATGTCCACT
Source organism: Podarcis muralis (assembly GCF_964188315.1). Lineage (NCBI taxonomy): Eukaryota > Metazoa > Chordata > Lepidosauria > Squamata > Lacertidae > Podarcis > Podarcis muralis. The sequence continues at coordinate 14,909,784 of NC_135661.1, forward strand.
TCCTGTTTTGTGACTACAGCTCCCTGCCAAGCATTATGCCAGTTTATGGTTCCACACCCTTTCACCCACTTGCTTTGCTGAAAAGCCTCCCACTTCTCTTCCCAACCCCCTCCCAAGACTATAATCAGGATGGGTTTAATGGACAACCCAACAGGAGGTGATACATGGTGTAAGTGCAATGCCCCAAACAGTCCCTTATTTAATATACCGTATTTTTTGCTCTATAAGACTCACTTTTTCCCTCCTAAAAAGTAAGGGGAAATGTGTGTGCGTCCTATGGAGTGAATGCAGGCTGTGCAGCTATCCCAGAAGCCAGAACAGCAAGAGGGACCGCTGCTTTCGCTGCACAGCAATCCCTCTTGTTGTTCTGGCTTCTGAGATTCAGAATATTTTTTTTCTTGTTTTCCTCCTCCAAAAACTAGGTGCGTCTTGTGGTCCGGTGCGTCTTATAGAGCGAAAAATACAGTAGATGCCAGTGTCACCTGGCATGCCTAGAGTGCTTGAGACAGATCACAGGTGAAGTGGAACTGGCCCTCTGCAGCATTGTGTTGTAAATTCAGTGGTGGAAATAACCAGAGGAAGGGGCTGGAAGCCTAACAGGAACAGAACAATAAACTGTGGGTGGCAGCATTTTGAATACATTGCATGGAGCTTTTCTCTGCCTTCTCAAAAAGGTTTGGGTAGGTGATGCTGAAAAGGGCAGTTCAAATGAGGACTTGGTTGGAGATTTTCCTATTAGGGAAAACTAATGGATCTGTTGGGGGGGGACACACAAGATGGGTGGTGGTGGTAGTAACAACAACAACAACATGCCGCCCATCTGAGAGAAAGGGGGTGTGGATTAACACCCCCCCCCCACATACACACACTTCTCTGGTTCACTTAAAATTGATGAGCAGGATGTTAAGCCAGTTACTACATTCTTTCCACAAGGCGTAAGTTAATTACTACAAACGTGTCTTTATGCCCAGCTTAGGGGCTTCCCCAAAACATCTGGGCATAAGTGGAAAAGAATGCTGGATGACAGAGACCTTTTGCTTGTGTTGCATGAGACTCTTCTTTCTGTTAGTCTCTTTAAATCAGTACAGTACAGAATGTATTTTTGAATTGCATTGGCACAAAACCCCTGTGCCTATAAATGAGAGACTATTCCCCACACAGTTGAACCAACCTACAACAAAAGAAATGCACATAATTTTATAGAAAATGTTTTTATTATATAAAGGAAAACAGTTTACAAAGGCATAGAAAAATATATAAAAACAAATACATAAAGTGGAATGATGAAAACCAGTAGTACCTGCGGAATAATAGCAGCTAACAGATGCAGACAGCCCTGGATATGGAGCAGTTCTTCTAGTTTCAGATAGGTAATCAAGCATTGTTCGTTATTGTCTGATACCTGCCTGGTCACTCAAACTGTCTTACTGGAACGTCTTACCTTTCCCTGCTTTGCAGGCTTCACAGCCTCACCGTTGGCCAACAAAGTTTTCTCTCTTCAGCCTCTCGGGACTCTCCCCTCCACCACTCCCATTTGGCCCCATGAAGAGTTCCTGTGCAAGCTTCTGGGTTTTCAGGTTTTAGTGACCTTTTGGTTGGCCTAATGTCTTGTCTCAAGGACAGAGTTGGATGACAAAACTAATAGCTTAAAAAGATGGCACCTACCTAGGCTTGTCACTGAACGTAAGCTTAAAACAACAAGAAACAAAAGGTGGCGAGGTGACTTTGTTCTATACCTGTCTATAAAAGTAGTAAAGGTAAAGGGACCCCTGACTATTAGGTCCAGTCGTGACCGACTCTGGGGTTGCGGCGCTCATCTCGCTTTATTGGCTGAGGGAGCCGGCGTACAGCTTCCAGGTCATGTGGCCAGCATGACTAAGCCGCTTCTGGTGAACCAGAACAGCGCACGGAAACGCCGTTTACCTTCCCGCCGGAGTGGTACCTATTTATCTACTTGCACTTTGACATGCTTTCAAACTGCTAGGTTGGCAGGATCTGGGACTGAGCAACAGGAGCTCACCCCGTCGCGGGGATTCAAACCGCCGACCTGATCGGCAAGCCCTAGGCTCTGTGGTTTAGACCACAGCGCCTCCTGTGTCCCTGTCTATAAAAGTAGGCTGACAGAAATTTAGCAAATGACGTTTGGCCCATCATTTCTTTTATCAAATAAGAAAAAGCTTAACCTGCTGGTTTTCTGCATTTCAGACTTGTTAAAGGCACAAGAGCAGGGCCAGAAAAAACCTGGAAACCTGTAGCCACAGTCATTGTCCATGTGGTTCTCTCATCCCTGCTCCCACCCCCTTTCCTCTCAACAAGGTGAATTAACCTTGCTATTTTCATGGTCTCTCCTGGGGCAAATGAATAAAGCACAACAGAATCACCCCTGTGTTTCCTACTCGAATGATGAGGTCTTGGGCCTCTTCCTGGAAAGGGAATTTCCCATTCCACGAAACAGCAGGAAAGACAGCTGGCCTCCTGGGGAATTCAGGGCTTCCTGTTCCTCTGCTGATAGAATGGATTCTGCAAGGCTTCTCCAACCTGGTGCCCTCTAGACAACTCTACAGCCCTCACCAGCCCCAGCCACCCCTTGGCTTGATGGGCATTGCACTACAAAACACCTGGAGGGCAGAAGGCTGCTTTATGCTCCTCCTACTGCCCATGTGACCCTGCCCCTTCCCCTTTTGGAATCTCCTAACCAGCTTCCCAACACTTTGGACTCCTATCATTTGTTCAGTTCATGATAGAGTTGTGTTTCTCCTGCTCCTTCAACACTCCATCCATTTTGCCCTGTTTGGAGAGTCTCCATGGACATAAACTTTGCACCTGCCTTGGTTTACCTGCCATCGGCTTGTTCCTATCTAACAGCCTAAAAGACAAACACTTTTTGCATGGCTGTGAGATAAGATTAAGCTGTGCCTGAAAAGCAGTTTACAATGGCTTTGGTTAAACTGTAACACTGAGACTGCTTGGGAGAGAAAATTACTGCTGAAATGTGAGGTTATTAAAGGGTATTCTTCACTTTGCTCCCAGCGCAGTCTTCACTCCCCCCGTGGTGGATATTTTAAACATCTGCTTGATCCCTCACTTTCTCCTTAACATGTTTCAGTCCTACTGTTGAATTTAGATGTCACTGTTCTAAATCTAGCACCATGGTTCTCTGCTTTTTAAAGGCAAAGTGTCTTGTTACGGAGAGTCCTTTTTACACACCTCCCTCTCAGGCCATGGAGAGAGTGAGAAAGATCTCAGCAGCACATCTTTTCTGCCACAGTGATCTCTTCGTTGTGCATCTCTCTTTTAAAGTCAGCCTTTGTCTTCTCCACCTCGGCGGGTTCCCATCAAGATTTGAAATATTTCAGGAGCTTTGATAGTACGTACTTTTGTCACCACAGGGGCTGGCTATTCTTTGCTTATTCCGGCCAGACTTCTGGGCTCTCTCCTTCTGCCAAAACAGAGATGGGAATAATTTTCTTCACTTCCTGCCGGCACAATGGGCAGCGACCGGTGGTATGGAAAATTTTCAGCGAACAGTGGGAGCAGAAGTTGGCATGAGAGCAAGGAAGCATCATCGTGTTGGCTTTTTGCCCAAAGCATACAGCACATTCCTCAGGAAAGGCATGGAAATCCCCACAGGTGGACTCTGTATTTCATACAAAAGACACGGAATAAGAAACATAGAAATACTTCTTTAGCACACTCTTCTTCCTACTTAGGCTATTTAACCAAAAGGGGGGGGGTGAGCAGGCTTTAATATGGACAAGTCTGTCAGTTTTGGTTTCGCAAGCTTAGCTTCAGTTTGTCATGTTTCCACATCAGTTTGCAATTTTTTTAAAAAATAATGAGTCCTGAGAACTCACCAACTTTTCTCTCTGAGCACCAGTAGGGGGTGATCAGAATGACAGCAGCCAGAAATGAGCAGAAGAACAAGCTCTGCCTGAGCCTCTGCTCTGTCTGCCTGGCTCTCCCGCCACTGACTACCCTTTACCCAATGGGGGAGGGAATGGCACTCTGCACATGTCCGTGGGAGCCTCTTTTTGTGCACAAGGAGCCTAGCCTAGCCAGGTGGGGAAGCAGCAGTAGCCTGTGGACTTATCACATGCTATTTGTGTTCTCTGAGGATGGAGGGAATGCTGCTAGAGAGACAAAGTTTTGACAGTACTTTGCCTTGCTTGCACTCACTGTCCACACTGCTATCTTGTTTTCAGCTGCATTTATTAATAAGAATTAATTTGTTCCTGATTCAGCTACTGGACTAGAGTGAATGAGTCCAGGGGGAGCTGGTGGGGGTTGGTGAGTGGCTTGTGCATTTAAAACACTTTTTTGGAGGCTGGAGACCTGCACAAATTTTGAAGGGTAGCTGTGCACTGACTCCCCTGTTGTTTCAGAAAGTGTGAATTGGGTAGATTTACAATAAAATGTGAACTGAACAGAATTTATCCTCCACCCGTAGTTGGCTCATCCCAATGTCTTTATATGATTGAGCACTGGTTTTTAACCAGTGTGCTGTGGCACCCTGGGGTGACTTGAGGAATATTGAGGGGAGCCCTGAGGGACCACCCTTTCATTAGCTTGCAGTCCATATCTCTCTGCCTTTCTCTGAGGAACATTCAGAGGAGCAGACAGCTTTAACTTGCAGTCCATTATCTTCCCAAAATAAAACAGCAGTAAGAAAGTGGGGAAACACTTTTTCATGACTGTATATCTTCTTAATATCTCTCCCCCCCAAAAACAAAAACCCTTCCCAGCTTAATAACTAACAGTTCCTTAGTTTTATACAGAGGGCTTGAGAAATGCAAGAAAATAGCAAAGTAGCTTTATGGTTTGTGTGCTCTGTAAGGAGGGATTCAAAATAACCCTGAAAGTGAGGAGTGTCTTCTGTGTTTCCCTGTCCTGCTACCGCCAACATCCCGCCCCCTTCTTCTTCTCCACCTCTCCCCTCCAGCCAACTCCCTGGCTCTTTAACAGTCACCCAGCTTTATGGGGACAGGGAGAATGTGTCAGGGAAGGACCATGTCTGCATGTGTGTTATTCCTTCCCTGCAATAACAAAATATTTCTACTTTGGATCTTAATCTCCTTTTCCCTCTCCACTCCTCCCCCCCACCACCATGTGCGCGCTGATTTGGGGGAAGGTAGGCTGTGGCTGCCACATGGAGTGCGTCAGCTCGGCCCTAGAGAGCAGTGCGCTCCCACTTACAAGGACGACAAAAAGGGCGCTGACAAGGGGCAGGGGGGAATGGGCAAATCCCCACTTATGCACACCCTGTAATGGAACCCCAGTCTTAAGTGGCTTCCACAGCGGAGCCGCAGAAAGAATGTGGTTGGTTAAGGGAGCCGTGGACTCAAAAAGGTTGAAAACCACTGTGATATGGAGTTCTAAAGGTGGCCTCTGCCGGGTCTGTGCCCTTGTGAGAGAAAAACAAAAATGTATGGTGTCTTTTTGTAGTATCTAGTCAGTTAGATGTTTATTATGGTCAATGGACCAATAAGACAAAATGCAAAGTATAAAATACAAAATTACAGCTCCATGGAAGCTATTTTTTTTTCCAAAACAAAAAACAAAGCAATAAAAGTGAATTTTGCACTGGGCAGTGAAGTGCCCTGGGAAAGCTTGTTTCTGGGATGGTTCCCTGGGCTAAAAGAAAATAATGAGAGGAAATTGAGGGCAACTCACAGCTTTTCCAGATACTCACCACTCTGTTGAAGAAGGCTGAGCCCATCAGCATTTGTCGGTAGGCTGGAAGGACCTGAAAGGGAACGAGAGAGACTTTAGGATGCTGCATCTCATGTGCAGCCTTTACCCATCAACAACCCATGCCTTCTTGCCAGGCCACACCACACACCGTGCTCAAGGGCTTTCCCCAGCTGGAAAGCATATTTGAATAGCGATAATGGGTGGAGAGAAGGGTGGGTAGAGAAATCTTGACCTTTTGTATGGCTGAGATGTAGGCTGCTGCATGGAAACAGTCACAACTATTACCCCACCCACTCTTTGCTTCTGGTCCAACTCATTACCAGCCTGTGGCCCCCAGAAGGCTGCCTATGAGGGAATGTGGCCCTCATGCTGAACAAGATTCCCCCACCCCTGAGTTTAGATGCTTCAGTTGCTTACCCAAAAGCTGGACTGCCTTGGTCCTTCCATAGATGTCCACAACAGCCCAGAGAGGCCTTGTGACCAAGACGCCATCTACCACCAGGAAACCTTCTGACTTCTCATTGGTGCTGCAGAAAACAGAACCTTGGTTGTCCACCCAGAAGCTGACAATGGTGCCTTCTGCTTCATATTCTTCCGGTAAGACAGCAGCACGACACTTCCCTTGCTTTACCAGGTCTGGGCAAGAATACGGAGGCAGCACACTGGGCTCAACGAGGGACGGATCCTCCCAAGTGAAGCCCACCCTTAGGCCTCCACACCACCTGCTCTCTTCCTTTAAGATTTTCAAAGTCACCTTCTCATAAAGTTCAATAGGTCGGCTGGAGAAGACAATACCATTGCAGAACGTGGCTGCTCTGCTCGCTATGCAGTGGGACTCGTCCATAATGACCTGGGAGCCTTTGAGGTAAGGATGGAAAAAGAGGGGACCACTGGGAGGCTGGCTTGCGACATCTGGACCTGTGGGAGACATAAGTGTTATGTACTGAAGTTTTCACCCTGGGCTAGCAGGGGGATACTGTAGATAATTCAGGTCCACATATGCAAATAAGGGATTGAAAGTGACGTTCAGTGATTGGATAGTTACAGAAAGTTGTTACAGTTGCGTTGTACTGGAGCTCTATATAAACAGGCCGGCTGAACCCTTCAGTTCAGTTCTGGCCTGTGAATAAACAAGAGCTGTTTGAAGAATCGCTGTGTCGTCTGATATGTTCACCCACAACTTAACAATAAGAGACACCATGATTAATAAAATTATAAGGGTGCATGCTAAAGTTCAGCATGCACTTTCCATGCAAAAGGTCTCATGGCGTCATTAACAGGAATTCTGAGAAGCGCCGCTCATCTCCACAGTCATCATGGCAGGATTCTCAGGAAGCGGAATTCTGTGCCCAATGCTACGTAGACACTGTGCTTTTAATAATGACATCCATGTTCTGCTCTGACTTTCTCTACCGCAAAGAAGCAGGCTTAGCATGTTGCTCAAGATCCCGCAAAATATGTTTTTTTTAAAAAGATATTTATTAGAGTTTTACAAAATGAAAAAAGAAAAAAGAAAAATACAAAGTAAAAATAGATAAAAAACAAACAATTCCATCTTTCCATCACTTTCTTTCGTTTGCTTATTTCCCGGACCTCCTCACACCTCCCTTTTTGTATTCCAGTTCAGTTTGTTAGTTCAGCAAATGCTTCCCCTCTTTGTTTATCCTAATCTTTAATCTTAAAGTAATATAACATTAAATTTTTGTCTGTTAATAGTCCTTTTTTTTTTCATACTCCTTATAGCGTTATAGCTAAAAACCACATAACTTTCATCCAACATCATTTTAACTCTCATTAATTTTACAATATTTCTGTAGATAGTCTTTAAATTTCTTCCAATCTTCTTCCACCGACTCTTCTCCCTTGTCTTGGATTCTGCCAGTCATTTCTGCCAGTTCCATGTAGTCCATCACCTTCATCTGCCATTCTTCCAGGGTGGGTAGATCTTGTGTCTTCCAATACTTTGCGATAAGTATTCTTGCTGCTGTCGTAGCATACATAAAGAAAGTTCTATCCTTCTTTGGCACCAGTTGGCCAACCATGCCCAGGAGAAAGGCCTCTGGTTTCTTCAGAAAGGTATATACCTTTTTCATTTCATTATATATCATCTCCCAGAAAGCCTTAATCCTTGGGCACGTCCACCAAAGGTGAAAGAATGTACCTTCAGTTTCTTTACATTTCCAACACTTATTATCGGGCAAATGGTAGATTTTTGCAAGCTTGACTGGTGTCATGTACCACCTGTATATCATTTTCATAATATTCTCTCTTAAGGCATTACATGCCGTAAACTTCATACCTGTGGTCCACAACTGTTCCCAGTCAGCAAACATAATGTTATGTCCAACATATCTGTGGTATGATAAGGTCAAAGCACATAAAGCATTTAAAAATCATATTGTCAGGAAAGCATTGTTTAATGTTTGGAGAAGATATAAGGATTTGCTTGAAAATAAAACCCCAAGGTGGTTGTCACCGATGGAAGTGAAGGCTCAGAAAAAACTTAATATGGAGGCCAAATGGCCGAAATATTGGGAAATTTTGGAACAAGTGGGAGACAAATTGAAATTGCAGAGTTATGAAAAACTAAAAAACAAAGTGCGAGATTGGCTTCATTATTATTATTTTTAATAATTTTTTATTGATTTTCCACACACAGAATAAAAACAAACAATACACAATACACAAACATACAAACATATAAACATGTATAATTTCATACTCATATTTTCATACACCTTATTTCCTGGACTTCCCCATACCTCCCCTTTTCTGCATCCTTGTTTTAAATTTCTTCAGCAACTCCTCCAATTAACTAATTGTTCAAATCAATTCTTTTAATTTCTTCCTTAACTTATTGATTACAGCTGCAATTCTTTGTCCCATTCCCCTGACATCTTAACATTCCTCAATTTTACAACAATTTTTAAGATATATCTTGAATTTCTTCCAGTCTTCTTCCACTGTCTCTTTCCCCTGGTCACGGATTCTGCCAGTCATCTCCGCCAGTCCCATATAGTCAATCACCTTCGTCTGCCATTCTTCCAGCGTGGGTAGTTCTTGTGTCTTCCAATACTTTGCTAAAAGGATCCTTGCTGCTGTAGTAGCATACATAAAGAACGTCCTATCCTTCCTTGACACCAATTGGCCCACCATACCCAAGAGAAAAGCCTCTGGTTTCTTTGGAAAAGTCCTTTTAAGAACTTTCTTAACTTCATTATAGATCATTTCCCAAAAGGCTTTTATCTTCGGGCAGGTCCACCAAAGGTGGTAGAAGGTACCTTCAGTCTCATTGCATTTCCAACATTTAATATTGGGCAGGTGATAAATTTTTGCTAGCTTGACTGGGGTCATGTACCACCTGTAAATCATTTTCATAATATTTTCTCTTAAGGCATTACATGCCGTAAATTTAACACCGGTGGTCCATAACTGTTCCCAGTTAGCAAACATAATGTCATGACCAATATCTTGTGCCCATTTAATCATAGCTGATTTCACCGTTTCATCCTGAGTATTCCACTTCAACAGCAAGTTATACATTCTTGACAAATTCTTAGTATTGGGTTCTAACAATTCTGTTTCTAGTTTTGACCTCTCCATCTGGAAGCCTATTTTCCTGTCTTGTTTAAATACCTCGTTTATCTGAAGGTAATGAAGCCAATCTCGTACTTTGGACTTCAATTTCTCATAGCTCTGTAGTTTAACTTTTTCACCATCTTGTTCTAAAATTTCACAATATTTTGGCCATTTAGACCCCATATTGAGTTTTTTCACCTCCTTGGCTTCCATTGGTGACAACCACCTGGGAGTTTTGCTTTCCAGTAAATCTTTATACCGCGTCCAAACATTGTATAATGCTTTCCTAACAATATGGTTTTTGAAACCTTTATGCAATTTTACCTTGTCATACCATATATATGCATGCCAACCAAATCTATTATCAAACCCTTCCAAATCCAAAATGTCTGTGTTCTCAAGAAGCAGCCAGTCTTTCAACCAGCAGAAAGCTGCCGATTCATAGTAAAGTCTTAAGTCCGGCAGGGCAAACCCCCCTCTATCTTTTGCATCAGTTAAAATCTTAAATTTTATTCTGGGCTTTTTGCCCTGCCAGACAAATTTAGATATGTCTTTCTGCCACTTCTTGAAACAGTCCATCTTGTCCACAATCTGTAGCGTCTGGAATAAAAACAACATTCTAGGCAATACATTCATCTTGATGACAGCAATTCGGCCTAACAAGGAAAGTCTCAATCTTGACCATATTTCTAAATCTTTCTTTACTTCTGTCCAGCATTTGTCATAATTGTCTTTAAATAAATTCACATTCTTAGATGTTAAGTTTACCCCCAGGTACTTCACTTTCTTTGCTGAGATTGGCTTCATTATTATCAAATAATGGAGGCATACAATTCGGATAAGAAAATTGGATTCCAGGTGGAAAAATCAAAATTGGAAACAGAACTGTTAGATCCCAAAACTAAGACTTTGTCAAGAATGTATAACTTGCTGTTGAAATGGAATACTCAGGATGAAATGGTGAAATCTGCTATGATTAAATGGGCACAAGATCCCGCAAAATATGAGACCACCACTAGGTGTCACTACCGGCAGGAGAAGATGTGCTGAGGCCACAAACAGATCCTGGTTGGGTTTGCTTTCCATTTATCATACTGTAGTAACATCTCCTGCGTACGAAACTGAAACCCCTCAGTCTACAAGAGGCAACAGTTCTTCTAATGACTGAACCATAGGCAGGTTTGTGGTTTTTTGTTTAAGCAACTAGAAATATCATTTGCAAAAATAACTTCCTTATAGACGCTGAAGTTTTACATCAGGTATATATAGACAGTGGCGTAGCGTGGGGGGTGCAGGGGGGGCCGGCCGCACTGGGTGCAACATCTGGGGTTAGGGCAAATCCACAGGTTAGGGGGCGCAAATCCACGGGTTAGGGGGCGCAAATCCACGGGTTAGGGGGCGCAAATTACTTGCCTTGCCCCGGGTGCTGACAACCCACGCTATGCCACTGTATATAGAACATAAATACTCCAGTTTATTAAACTGGATTCAGCTATGCCAAAATATATCAAGGACAACTGCTATAGGACAACTGGACTCCAAATGTCTCAGGTTAATGTTAATGCATTTAATTCACAGGCATTGGTAAACTGTGTGCAGTGGCGTAGCTGGGGGGCGGTGGCCCTGGGTGCAAAATCCTGAGAGGGGCACAACCAGGCACCCCCACAACTGGCTCCCAGCTGAACTCCTGCTGCCTATCATGGTACAGAAATATTTTATATAGATAAATAAGCTCCAAGCTTAGATATCAACTTTGTCAGTGCTTTTTTTTAAAAAAAAAGAAAGAAAAAGAGGTGCTGGAACTCACTGTGAACACCTCCCTTGTTCCATTATAATGGTAATGGCGCCCACCTGAGAGGTGCCGAAACTGACTTCTGGCATGTTCCGGCTGAAAAAAGGCCCTGAACTTTGTATACCCCTAAAATCATGTAGGCATAAAGTCCATTTCATGATCACCTGGCCTCATCTGATGAGCCTGTGCTTGCCTCCTCACACATAAATCCATTCAGCCAATTTAGAGAGAAGTTTCATTGGTCCTGCCACCATTGCTCTGCCTAACCACCTTCATGAGGGTGGTTGGCTTTTGAGCTAAACTGTATGTGAAAATGGGCTATAGTTTACGAAGAAAACAGCTTCTCTTTCATTCCCTGATCCCGGATGTCATTTGAGCAGTTGGCGGTTACTGTTATCAGAACATCATCGCCACAATCCTTTATTGTTCTGAGAGGGGAAGGGTCACTGGGTGCACTGAAATGACAGAGGGAGAAATCCTGAACCTTGAAGAAAAATATTTCTGCATATTGCCTTTTCCTTAGACAATCTATAATTGTTTTCTGACTCTTTCTCTTTAAATGATCTTAGGTCTTTGACATTCAGGAGATTGCTATATGTGGCCAGTGGTCTGTGAATAAATTAACAGTTAAAAAAAGGTAAAGGTACCCCTGCCCGTACGGGCCAGTCTTGACAGACTCTAGGGTTGTGCGCTCATCTCACTCTATAGGCTGGGAGCCAGCGCTGTCCGCAGACACTTCTGGGTCATGTGGCCAGCGTGACAAGCTGCATCTGGCGAGCCAGCGCAGCACACGGAACGCTGTTTACCTTCCCGCAAGTAAGCGGTCCCTATTTATCTACTTGCACCCGAGGGTGCTTTCGAACTGCTAGGTTGGCAGGCGCTGGGACCGAGCGACGGGAGCGCACCCCGCCGCGGGGATTCGAACCGCCGACCTTTCGATCGGCAAGTAAATTAACAGTTACCGGTATGTTTTATTGACATGTGCGGTAAATTCGCTTGTCATCATCTTGGAGAGCCAGAGTGGATCTGGTAAAAATATTTCTTTAAAAGAAAACTAAAAGTTGAGCAGGGTTCAAATTCCCGCTTAATCATGAAGCAAGCTGGATGAATGTGGCTCAGGCACTATCTCTCAGGCCAACCCACCTCATAGGAGCGTTCGGAGGGGGAAATGGAGAGGGCGAGTGTGAGCCACCTTGAGCTCTCTGAGGAAATGCTGTGTGTATGTCACTCTGTCTATGCTTTGTGATTTGGAAAAGATTTCTGGGGCGTTACTTTGTTTGGGTGAAAATGTAAAAGTTTGAGACCTTGTGCAATTACTGGGTTGCAGGCCTGTTTCACAGGTGGGGAGAGGAGATTATTGCTTTTTTAATATTTATAGGAGACTGGGTTAAGAAAATTCATCTTTATTGGTCTGTGAAACAATGGACTCTGTTTGGCTGCCAGTTGGAAATGTCAGTTGGGAGTTAGCTGTTGGGAGACCACAGAAAACTGGGGTGAAAATGGATAGATGAGACCTGAGTATTAAGCAAATTCATCCTTAGTGGGTTAAGGTTTTGCTGGTGAAGATCAGAAGGGAGCCAGTGGCTCCCTATCTAAGGAGGGCTTACCAGAACAGCTTATGCAAGCAGGTTTCTAAAATCAACTGAACTGTCCAAGCAGCCAGAAGCCGAGGAGCTTTGGGAGTCAGAGGCAGATTACACCCGGTAGTTGGGCTGGGTTGTGAGTGAATTTGGCTGAGGTGGAGGCTTAGCGACTTTGGCCAGAGGTTAAAGCTTCTTAGAGGCTGCTGTCAGCTTTGGTGTCTCTTGCAACCTCAGAAATTGCCATCAAGCACATATAAAAGCCCAAAGTAGATATCAGTATCCTCTTCATGTACAAAATATCCCTTTACCAACAATCTTAAACAACAGCTCATTCTGTATCCAACTCATGCATAAAATCTCCCATATAGCACACTACCAAGAGGTTTTTAAAGCCCCCAAGCACCAATTTATTCATCTTTTCCTTAAATCACTGTGCCCCGTAAAAATTAGCAAAGTTAACACTATAATTAGTTAACCAAAACGAACCATAAATTGGTGGTGAATAAGAAACAGCCGGGGACGCGGGTGGCGCTGTGGGTAAAAGCCTCAGCGCCTAGGACTTGCCGATCGAAAGGTCGGCGGTTCGAATCCCCGCGGCGGGGTGCGCTTCCGTTGTTCGGTCCCAGCGCCTGCCAACCTAGCAGTTCGAAAGCACCCCCGGGTGCAAGTAGATAAATAGGGACCACTTACAAGCGGGAAGGTAAACGGCGTTTCCGTGTGCGGCTCTGGCTCGCCAGAGCAGCGATGTCACGCTGGCCACGTGACCCGGAAGTGTCTCCGGACAGCGCTGGCCCCCGGCCTCTTGAGTGAGATGGGCGCACAACCCCAGAGTCTGTCAAGACTGGCCCGTACGGGCAGGGGTACCTTTACCTTTACTTTTAAGAAACAGCCAATCACGTGCCATAAAATGCCTGGGAAAAGGCTGTAGTGCTGGTGCCCAGTGGGGGTCTTGCTGGGGAGCATCCTGCTGGGGCCACCAAGAACCCACATGATATGCCTAAAGTAAGGTCCAAACAAGAGGCTTCCCAGCTCAAAGCCCCTGCTCTCCATTAGAAGAACACTCTGCTACACTAGACTCAAAGAACATTCATGATTAAGTTCTTATCGCGAGTTTCAGTGAGAAAATAAATGTGATCTTGGAGACCATTCAAAGTAGAAATTTTGGCAGAGGAGCAATGAATGGCACGCTTTGTTCACTATTGACTTTTGGAGAATTTTTATCATACAACAACCTCCAAAACCACCCACACACCACCCCCATAAACATTTAATATATGTTAATTGAGAGAGGAAAAATGATGTATAAAAAAATTCACTGGATGTCAAGATTCAGATTTCAGGGTGAGAGAACCCCAGCAGACACAAAACCTGCAGCAAAGTAAGGTGTGGAAATATAAGCTCTTAGACCTTTAAAATATTCCTTCCCAAGTTCCCTCTTCGACTTAACATAGAAAAAGACCAGACATTTGGTAAGTTTAAAATGGCTTATTTACAAACTCTTCAAAGGTCAGTTTCATGTGCTTTTCCATACAGCATTAAGAAATCACAGGCAGCAAAACTTAGGTTAGTTTCAAAGTGGTGAAAATTTGCAAAAAGGGCTTGGAGCAGCCAGCTCAGATGTCTTTACATAATGGAGTACACATGATTGATTGATTGATTGATTGATTGATTGATTATTTAATTCCTTTACCACTTAATATATTTAAATGATCTCTAAGCAGTGTACAGAAAACTGAAGCAACAACAGACAATTTAAACAAAATACTACCAAATATTAAGGCATAGTTGCTAAAATATATAAACCAACATCAATTTTTTAAAAAAACACTGTAGTTCAGTGGCTGCCACCACATCTTGTGGCAGTGAATTCCATACATTAATTCCTCAGTGCTGAGGGAGATGCACACAGTGATGCGTACATTCAGAGGCACACTTGTTCTTTTGAACATTTTCCTTCAGAACTGCACCCTGGAAAGGAGAACATTTTCCAGAGCTCTTCCCTGACACAGATCCTGACCTCAGCCATAGCCTTTGAGCATAATGAGCAGCAAGGGCTGCGGGAGAGTTCTTCAGTTATGCTCCCTGTGAAACCAGTCCCAGACCTGATGGGTCCTCCATCACCTGACTCTGCAGGGCAGGGGACCTTGACCCACCAGAAGCACCTTTGCATTTTCACCCAGGGCCCGTCCTCAAAACCCCCAGCCAGTTCTTACCCTCCAAGGGGCGAAGGCAGGCACCCATCACTGCCAGGAGGCTGCTGTTCCTCAGGCTGAAGACTTTGGCGCTGCTCGCTGGGTGATAGGCTGGAGTTTATGTTGCCATGCCAGGGACGCGAGCTGTTCTTACTGAGTTGCCTGGGGCACTCCCGGGAGTTAAACATTAATCATGGAAGTGTGGGGCTTGTGTGCGGTTTCCCTTCACATTATCACAAGATGCACTTTGCTTTGTGCTAGGGGGATTTCCAGTATATTGTGTGTGCGGACGTAACTTGAGCCAGGGCCACACCCCCAGGACCACATCCCTGACTTCAGAGTCCTGGCTTCCAGCCCAAGCTAGCAAGACTCCACCCTTTCCTCTTTCCTGTTGACCCAATCCATTTACTTTGCACTGTTTCAGTGTACTTGCTAGCTTCCATTGTCAGATCTTAATATTCCTTAGCATTCGTATAAAGCTGTGGGCAAATATGACAATTTCGGTTTCTCTTAGTTTCTCATTTTTCCAGTATGAAATTCAGTTCTCCACATTTCTACAATAAGAAGAAGAGAAGAAGAGAAGAAGAAGAGTTTGGATTTGATATCCCGCCTTTCACTCCCCTTCAGGAGTCTCAAAGCGGCTCACATTCTCCTTTCCCTTCCTCCCCCACAACAAACACTCTGTGAGGTGAGTGGGGCTGAGAGACTTCAAAGAAGTGTGACTGGCCCAAGGTCACCCAGCAGCTGCATGTGGAGGAACGGAGACGCGAACCCGGTTCCCCAGATTACGAGACTACCGCTCTTAACCACTACACCACACTGGCTCTCCTTCACAATAGATATTTTTTTAAAAGTCTTTATGACAATTCATCAGCATTTTAGTGCAAATTTCTCTAAATTTGCTTCTATGCAGAACACATTTCTATTTCACAAATACACACATTTTTGAAAGCAATTTCTCCATATAAAATGCACTTATGCATGTTATCTCTTCTTAATACAGGTGTGGGAGGGAGTTTCACAGTTCAACTCTGTGCTGCGTGAAGGAAGACTGTTTTGGAAACTGTGAATTTGGTAGGTTCACCTTGAAATGTGAATTGAATTGACTCTGCCCCCCCCCATCCCTATTCATACATGTTGCTTTAGGCCAGAGGTGGCTAACCTTTGATCCTCCAGATGTTATTGGGTTCCATGACTAATGGCTGAGGATGCTGCGAAACATGGTCCAACAACCACTGAAGGGCCAAAGCTTCTTCACACACTTTGCTTACAAAGTGCATACAGAGTGCTGAGTCCCCAGCCCACCTATCACATTAATTGGCCGACAGATAAATACTTGTAATTTAAAGATTCTATGTCAGAGTAATCCTTATCTGGGCTGCCCAGTCATTATTATTAGCCTTCATTAGTTTTCTAAGTCATTAAGAAACCCCAACTGTTCGAGGTTCGTTGCCAAAGGAAGCCTGGAAGACTCAGCTATGCCTGTGGCAATTTCTTCACAAGCCTTCTACCACTTAGAAGAAAAAACTACTGTGATTATGTGAGTTCCTCCACATTTTTAAAAGATACATATGTTAGCAAATGCACACTGTGCCCCAAGTCCTTTTAGAATCTAGTGGTGCCTCTTGGTGTTTATACATTAGATTCTTGTGTGCTCACCAGTCAACTATAACAGTTTCTGTTTCTTTACATCTGTTGTGCAATTTCCAATGAGTCTGGTTGCTTCTCTTTATGTGAAATAGCAACATCTCAGAGACATGCAGTAACACTTACAGTCTGTAATTATAGTTACGGGAGAGTTCAAAAAGATAGTCATGCACATGGTAGATGTAAAGTGAAACTGCATCTTCACCTGCCCACCTGCAGTACAGGCACTGGCTCTCTAACAACTTATTTAAAAGCTTCTCTTACACACTGCAAATTGCAGAATATATGGCAATGAGATGCTTATCTCTAGTCTATCTATTTCTGAACAGCCTATGCCCAGTGCAGGAATGCAAGTGGTCTGTTGTTGTTCTTCGCATCTCTCTCTCTCAAGGGACAATGGAGTGCTCCTCCAGGGGTGAAGTCAGACTGCTACATTAGCAGCACTGAAGTGACTTTCCGCAATGCACAATACTGGGCAGTGTGTGTTGTGGTCCTGGGCTGCCCAGAAGCCAAGCCCCCCTCTCAGCCTTGCTCTTGTGGTACAACGGAAAGCAGAGCAATACATTTAGCACCAGTTTGGTGCAGGAGTTGTTGGAAGAAGGCATACAAGACATCATCCAACCGTCTTGGGGACTCCACTCTGGATTTGTGTAGAGTTTATTCCTCAGACTTTTATTCTCCCAAAGATATACTGCAAGGCAGTGGAGGTTTGGGGTCAGATTCTTCCTTCTCCTAGATGGGCTACCTTCACAGGTGGACGAGCCCCATCTGTCCCTCAGTTACCTCTACAGCACATGTAGAAACCGCCTTCTTGACTGTTGGACCCACTCTTGGCCTTGCATTGGCCTTGTCTGCTCAATCTGCCAGAGCCTGTCTTCACAAGCAGGGGAAGTCTCTAACTCACTGAGGATTTGAGACCTATCAGCTCCCCTCACTTGTTCCCGGGGTGTGGCTGCTCTCACCTGCTGACAGCTTCTAGGAGCCACAGGCGAGAGCTGAGTGAAGGGTGGGGACCAAAGATGGACGAACAGCAAGAGAAAGAGCATGATGTCTCCCCATCCAAAGGTACTACCCCTCCCCTACACCCATACACCTATTAATATTAGTAGTAGTGGTGGTGCTATTACTAGTAGTATGTGTGTTTGTTTGCATGTGTAAATTTTATAATACACACACACAGACACTGTTTTAAACATACCAATAATTACAGTAAAAACAGCTCAGCACCAGCCCTTTCATTAAAAACAATGAGTTCCTAATAGCCTGTTGGAATGAGAAGGACTTTACCTGCAGGTGGATGGATAACAAAGAGGGAGCCAATTTAGCCTTTCCCAGGAGGGATTTCCAGGGTCTGGGAGCAGCCACTGAGAAGGCCCTCTCCCGCATCCCCACCAAGCATGCCTGTGAGGTGGGTGGGACTGAGAGAAGGGCCTCCCGTGCAGATCTCAGAACCCAGGCAGGTTTGTATGAGGGGATATGGTTGGTCAGGTAGCCTAGACATAAGCAGTGCAGGGCTTTATAGGTCATAACCAGCACAGTTTGAATTGTGCCTGGAAGCCAACTGGTAGCCAGCAGAACGGTTGTAGCAAGGGAGTCATCTGCTCTCTATAACCAGCCCCAATCAGCAATCTGGTGGCAGCTTTGAGCCAGTTGAAGTTTCTGAGCTCTTTTGAATGGCAGCTCCATGTAGGGCATGTTACAGTAATCCAAGCTGTTCACATTTTAGGAACTGAACACTGTCTCTTTATGACTTGTTGAGTGTAGGTTATTTATTAAGATATTTATATTCTGGTTTTTAGGTGAACCTCACAAAGTGGATTACATAGAAATGTAATGTGACTGGGTGTTGGACTACATAAGTGTGGGGTTTTTCTTGGGGGGGGGGAGCTCCCTCAACCCTGTGATTATGGTTGTAAAACAAAACCACCAATGAAGTCAAATTGGTTGAACAAGATTAGCCTGGCTCATTTGTTGGGAGGAAGAACCTTTACATAACTAAAGAGTTGGCCAAATACAGGGGATTTGTTGCCTGAGGCCAAGGGCCAGAGAGCCTTTTGGAAGGCGTCTTTCTTCCCTCTCCTGGCTGATATCATCCATGTCTCTGTGCATGGAAGAAAATAAAATGACTGACAGACCTGAAACTGGTTTTGAAAGAGAGAGTTCTGACCTGCTTTCTGTGCAGAATCCTAACCTGAGTCTTTGGAGACCCTCCAATAAATCTGATGGGGCAATGGATCTGTTGGATACTGTGAGCCTTCCATCTTATTCTCAGCCTGTACATCTGTGTAAATAAACCTTGTATCTCCTATGGTACAGTTAGAATACCAACAACTATCTGACTTTTAGAAGACATCTGTTTAGGGAAGTTTTTGATGTTTGATGTTTGATCGTGTTTTTACTATTCTCCTGGGAGCCACCCAGAGTGGCTGGGAAAACCCAGCCAGATGGGCAGGATATAAATAATAAAATTATTATTGTTGCTGTTGCTGTTACCGGGGCTAAATCAGCTTTCCCCCAAGCTGTTGCCTTCTGGATGGTTTGGTCTATGACTCCCATCATCCCTGACCATTGGATATATAGCTGGGGTTGTCAGGAGTTGTTGTCCAAAACCAGCTTGGCAAAAGCAGGTGCCCTTGGCAAGGAACTCTGTTGGCGTCCCCTCCCCTGAAAAAAAAATGCCGTGTGTGAGAAGGAAAGGGGCTGGTTTCACCAACCCATTGGAACGCCTTCTTTCAAATAAATCTTCTTCCATGGGTTTTGCTAGTGGGATTAGGATTACAGCCTAAACTGATTTTCTGTCTCCCAACTGCAG
The DNA here is from genome assembly GCF_964188315.1 of Podarcis muralis. NCBI lineage: Eukaryota > Metazoa > Chordata > Lepidosauria > Squamata > Lacertidae > Podarcis > Podarcis muralis. Next base: position 14,929,080 of record NC_135661.1, read on the forward strand.
TTAGATTTAGAGCTTGAAAACATCCCTGGAAAACAGGCATGATTGCAGCAGGCACAGCACAAGATTTGGCAATATATTGCCAGTGATTCTGGTTATTAATATATTTCATCCCCCAGGCAGTGATGCTATTTTGAATTTTTGTTCTGGAAACTGGCCTGACTTGTGCTGCTCATGCCATATCTGTTGGATTGGATCCCTCCACCTCTAACTGCATTTCCAGGAATACAGCTGGTTTCTCCTGAGTGAATCAGTCAGCATTCTTTAGTTAGAAAATGAAACTGATAATAGACATTTGCTCTCAGTGGCCAGAGTTCTCATTGGAAACTGGAAACTGAACCTGCACTTAGCAGAAATAAATGGCTTTTGAGAAAGGCAGCCCCACTGACCCCCCCCCCCCCAATTTTCACAGATTGCAACTAAAATTGCTGTTCCGTCCACCTCCTCCTCTGACAGTTCCAACAATTCTTCATCAGGTGTCAACCCAGAGCCCTTGGGGGGGAGGGGTTCCTCAACATTGGATTCAGAGGGACCTCCCTGATGCACCAGACAATAGAAATACCTTTGAAGAGCAGCGCATTATTAGATTAGTGTGATTATGGTCCCCCCCCCATACTAGGCAATTGATGCCTTTTGTATTTCACCCCAAAACTGCAAGAATGCAGTTGGTGGCACATCATTTAGGTCTGAAAGTGACTGTTCTCTCCCCCAGCAGCATCCCAAGATAAACTGCCTTGCTCTTGCAAGAGTCATAGAGTTCTAAGACATTCAGGGGTTCGGCCTGCTACTAGTCTTAATGGAAGGTTAGTCCTAAGTCTCTGCATGTAAATAGGGAGCAAGATTTCAAAGGATTTACTTTAGAATTATATTTTTGAGTTGGGGATACAGCCCAGACACAAGGAAGTGCAGCCAAAAGCCCTAGATCAGGCATGGCCAAACTTGGCCCTCCAGCTGTTTTGAGACTACAACTCCCATCATCCCTAGCTATCAGGACCAGTGGTCGGGGATGATGGGAATTGTAGTCCCCAAACAGCTGGAGGGCCAAGTTTGGCCATGCCTGGTCTAGACTATCAGGAGACAAAGCAACCAATGGGAGTGCGACTGAGCTGTCAGGTGGAGAACCAAGAAGGATATTGGGTGAGGTAAAGGCCACAAAATAAAAGGCACAAAACTGACTAGCCGCAGTTTGAGAAAGTTGATTCACAACTAAACATTGTGGCCAACACCTTGAATGAAACTCTGATGCTGGTTCTAGGCAATCTGGCAGAAATAGACCTATTGAAATTGGAAGTGGGAAATCTAGAGCAAAGAGCAGAGGAGAAATCCAATATAGAGAGCAGCTGCCATCCCTCAATCAAGTAGCGTATTTTTTGCTCTATAAGACTCACTTTTTCCCTCCTAAAAAGGGGAAATATGTGTGCGTCTTATGGAGCGAATGCAGGCTGCACAGCTATCCCAGAAGCCAGAACAGCAAGAGGGATTGCTGCTTTCACTGCGCAGCGATCCCTCTTGCTGTTCTGGCTTCTGAGATTCAGAATATTTTTTTTCTTGTTTTCTTCCTCCAAAAACTAGGTGCGTCTTGTGGTCTGGTGCGTCTTATAGAGCGAAAAATACGGTAACTAATTCAAATACTTAACTAACTGACCAATTGCTTTGCAGATAGCTCAGTTTTGCTCCCCCTAACATAAAGCTTGCTCCCCGACATCAATCCTGGCTATGCCTAAGATGGAGGGGGCGTTTCTTTTTGTGAAAGGACCTATTGGAGGCAAGCTACCAGCCTGCCTTCTTCCTGCCATCTTTTGGTCGCGCATCTGAAGAGGAGGCGGTCCAAGAAGCCAAGGGGCCTGGGGAGCTGCCAGGAGGAGCTTCCACTCCCAGCTCCAGCACAGCTCTCTCAGAGCAATGAAGCTCACCCACTGTATCGCTGCTGGGATGGTGAGAAGGCAGGGCCAGGCAGAAGGGACGAGGAGTCCAGCTGAAACAGCACTGCACCCCACCTTTGGGCCGTGGTCTGGAGGTTCCCTGACATGTTTTAGATTTTAGTTTTTGGGTCAAATGGTCCTCTTCAAATGCATTTCCACCCTTTTAATTAGCACATTTGTTGATATGCACATAGCCAGTTGTTATAAAAATTATAAGGCCTTATATATATAAAATCAAGGGACGCGGGTGGCGCTGTGGGTTAAACCACAGAGCCTAGGGCTTGCCGATCAGAAGGTCGGCGGTTCGAATCCCTGCAACGGGGTGAGCTCCCGTTGCTCGGTCCCTGCTCCTGCCAACCTAGCAGTTCGAAAGCACGTCAAAGTGCAAGTAGATAAATAGGTACCTCTCCTGCGGGAAGGTAAACGGTGTTTCCGTGCGCTGCTCTGGTTTGCCAGAAGTGGCTTAGTCATGCTGGCCACATGACCCGGAAGCTGTATGCTGGCTCCCTTGGCCAATAAAGCGAGATGAGCACTGCAACCCCAGAGTCGTCCGCGACTGGACCTAATGGTCAGGGGTCCCTTTACCTTTACCTTATATATAAAATAGATGTTCATAAATGTACCAAGTAAACACATACAACTATGTAAACCACATGTCTGAAACCCACAGAAAAGTCCTGAAACCATTTTCTCTCTCCCAAATGACCTCAAAAATTTCTCTGCAAAGTTGAAGGAAATGGGAAATCTCCCCATTGTCTCTTTGCTCACAAATCCTTTTTTTTAAAATGATATTTATTAGAAGTTTAAAGATTACAGAAAAAAGAAGAAAAGAGTACAACAAACAAATTTAACAAAACATACATTGCAATACATAAAAAAGAAAAAAAAATACTTAAAGAACCAATACAACAATACAACAAAAGAAAAAAAACACACACACATCCAATATTCCATATCTTTTTCTTTCATTTGCTTGTTTCATCGACCTCCTCACACCTCCCTTTTTGTGTTCTAGTTTAGTTAATTATTTCAGCAAATTCTTTCCATCTTTCTCAATTTTTGTTGGGTAATTTATCTTAACAGTCTAACCTATTAATTAACTCAACAAATCCTTTCCATCTTACACTATATTCTGTCGTTCAATTTACCTTAATTTATTTTAACCTTATCTTACCATAAAATACCTTAAAGCTTAAAACTTAATACTTATTTATACATAACTCCTTATATCATTTCTACTAAAGCCAAATAATTTCATTCCAACATTTTTCCTAATATTCGTTGATTTTACACTAATTCCCAAAATAATTTTTTTTTTAAACTTTCTTCCAATCTTCATCCAACGTCTCTTCTTCCTGGTCTCGGGTTATGTCAGTCCTTACTGTCCATTCCATCTAGTCCATCAACCTGGTAATCTTGTATCTGAGGCTCTTAAGTCTTTTCCATGTCCCTTCTGCAGATCTTCTTCTTGTTTATACCGGCACTTTACCTTGTCTTTTGTTGATCTCTTTCTTAATTTCTTTCCTTTCTCATTAAAAAGTAGGTCTCGCGGAGACTCCAAGCCAAAAATATCTCCATCTCCCCTCAGCAGATCAGCCCATTCCCCACAGTCCCATTCCCCACAGTCAGCAGTGTAGTCCAGAAAGTATTTAAAGGTATGTTTCAAAATCCCCCCGAAATTAAGAGCCCCCACAACTCCAGACCCCCCCTGGCCCACTCCAGATTCCATCTTCAAGGACAGCGGTTTATGCTCCTGCAGGGCCTCGGGTCTCTCCATTTGTGTTACTTGAAGTTCAACAGCAACCTCCTCAATTATCTTCTGCACTTGCACTTGCCCTGTCCAAACAGGTTCCTGGGTTGGTTCCTGAATGGTTTCTATGTGAGTATTCGCCGTTTGTCCAAAGTTTTTGACTGCAACAGTCATCAAATCCATCTTCTCGTGCATCTGCTCCAACAAAGCGCTTGTCTTGCAAAAAGCAAGCACCAGAACTTCTTCTAAACACATTTTTTATTCAAGGTCAGAGTCTGGTCCCACGATCCTAATCTTCACAGCTGTAAAATCCCCAGATCGACTCCAGCAACAATTTAACAAGCTCCCTCTAGAGGAGACAATTTCTATTTGTATCCATCTTTTAAAAGCAGGTCCAACAAAAGAAAATTACTTTCATTTTCCAAATATTTTGTTCCTTTTAGATGCAAAAGGCAACATTGGAATCAATTTGTTTCTCTTCTTTTTAGCTATCTGTCAAAGACGTTCCATTCAGTCAATGAACTTCCCCAAAAATTCCTGTCTCCGACACCCCGTTCCCAGGTTTGAGACGGTGGAAATTTATCTTCTTTACTCTCTCTCCTGCAGGCTTGAACTGTCAAAAATCCCCCCCCCTTTTCTCCTGCTTCCAAGGGGGGTTTTGGTAGTTATAAGTGAAGGAAGTTTAGACCTTTATAAACGACTTTCCAGACTTTAGCTTGCAAGATTTTTGCTTCAGTCTATTTACAAAAGCGGAAGGCGGACTTCCTGTTTAGAACCTTCCCGCTTCAATGCCAAATTAAAATGTTTCTTAATCCAATTTTCCGTTCTACTCACAGGTACTTGTTTAGAGTCCAATTGTCCACAGGAAAAAGTCAGCGCTCTCCGGCAACGGCTGTGCGGCTTCACTCCGTAAAAATAGCGGTCGATTCAAAACACCGCGCTGCTCACCCCACGTCGCTTCGGATCCCCGAAAAAGGGTTTCCCTGCGAGTAGGGGAGGCGCTCCTGGTGTCAGCCGAATCCCACGTTCCCAGGCTTCCTCCGCCTGGGATTTTTAAAGGGTCTCTGCCTTCGCCGCGGTGGCAAGACCCGATTTTCACGGAGCGGGTTCCTCTCGGTCAGAGGAACTCCGCCATTGCCGATGGTGCTAACCCGGAAGTCCTCTTTGCTCACAAATCCTGTCTCGAGGGCACATTTAAGATATGAATAGGGTGAGCCTGTGACCTGCACTCAGGAACTGAGCATTTACCATTACAAAGGAATCGCCAGACTGCCCAAATAGCGTAATCAGTTATCATTCTCAGGTAATCTGGAAGACAGGTTTTCTGCTGTAGACCGCCTCTTCTGTGATGTATATATGATGTATTGGGGGGTGGTGGTCTTGGGCTCAAGGACGGGCCATTTAAAATGTCTATGCAGTCATACCTCGGGTTAAATGTGCTTCAGGTTGAGCGTTTTCAAGTTACGCTCCGCGGCGACCCGGAAGTAATGGAGTGCGTTTCACTGTTCACGCATGCACAGACTCTCAAAATGACGTCACGTGCATGCGCAGAAGCAGCAAAACGCAACCCACGCACATGCAGACGTGTCTTATGTTCTATTCAGGATGTAAACGGGGCTCCGGAACGGATCCTGTTCGCATCCAGAGGTACCACTGTACAAGGGCTTGCGCACATGGTTGGGGGTCCCTCCCCCCTCCTGTGTGGGGGGGGGGAGCACCCTGTTGCAACAGCTTTAATACAGATCAGGCTTACTAGCTGCTTTGCTTCTCAATATTCTCTGATTGGTCTCTGTTATTTTCTCCCAGCAATTGAGAACCTACAAAAGGACTCTGTATGGGCTCTTGGGTACCCCATAAGGGGAAAGGAGCAGGGTTTTCCCCTCAGAACACAGTGTACCCCTCCCCGTGCAGATTTGTGGGCCAGGAGGGGGCAATTTATGCCTTCCCCAGTGGCGTAGCGTGGGTTGTCAGCACCCGGGGCAAGGCAAGTAATTTGCGCCCCCTAACCCGTGGATTTGCGCCCCCTAACCTGTGGATTTGCCCTAACCCCAGATGTTGCGCCCGGTGCGGCCGGGCCCCCCTGCACCCCCCACGCTACGCCACTGGCCTTCCCCACTGTTGGGATCCAATAATGCGCCCATGACCCAAGGCTACTATTTGCATTGGGAGGAAAGCTCTCACTGGGAGCAGTTGAAACAAAGCAAAAGAAACGTCCTACGCCATCATTTACAATTAACTGAATGTTGCAGTCCTACCATCAATATTTCCGATTTTCTCTTTATTCCTCCTGCTTAAATAAATTGTAAATATTTGGGAAAAGGTCCGTATAGTTAAAGCCATGGTTTTCCCAGTAGTGATGTATGGAAGTGAGAGCTGGACGATCAAGAAGGCTGATCGCCGAAGAATTGATGCTTTTGAATTATGGTGCTGGAGAAGACTCTTGAGAGTCCCATGGACTGCAAGAAGATCAAATGCATCCATTCTTAAGGAAATCAGCCCTGAGTGCTCACTGGAAGGACAGATCGTGAAGCTGAGGCTCCAGTACTTTGGCCACCTCATGAGAAGAGAAGACTCCCTGGAGAAGACACTGATGCTGGGAAAGATGGAGGGCACAAGGAGAAGGGGGCCACAGAGGACGAGATGGTTGGATAGTGTTTTCGAGGTTACCAGCATGAGTCTGACCAAACTGCGGGAAGTAGTGGAGGACAGAGGTGCCTGGCGTGCTCTGGTCCATGGGGTCACGAAGAGTCGGACACGACTAAACGACTAAACAACAACAACAAATATTTGGGAAATATTTTCAGTTATGGAATTTGGGAAATATTTACAAATTCCATAACTGCAAATATTTCCCAAATTGCAAATATTTGGGAAGACTGCTCCTGGAAGTGGGCAGGGTGAGGGAGGGAGCAAAGGAATTATTTCTAAGGACACTGGCACTGAGCAATAGCCACTGATAACAGTGGACTTTCCCTGGGCATGCAGAACTGTGTCTTTATTTTGTTGCTTACTCCAGGATATTAAAATATAGGTGTAATATTCCAGAACAGCAAAGACGCTTTCAGACTTTCACCAGAAGCACCAGTACACACACCAATACAGTGGTGCCTCGCAAGACGAAATTAATTCGTTCCGCAAGTCTCTTCGTCTTGCGAGTTTTTCGTCTTGCGATGCACGGTTTCCCATAGGAATGCATTGAAAATCAATTAATGCGTTCCTATGGAAACCGCCTTCAGACCAGGTCCGGGGACAGTCTGTCCCCCGACCTCTTCTGAAGGCTGGGGGGGGGAACAAGGGCTTTTCTTCCCACCCCCAGCATTTTAAAAAACCCTGGGACAGCGGAGGACTTCTCCGCTGTCCGGGGCGATCTTAAAATGCTGGCGGGCGGCATTTTAAAATCGCCCCGGGACAGCGGAGGACTTCTCCGCTGTCCGGGGCGATTTAAAAGCCCCTGGGAAGGCAGGCAGGGGGGACAAAGACTTTTGCCCCCCGCCAGCCTTCAGAAGAGGTCCAGGACCTCTTCTGAAGGCGGGCGGGGGGCAAAAGTCTTTGCTCCCCCCCGCCTGCCTTCAAAAGCCTTCCGGGACAGCGGAGAAACGCGCTGCGTTTCTCCGCTCTCCCGGGAAGGCAGGCAGGGGGGAACAAAGACTTTTGCCCCCCGCCGGCCTTCAGAAGGTGTTCCTGCCCCGCTGCCCGGCTTCGGAGGAGCCTTCCGAAGCTGGGTGGCGGCGGGAGGTGTTCCTGCCCCACCGCCCGGCTTCGGAAGAGGTCTGAGGACAGTGGGGAAGACGCGCTGCGCTTCCCCGCTGTCCCGGAGATTTCCCTATGGGCTTTCGTCTTGCGAAGGAAGCCCATAGGGAAATTCGTTTTGCGAAGCGCCTCCAAAACGGAAAACCCTTTCGTCTAGCGGGTTTTCCGTCTTGCGAGGCGTTCGTCTTGCGGGGCACCACTGTATGTAAAAAATGCTACGTTGATCTTCTTCACCTTCAGCTGCTATTTTTTGCCCGCAGCCTCCTGTATTTCTGCCAGCCAAGTTATTGAGCTCTTTGCCACCAGAGGGAGGCAGAGTCCACAAGCAAAGCAGTTGCCAGAGGAATTCAGCACAGCTTTCCAGGAGCACATTATGGGGAAATGTAATCTGCACTGGAGGAAGCGAGCAGTGTAGCCGGGCTCCAGATTTCTGAGCTTGGTGGTGTTGATGCTTAATATCCTGCTTATTCTGGGCTCTGGAACTTCCCCTTTGCTATCTTTATAGAAACAAGGGTTGAAAATAGTAGAAGGAAAACTCAACAGCAGGGCTGTTCTGCTCTCTCTCTCTCTAGCATTGCATATTATTATGAGATTATTATTACTTTAAGTTTCATGTTTGTGGTCTTGGCCAGTACAGTGAGAGACCAAAATGTGCTTTTCGGTTGTCATTAATAGTTTCAGGTTTAAAACACAGTTTGTGTGACCGCTTCCTCTGAGGGAAACAGCTATAGTTGTCTAAGCTCAAAATGAAACATAACCGCTTATAGGAGAAGAGTCAGCTCTGGCATGTTTCAGGGTCTGAAAATCCAAACGGGACACACACAACCCCCCCCCCCCATGCTAATTAACCTGGAGCACAATCTAGCAGGAAACTCCCCAGCATGAGATGGATTCAAATTTATGAGCACTCCTGCTTGTCTTATAGAGATCAGTGGCGGCTGTTTCTTTGAGTGTGAAATCTGCCACACATTGTGAATGCATGAATGCAAAATGTGTGCATTTTCATCTCCTTTTCCTTATTGCAAAAGCTCTGGTCTTTTGGGGAAGTGGGTTTGCTGCTCAAGAGCTATAATTACACAACCTGAATTTGCTGGGATGTGATCAAATCCCACCCCAAAATAGTAACAGCCTATAAATGCCGTAATCCAGCCTTTATTGTTGTGATTTCTTTGTGGTGTGGTTATATAATCATGAGCATCCATCCCGATTCACTTGCAAGATGTTTACACATTAATTTCTTTTGAAGTTTGTTTTTCAAATGAATGTAAAATCAAAAATACAAACAAACAAAAACATAACCAAAGTTGCAAAACATAGGAGCAGTACAGAGGTTGTATTTTCCAAATAAAAAGAGAGCCGATAATGTAGGGGATGGAAGCAGAAAGTGCGTCATGAAAGCCAAATTTCACAGAGATCAGCTGGTGAATAATTTCCCCATGTTTCATCACCCCTTGTTATGGCTGGCCCAATGGCTGCTGAAGGTGCAGCTTCAGGGCTGACTTCAAAATCTGGCAGACTCAGCCGTGGGAACCAGGGAGTTCTGGGTTCAAATTTCACTTCTGCTCCGAATTTGCTGGACAGCTTTAGGCAAACTGCTTTCTCTCAGCCTCAGTCTTTCCATCTGCAAAATGTGTGGGTGATTCTGTGCTTCCAGAATGTTATTTAACAGAAAAGTGATTCATGAGTCAGTGAGATATGTAGATAAAACAGCAAGCCGTTAATGCACTTTTAAAATTTTTATTTATTTTTTATTTGTTGTTTTTGAAGTAGAAGACTAAGGCACTTTTCAAACCAAAGCTAATAGCAGCACTGCAACGGTGAGGCATCGGCGTTGGAGGAGTAGGCCAGGTTGCCAGCTGACCAGAAACCTTCACCAGTCTGCTCTTGTGCCTTTAACTGCAGCTTGATATGTCAAAACTAGCCAGGCAAGCTTTTCACAGCATTCTGATAAATCAGTGGTTCCCAAACCTTTTCGGTCCATCACCCCCTTGGTTCTATAAACTCAACCCCGATGCCCCCTACCCTATAAAAAGCATTCAGAATAGCAGTTTCCATGACCCACTAAGGAAGATAATACAGTAACACAATACAGTGGTGCCTCAGGTTAAGAATTTACTTCGTTCTGGAGGTCTGTTCTTAACCTGAAACTGTTCTTAAGCTGAAGCACCACTTTAGCTAATGGGGCCTCCCGCTGCCGCCACGCGATTTCTGTTCTTAACCTGAGGTAATATTTCTGGGTTAGCGGAGTCTGTAACCTGAAGCATCTGTAACCTGAGGTAGCACTGTAAAATTCAGAACAGCAACAATTAATTGCATTTATTCAAACGCAACAAAATTGATGAACTTGACCTACTGATGCCAGCTTTTCAAAGCATAGCAAATTACAGCGCCCCCCCCCCTGCTGCCCCCTTGCCTCAGTGCCCTCCAAGTAATCCCATAACTTCTCAGGGGGAAATATCGCCCATTTTGGAGATAAATACTCTCTATTGCTATTGTCGGCGGTTTGAATCCCCGCGGCGGGGTGCGCTCCCGTTGTTCGGTCCCAGCGCCTGCCAACCTAGCAGTTCGAAAGCACTCCCGGGTGCAAGTAGATAAATAGGGACCGCTTACTAGCGGGAAGGTAAACGGTGTTTCCGTGTGCGGCTCTGGCTCGCCAGAGCAGCGATGTCACGCTGGCCACGTGACCCAGAAGTGTCTCCGGACAGCGCTGGCCCCCGGCCTCTTGAGTGAGATGGGCGCACAACCCTAGAGTCTGTCAAGACTGGCCCGTACGGGCAGGGGTACCTTTACCTTTACTATTGCTATTGTCTGCAAATCAAGGCACTGCTAAAGATGCAAAAATGGGGTGTTTGAAAACTGGACAACTAAAAAATCCATGGAGAGGTGCAGGGCCAAGAAATCAGGCCTTCAGCTGTTACCAACATCTTCTTCAGGCCGTGCTCCTGTGCCATTAGCAGCTGCTTGGAATAAATTCCTGTCCATCGTTACATCTTTACGCTGCAGTGCAGAGGGGGGAGCAGGGAGATACTTATTTTCATCCTAATGGGCAGCTGTTAAACACACACACAAGCCCTGCCTGGAAAAGCTGGCAACCTCGACAGCCACACAGAAACCCTCCTGTAAATATTTGGTCTTCCTTCCTCTAATTTCGAGCAGGGTTGAAATCTGTGGTTATTTGCAAATGAAATTTCTCTTTCACTCTGACTAGGCACTCTGATTTGAGTCAAACCCCACAGTGTGTGAAGAAAGCATGTTTTTGGTATCAAAGGGGGCAAGTTCCCCTCTGAAACTCCTGATGAGTCAAATGGACGCTCTCCTTTCAGTTATGGGCCCAAAGGGCCCAAGGCAAGACTGGGAGGGGTTTGGGGGTGGGGGTGGTGCAAATTTGCCTTTGCTTACTTTAAAACCCACTCATATTGGGTTGCCAACCTTTTTTTACGGTTTCTGCTCAGCTGGTAGAGTACAGTATGAGACTCTCAATCTCAAGGTTGTAGCTTCGAGCACCACATTGGACAAAAGATTCCAACAACAACAACAACAACAACACCAACAACAACAACAACAACAACAACAACAATAATAATGTATTTGTATGCCACTCATCTGATTGGATTACCCCAGCACTCTGGGGGCTGGGCTAGATGACCCTCGTGGTCCCTTCCGACACAACAATTCTATTATCCCTGTTCCGGTGCCTTTCATACCGTAGTTTGGTAAGCTTTAATTTGCTAGGAGATCATGAGAAAACGGAAAGCTTCACCTCTTAAATTTCTGGGTGTCAGAAGTAGAAGATGACTGGAGTCAATAAAAAAGGCCGCAACTCTTGGTGCAAATCCGGACAGGGTTACCAACTTTCTCCTCTTCTTTTTTTACAAGCCCCCCTGCTTCTGTTACTTTAACAGTAATTTAAGCTGCATTCACTTAACAGGCAGTAATACTTATCTTCATTCTGGAGAAAGCTTCACTCACTGATTTCTGCGGCTCAAGGCACAGAAGCGACTCAGACCTTTTTTCCTGGCCAGTTGGCAATCTGTTCTTATTTTTTTTTTTTTTTTTTTTTTAAATAATTTTTATTGCATTTTTTCAGACATAAGCAGAAAAAAACAAAAGAAAAAAAAAACAAAAAGCAAATACAAAGAATCATAACCTTTCAACAACTTATTTCTATCGAGCTTCCCCGCATCTCCCGCACAATGCATTCTTAACAATAAATTTATCAGCAAATTATAACCTTGTTTCGTGTGTTTCTTTTATACTTTCAATTGCAGTTTAAGTTTAAATCCCTTGTTGTCCATTTACTCTAAAAACAGAATATATTATCATTTTTAACATTTAAACATTGATTCTTTCAATAATGTTATCCAATTCCGTAAATGTTGCATTCTCATTGCTGGGGCTAGCATTTCAAATTATGCATCATTTTATAGTTCATATAACTTATAAAATTTTTGCAAGTAATTCTTAAATTTTTTCCAGTCCTCCTCCATTGCTTCTTCTCCCAGGTCTCGGATTCTGGCAGTCATTTCGGCCAATTCCATATAGTCAATCAGTTGCATTTGCCACTCTTCCAGCGTGGGTAAATCTTGAGTCTTCCAGTGTTTGGCGATCAAAATTCTTGCTGCAGTGGTAGCATACATAAAAAACGTTCTATCCTTCTTTAAAACCTTTTGGCCGACAATACCCAAGAGGAAGGCCTCCGGTTTTTTAGGGAAGGTGTACTTAAACACCTTTTTTAACTCGTTGTAGATCATTTCCCAGAAGGCCTTCACTCTTGGGCAAGTCCACCAAAGGTGAAAGAATGTTCCTTCAGCCTCTTTGCACTTCCAACATTTGTTATCAGACAAATGGTATATCTTAGCAAGCTTGACTGGGGTCATGTACCACCTGTATACCATTTTCATAATGTTTTCTTTCAAGGCATTACATGCCGTAAATTTCATACCGGTGGTCCATAACCTTTCCCAGTCTTCAAACATGATATTGTAACCAATGTCCTGAGCCCACTTTATCATGGCTGATTTAACTGTCTCATCCTGGGTGTTCCACTTAAGCAGCAAGTTATACATTCTCGATAAAACCTTGGTCTTTGGTTCTAACAATTCTGTCTCAAGTTTCGATTTTTCCACCTGGAATCCTGTTTTTTTGTCCAACTTAACCACCTCGTTAATTTGGGCATAATGAAACCAATCTCGCACCTTATCTTTTAAATTTTCAAAGCTCCGCAACCTCCAATTGTCACCTACTTTTTCTATTAGTTCCCAATATTTCGGCCAGCCGGTCTCCATATTGGGTTTTTTCCACGCCTTAGCCTCCACTGGTGATAACCACCTCGGAGTCTTACTTTCAAGTAAGTCTTTGTATTTCTGGCAATCTGTTCTTAGATGTATTCATTTTTAATAGCAATTTAGGGAAGCAAATTAAAATCAGGGAAGGCTCCTGTGTAGTTCTTGTTCATTTCAGTTAGGCTTGTGCAGGAGAACATCCCCATGGAACCGCTTATGAAGATAAATCTGACCTTCTATGGGCTGCTAAGACTTGAGCATTGCACATTCTCTGCCGTGGGTTGCCACCTTTTCTTATTTGGGCCAGATCCTGGCCTTTAACTGCCACCAGAAATGACAACATTAAGCAGCTGCAGCTGGGCTCTCGCCCAGTAACTTAATTTCCATACCAGGAAAAGTAATCCAGTTGATTAATGTTTACACATCTGCCCGCTGGACGGTACCCTCCAGCTTCAGGCTCAGTCTCCCCCCAAATTCAGCAAGAATGGACTGCCCCCTCCTTGTCTTGGCTGCCCACTGTGTGCCTCTGAATCCCAGTTGTGGGGGTCCCAAGTGGGGAGAGTGCTGCTGTTACACTTAGGTGTGACTTGTGGGCTTCTCGAAGGGATCTGGGTGGTCACTGTGAGAAGAGGATGCTGAGCTACAAGGACCATTGGCCTGAACCAGCAACCAGGCTCTTAGAATCATGGAATCATAGAGTTGTAGAGTTGGAAGGGACCCCAGGGGTCATCTAGTCCGCCCCCCTGCAGTGCAGGAAACTCAGCTAAAGCGTCCATGGCAGATGGCCACCCAACCTCTGCTTAAAAACCTCCAAGGAAGGAGAGTCCACCACCTCCCAAGGGAGACCACGGTCAAACAGCTCTTACTGTCAGAAAGTTCTTCCTGATGTTTAGTCAGAATCTGCTTTCTTGTCACTTGAAGCCATTGGTTTGAATGCTCCCCTCCAGAGCAGGAGAAAACAAGCTTGCTCCATCTTCCATGTGACAGCCCTTGAGAGAATTGAAGAAGGCTAGCATATCTCATTTCAGTCTCCTCTTTTCCAGGCTAAACCTATCACCTGATGATTCTGGAGGTTAATCTGTTATTAAAAGCACAGAACCAGAAGAAACCAGAGGCTTTCCTTTTGGGCATAGTTGGCCAGAGGGTGTTAAAGAAGGACCAAACTTTCTTTTTGTATGCAACAACAGCAGCAAGAATTCTTATTGCAAAACATTGGAAGACCCAGGATTTGCCCACGCTGGAAGAATGGCAGACGCAACTGATAGACTACATGGAATTGGCAGAAATGACTGGCAGAATCCGAGACTTGGGAGAAGAGACAGTGGAAGAGGACTGGAAAAAGTTTAAGGACTATTTGCAAAAATACTATAAGCTGTATGAATGTTAAGAAAATGCAGGATAGAAAATAACATGGCACTAATAACTGAACTGTAAGAAATATGAGAATAAGTGATATTTAAGAAAAAAGAAGTAATCTGGAGTAATACCATGTCTAAATTAGGTTTTTAAGTATATGATAAAAATATGTAAAGATGGATACATAGTATTTGAAAATTATAACATAAGTATGGAAACAAGGTGATAAATTGCTGCTTATAAATTTATGATCGGGAACGCAGGAAAGGGAGATGTGAGGGGGTCTAAAAAGATATGAGAATTTGATATTTAAACAGTTGATATTGTGTTATTTGTTCTCTTTTTTTCTCTCTCGCTCTTTCTTCTCTCTTTTTCCCCCCTTCACCCTATGTTTTGTTTGTATGCTTTGTATGTTTATCTTTGTCTGCTCATTGCTTAAAACTTTCAATAAATATTATTAAAAAAAATTAAAAAAAAATAAAAGCACAGAACCAGAACCAGTGGGGTATTTTTTCCTGGTGTATTGGCAGCCTTAAATCTGGCATATGCCCTGGGCAGAATAAAGACTGAGATTCGTGAGATGTGAAATTCTCCCATGGAGATTAAACTCTGTCTTTGCATGATGGGAATCAGCAGCCTGTAGCACTTGGAAGAATGTCAGATGGAGTCGTGTGACCTAACATTAACCCAGGTTCTTCCACACCCCATTTTGCTTCCTTTGCTGCAGCTCAGAATCTGGCAGCTTTGATCAGTCATTTCTTACCTGTTTATGCTGCCTTTCATAAAACTGTTTTTTTAATAAGCCCATTTGATGTTTTTGCTGGCTTTGTTTGAGTCACAAAGTGGGGATTTTTAAAAACCGTTTTAAACGTGGTTAGATTATAAAGGGGATTCTTAGTATAAAGAGAATAGTGTTCTCTCGATATAATAGCATGGTTCCCACCAGATCAGCTAAATGGAACGGGTTTCAGAATACAGAAATGAAAACTGGCCTCATGCTTTGGTTGGTTAACATATAATATATACAACACATAACAGTCTCTCACACTTCTGTCCTGTTCTTTGCTTGGGAAGCTGAGTGGCTTGCTTGGGACTCCCACCGGCCTCCCTGTGAGGGTGGCTGTGCACCCTAATTTACAGAGGACTGTTCTTTGGTTGAAGGGCTGCCCGTTCCAAGTCCTCTTCCATGAGATAGAAGGGCAGGGAGGGGAGGGAGGGTTTGGCATTGCCCTTCCACGCTTAGCAGCATCCCAACACCCAACTGAGCTGGCGGGCATGGCAGTCAACTGGCCAGAGCCACCCCAAGGTGAATTGGGTTTCTAGTTAAATAATAGTAATTTATTTCTGAGTGTATGCAAATCAGTGTCCTTTTCTGCCCTCCCTTTTCATAGAATCATAGAATCATAGAATCATAGAGTTGGAAGAGACCACAAGGGCCATCGAGTCCAACCCCCTGCCAAGCAGGAAACACCATCAGAGCACTCCTGACATATGGTTGTCAAGTCTCTGCTTAAAGACCTCCAAAGACGGAGACTCCACCACACTCCTTGGCAGCAAATTCCACTGTCGAACAGCTCTTACTGTCAGGAAGTTCTTCCTAATGTTTAGGTGGAATCTTCTTTCTTGTAGTTTGGATCCATTGCTCCATGTCCGCTTCTCTGGAGCAGCAAAAAACAACCTTTCTCCCTCCTCTATATGACATCCTTTTATATATTGGAACATGGCTATCATATCACCCCTTAACCTCTTCTTCTCCAGGCTAAACATGCCCAGCTCCCTTAGCCGTTCCTCATAAGGCATCGTTTCCAGGCCTTTGACCATTTTGGTTGCCCTCCTCTGGACACGTTCCAGTTTGTCAGTGTCCTTCTTGAACTGTGGTGCCCAGAACTGGACACAGTACTCCAGGTGAGGTCTGACCAGAGCAGAATACAGTGGCACTATTACTTCCCTTGATCTAGATGCTATACTCCTATTGATGCAGCCCAGAATTGCATTGGCTTTTTTAGCTGCCGCGTCACACTGTTGGCTCATGTCAAGTTTGTGGTCAACCAAGACTCCTAGATCCTTTTCACATGTACTGCTCTCAAGCCAGGTGTCCCACATCTTGTATTTGTGCCTCTCATTTTTTTGGCAATGTGTAAGTGGCGATTGAAGCACCAGGCCCCTGGCAGGGACACAGATGTTGTGGGAAGCCCTTCCAGCTTGAGTTGCTTCCTCTAGGCCCCCTGGAGGGATTTCCTCCCTGCTCCCCTCTGCTTTGAGAAAGGGCCAGGGGGCTGCTGTGGCAGAGCAGAGGTGGCAGAGCAGCACAGACACTCTTGTGGCCCAAATGTCTGGCTCTGAAGAAGGACCTCTTTGGGTAGAAGAGAGGGAGGAGAGGAGAAGTCACTGCTGTCGCTTAAGGAATGAAGGAGGAATTCAACACTGGCAAGCCTCAACTAATTCACACTTCCCTGATGTCCTTTATAATTCGCACTTATCCACATTTTGTAGCACAGTCCAATTCTTGCAAACATACAAAAATGTCTACATTGGGAAAATGTGTGTACATAATGCATATGTTAGTAAAAACAACATACACTAATGCATAATATTACAGGAAATTTCTTGCAAGATGGGGAAATGCATACATAAATAGGTACTTTAGGAGAAATTTGCATTTAATGCTGATGAATTTTCATGATGAATCTTTTTTTTAAAAAAAGAAAATGCAAACTGATGCAGAAATGTGGAGAACAGAAGGTAAGATTGGAAAAAATGAGAAGAGAAACAGAAACTGACAGATTCATTCATCCCTCTTGGCTTCTTAAAATACTTCTTAACAAACTTTGCTCCTCTTAACGGCTGCCGCTGCTGCTGCCATGTTTCTCTTCACTTCTGCTCGCTGCTTCTCAAGGGACCTGAGAAATCCAATTATGGCTGGGTTTTTTAAAAATTCCTGCAATTTTTGTTTCTTTCCCCCCAATGGTTTAGTTAGAATCAGAATTGTAGAATTATAGAGTTGGAAGGGACCCTGAGGGTCATCCATTCCAACCCCCTGCAGTGCAGGAATCCTGCCCAGAGCTGTCCATGAGAGGGTTCAAACCACCAGCTTTCTGGTTAACAGCCAGACTAACCCCTTGCACCACAGAGAGTTTATTATATTTACATATAATGTCATGCTTCATGATCACTGCAGATGGTGACAGCAGTCATGAAATTAAAAGACGCCTGCTCCTTGGGAGAAAGGCGATGGCAAATCTAGACAACATCTTAAAAAGTAGAGACATCACCTTACCAACAAAGGTCCGTATAGTTAAAGCCATGGTTTTCCCAGTAGTGATGTATGGAAGTGAGAGCTGGACCATAAAGAAGGCTGATCGCTGAAGAATTGATGCTTTTGAATTATGGTGCTGGAGGAGACTCTTGAGAGTCCCATGGACTGCAAGAAGATCAAACACATCCATTCTTAAGGAAATCAGACCTGAGTGCTCACTGGAAGGACAGATCGTGAAGCTGAGGCTCCAATACTTTGGCCACCTCATGAGAAGAGAAGACTCCCTGGAAAAGACCCTGATGTTGGGAAAGATGGAGGGCACAAGGAGAAGGGGACGACAGAGGACGAGATGGTTGGATAGTGTTCTCGAAGCTACAAACATGAGCCTGACCAAACTGCGGGAGGCGGTGGAAGACAGGAGTGCCTGGCGTGCTCTGGTCCATGGGGTCACGAAGAGTCGGACACGACTAAACGACTAAACAACAACAACATAATGTCATGCATTTAGGTATCCTAAAGTGATTTACAGCACAGTGGTACCTTGGTTCTCAGACTTAATCCGCTCCGGAAGTCTGTTCCAAAACCAAAGCGTTCCAAAACCAAGGTGCACTTTCCCATAGAAAGTAATGCAAAACGCATTAATCCGTTCCAGACTTTTAAAAGCAACTCCTAAAACAGCAATTTAACATGAATGTTACTATTTAACAAGACCACTGATCCATAAAATGAAAGCAATAATCAATGTACTGTACTATAAAATAAATATGACAGTATTGTAGATGATAAAAATTAAAATTATTTTTTTTCCTTACCTGCACTGATGATAGTCAATGTTTGGATGGGGGGCTTTTAACCCCTTCTGCAGTCACGCAATCAATCAGTAGCTGAACTGGGTTCCACACAGTCACAAAAACAAATTAACCGAAGAAGCCTCAAAAACAAAAATGCAAAATAAATAGCAAAAACCAAAGCACCAAACTTAATTGGTTCCAGAAGTCTGTTTGACTTCCGAAAACCAAGGTGCAGCTTCTGATTGGTGCAGGTGCCCTGGAAACAATAGCCGACAGCCGCTTCGGATGTTCGGCTTCCGAAAAACGTTTGAAAACTGGAATACTTACTTCCAGGTTTTCAGCATTTGGGAACCAAGGCGTTTGAGAACCAAGGTACCACTGTAATAAAATATCAATGCAGACTACTACAAGTGTTCAGTCGAAGAAAAATAATTAAAAATAGGAAAATTCCACGCAGGATGAACACTAGTAATCACCAAATGCTTGGCAATCAATGCTGTCCAAATGTCCATGAGAACTAAAACTTCTTTGCCTGGTGCTGGAAAGATGTCAAAGGCAGGCCTTCGTGGGGAAAGCATTCCACAGGAATCTTCTTTAAATGGGAGACAACTGCAGAAAAGGCTGTTTCTCTCATTGCCAACCTCTGAATATCTCTCAGATGCGACACAAAGAGAAGGGCCTCATAACCAGCCTCATATAACCAAAATGCTTATGTCTAATTAATGCATGGACAGATTAATTCCATAAACTGACCTGCCACATCACCTGCTCCTTGAGAGGAAAGTAACCAAGCCTATTGTTCACCTGAGAAGCTCAGCGTGTAAAGAGAAGCTCATGGCTTTAACAAGCCTTTCTTGTGCCCATATACCAATAATTTAGGAACTTTCACCACTGTAACTAAGCCAAGCTTTACTGCCTGTGTTTTCTGACTGATGTATGAACACATGGACCTGACATTTGGAGAGTTTGTAAGTAAACCCATTTTTAGCTTAACCAAATATATGATCTTTTTCTATGTTAGTGGAAGAGGGGAAATTTGGAATGAACTTAAAGAGAGAAGGGAAGGGGGCAGATGCTGGCTGCCTGGCGGGCACTGTGGCTGGGTTGGCGCTGCTGGGGCTGCGGGGGTAGGAAGAGGAAGCTGCTGGCAGTCACAGCCTTGCTGGGCCTGGGCGGCTCTCTGCTGCTGCTGCTGCTGCTGCTTTTTCCGGCTGCTCATGTGGAGGAGCGCAAGAAGGGGCCCAAGGTCATGGCCAAGGTGTATTCTGATCTGCAGATTGAGGATGAAGATGTGGGGTGAGTTGTCATTGGCTTTTTTGGAAAGACAGTTCTGAGGACGGTTGAGAATTTTGTCGCCTTGTCCACAGGAGAGAAAGGCTTTGGCTACAAAGGCAGCAAGTTTCACTGTGTGATCCAGGACTTCATGATCCAGGGGGAAGACTTCACCTGGGGAGATGGAACAGGACGTAAAAGCATCGACAGGGACCATTTCCCTGATGAGAACTTCAAGCTGAAGCACTATGGGCCTGGCTGGGTGAGCATGGCCAACGCCGGTAAGGACACCAGTGGCTCTCAGTTCTTCATCACCACTGTCAAGATGTCATGGCTGGATGGCAAGCATGTTGTTTTTGGCAAAGTCCTGGAAGGGATGGATGTAGTGAGAAAAGTGGAGAATACAAAGACAGTCAGGACAAACCCCTGAAAGACGTCACCATTGCTGACTGCAGCACCATTGAGGGGGCAAAGCCATTTGCCATTGCCAAAGAAGAACTGGGTGGCTGCAAAGGGCTACAAGGGGGCTACACACAGAGGCCTTGCATCGTCCCCACCCCACAGCACATGGACTGCCTCCACTGCTGCTCCCTTTCTGCCCGCCCTTCCCCCAGCCACACTCTTCACGATGGGGGGGGGCTCCATTCTTGTCACAACTCATTCCATCAGCCACTGGTCATCCAAGTGGCTTCGAGGGCTGCGGGGCAATGGGTGTTCCATTCCGTTTTGTGAGAAAGCACATGGACCAATAAATGCAACCATTGTGTTTTTGTAAAAAACAAAACAAACACCTTTGAATTTAACTTAGAAGGGCATATATTAAAGGTCTAACATCCTATATTTCCACGCTTTGCTTTGCTGCATATTTTGTAATTTTAAATCTCTGCTGGGGTTCTTTTACCAAATAGTACTTGTCCCAAATCTTGATCTTGTCATCCGAGGAATTCTCTCTCTCTTTCTCTTCCTTGCCACCAACAAGATGCTGATCTCAGAGTCCGTGTAGCTTCATATACAGTGGTGCCTCGCAAGACGAAAAGAATTCGTTCCGCGAGTCTCTTCGTCTTGCGGTTTTTTCGTCTTGCGAAGCAAGCCCATTAGCAGCTTAGCAGCTTAGCGCTATTAGCGGCTTAGCGGGCTTAGCGGATCAGCTGATAAGCAGTTTAGCGGCTTAGCGGATCAGCTGATAAGCGGCTTAGCGGATCAGCTGATAAGCGGCTTAGCGGCTTGGGAAAAAGGGGGGGGGGAGGAAAAAAACCCTGCAGGAACTTGCAAGACATTTTCGTCTTGCGAAGCAAGCCCATAGGAAATTCGTTTTGCGAAGCACCTCCAAAACGGAAAACCCTTTCGTCTAGCGGGTTTTCCGTCTTGCGAGGCATTCGTCTTGCGGGGCACCACTGTATGGGGAAAGGTAGTCCACGAAGCTTCATAGGTCAAAACCAGCATGGACTTAGATGAGAGAGGTGCAACCTGAAACAAGCCTTGCTGTTATCTGAAAAATTCAGTCTGCTCTGCATTATGGCTCCTGGAAGGAGGAGGAGAAGGCTGTCCGTGGCTACCAGCCGTGATGGCTGTGTTCTGCCTCCACTGTCCCAAGGGGTGGGCGCTGTGGTGCTCAGGTCCTGCTCTGAGGCTTCCCGTAGGCATCTTATTCATCAGTGGGAGAACAGGATGCTGGACTAGATGCTCTTACAACTGTTTCAATCTGAAGATGTTGTGTCTTCAAGGCAACTTTTTCTCCCCCCGCTATCTTTGGCTTAACATGCAGCCTGATGAAGAGTTCTGGAGAACTTGAAAGATTGCTCACGATTAGGTGACACTACAAAAATCTCTTGTACTGAGTCAAACTCTCGCTCTGATTTGATCATTGTTGTCTGCACTAACTGGCAGAGACTCTCCAGAGTCTTGCCCTACTGTGTGGGTAATATTTTTGGACAGAATAGGATAGGATATATTGAGTCGAAAGAACAAACACTCTCTTGGCTTTTAAATCAAGGAAGGGCAGACTGTTGCAAAACAGAACCCAACAACACAAAAAGGAAGTGCAACAATATGGAAGAATTGTGGTTGTGCTGGTGCTGACAAGGGCACTGTGTATGTGTGTGTGTGTGTGTGTGTGTGTGCATGCGCACAAGCGTGTGCATGCTAGAAACACACAATAACTTCCTGATTTTCATCTGTGAGATGTTTGAGGCTGTTAAACCCCAGCCTCCCCACTATTTCCCCCCAATTTGATCAAAATGGGTCTAGCCCTGCTTCTGTGCTTTCCATGCAGAAATTCAACAAACCAAAGCTTTCCCCAGTTTGGCGTTAAAGTGATGAGGGTGGTGGAGGAGGGAGCTTAATTTTGGCCGCACCAGGTTGCTGTTAAAGGCACAGGAGCCAGACGGGTGAAAAACATGGCAACCTTACATGTTCAGGTGCCCTTGTGCAAATGGCTCTTTGACTCCTGCTCTCATGGAGCAGCCCTGATATTCTTGCGAGTGAGCTCTGCTGCTGCTTGCAAAGCTGGGCCTTTCATTCTGATATTGGAAAGTCCCTGTAGACTCACTCATTTGGTCAGACACCTCAAAACCGCAATTAATACAACTCCGGAAAGCCCAAGCCGTTCTGAAAACGAACAAGTAAAAAAATTTAAAATGAGTCATATCCCAACTCCTTTGACCCTGGTTAGAAAGAATGCAACCAAACCACAGGTTGCTTCTACTGAAATTTTTAGACCTTAACTGTTAAACTGGCCCAGCCCTTCAGGATATCTCATTACAGTTTGGGCAGCTTTAATTTGCACCGATCACAGCCCCTTTAAAGGAACACCATTTTCATAGGGTCTCCAACTGGCCCCTGCTCCTTCAGTGCTTTCAACAAGAGCCTGATATGCAGATATTAGTGTGCAAGGAAGTCTATCTCCATTCCTGGAGAAGCCTCAGCTGCTGGATTTTTTGTTAGATCATCTGCTGTCGAAGAACGGGAGCAGCCCAGAGCAAAATTCCTTGGTCAGTTGGTAACCCTGCCTTTTAACCTGAGTGGTGATGGAGAAAAATAACACAAGCATTTTCTATGCCTGTGGGGCTTTAAATCTCAGCACCCACACTTGGAATTGTGCTCGGAAACGTCCTGGGAGCCACTTCAGACCCTCCAAGTGTCCCCATTTTCCAGGGACAGTCCCAGATTTACAGAAGCTGTCCCAGTTTCTGATTTGATCCTGGAATGTCCGACTTTTCCTTAGGACACCCCTATTTTCATTGGAGAAATGTTGGAAGGTATGGAGTCATGCGACCCCTGAGCCAAGGAGATAAGTAACTATGCAGTCTTTAGAAGACACCTGAAAGCAGCCCTGTATAGTTTTATTACATTTTCATATATGTTGGAAGCTGCCCAGAGTGACTGGGGCAACCCAGTAAGATGGAAGAAAGGTAAAGGGTAAAGGGACCCCTATTTTCATTGGAGAAATGTTGGAGGGTATGGATCCTTTAGGACCATTGTTATTTGGTCCTGGAGGCCACTCCCAGTCACTGGTCTGGCAGCTGCGTTATGGAATAGTTGTAGTTTCTAAAAGGTAAAGGTACCCCTGCCCGTACGGGCCAGTCGTGTCCGACTCTGGGGTTGTGCGCCCATCTCACTTAAGAGGCCGGGGGCCAGCGCTGTCCGAGGACACTTCCGGGTCACGTGGCCAGCGTGACAAGCTGCATCTGGCGAGCCAGTGCAGCACACGGAAACACCGTTTACCTTCCTGCTAGTAAGCGGTCCCTATTTATCTACTTGCACCTGGGGGTGCTTTCGAACTGCTAGGTTGGCAGGCGCTGGGACCGAACGACGGGAGCGCACCCTGCCACGGGGATTCGAACCGCCGACCTGACGATCGGCAAGTCCTAGGCGCTGAGGTTTTACCCACAGCGCCACCCGCGTCCCTTAGTTTCTAAGTCACCTTCAAAGGTAGCCCCATGTGCAAGCACATTATGAAGTGTGCAATGGGACTGCAGCCAGTGCTAGTCCTATTTGGAGTAGACCCATTGAAATCAATAGGCACAACTTATTTGGGTCCATTAGTTTCAATGGGTCTACTTTGAGAAGGTCATTGGTGACAACCCTTACTTTCTGGGCCGGTGGCGGTGATAAATTGGCCCACATAGGAGTCAAGATGATGACTCTGTTTCCTTGCTTGGTGAGAGGCCCCAGAGATGGAGCTGAAATTTGCGCACACTCTCACAGTAAGACAGTCCCTGCAAATCTCCCTCAAAGGCAAAAGAGGAACTGGTGGCTGGCCAAAGGAGAGAACAGAAAATTGGGGCTCTCCCCAGTACATCTGGCCAATTGGTTTGCACGTGCCCATGTTAATTAGCAGGGAGGGGAAGAAAGAATTTGAACAGTTGGCCAGCAGCACACCTGGAGGGATGTGGCAGGGCGGGGATTGGGGAGAGATGCAGAGTCCAGCTTGGTGGGTGTCTAACAGATGGTTTTGTGGCTGAAATAGCAACCTGTCCCATTTCACTATAACAGACAGAAACATCTGAACAACTGAGATGAAGTCTAACCGATATTCAGAAAAGGAATTTGGATTCCCCCCCCCCCCAAGTGCAGAATACTCAACAGAAGATTCTCAGGCTTGGTCTTAGAGCCTCCAGGGAAGGGAAGTTTCAGAGTAACAGTCAGCAGTCAAAAGTTGCCAACTTTTTAAAATACAGTAACATAAGCCAGTGCCTGAGCTGGTAACAGAAGCCTACAGAAATTCTGTCAGCGAACTTTTGCCTGTCCCAGGGTCAATAGGGATGGGGCAGTTTAACAGCTCTGTGTCAAAGGCGCAGGAGTAGAAAACAAAATGGCAACCATTTTGATGACTTATGGATGGATGGCAGTATCAGGAGTTGGTTTATAGATGACCACAGTAGAACAGGAATCCTAAAGTGTGCATCAGAGCTCATTAGGGTGCCATTTTGGCTTGATACCAAGTTGGTAATTGGTCAGCTCAGAAGGGTCTATAGACTGTTCTAGTGGTGGTCTTTCCTTTGAATTGGCTCCCACCACATTGGTCATCCATCACCTTAATTTACCCACCAAAATGCAATGTCCTGGTCCGTAGATCTGTAAAATTCATAAAGCCCAACAGACCAGTAGCGTGGGTCAATGCTATAGGTCAATGCTGAAGTGTTGCATTTTGGGTAAATTAAAATGGCGGGCAGCTTTCACAAATGGAAGCCAATTTAGCATTCACTGCTAAAATGCCACTTGGGGGCTGGCGGGGGGTGGTGACAAGTGGTGGTGGTGCAGAGTCAGAAGAAGAGATATGGACTGTCATGATCATTTGGTGGTGGGCCCTTGAAGTCTGGAGCCAGCCCTGTGTCCATAAGAAAAGAGCTTGTTCGTGTTTAGAACTACAGTATACTCATTATTAACTAAATAACAGAAATTGTTGTCCACTGCATCTCAGCAAGGTCTGCCTCATTGGCACTGCCTCTTTCCATGCAACAATTCCAAATTATCCTGATTGGATCATTTCCTCAGGGCTGCATGGACTCAGTACAACTGCCCACCCGCAGGGGAGTCTCTCACATAAGTTTTTGCTCCAAGATGACTTCCTCCCATTCATAAGCAGAATGGTCATGTCTCAGGGTCAGACAGCGATCTTTGGGCATACCTAGGGCAAGGAGGTATGCAGGGGTCCTCAAACTTTTTCAGCAGGGGGCCGGTTCACTGTCTCTCAGATCTTTGGGGGGGGGCAGAATATATTTTGGGGAAAAAATATGAATCGCTACGGGAGGGGGGAGAGTTAGAAGAAAGAGGCGGAGTCGGGAGCCCCCATGGCCACAATCCCCACTGCGGTAGGAGGGCCCAAGCACTGCCACCTCATTGGCCACAACTCCCTGCTGGTCCCCTCGCTGCTCCCTCCAGTGGCGTAGCGTGGGGGGTGCAGGGGGGCCGGCCGCACCGGGCGCAACATCTGGGGGTTAGGGTTAGGGGGCGCAAACCCACGGGTTAGGGGGCGCAAATTATTTGCCTTGCCCCGGGTGCTGACAACCCACGCTACGCCACTGGCTCCCTCCCCCTTCCTCAGGTCTCAGCCTGGGCAGGGACAGCAGCCGCCACAGAAGACGCCCCCTCCCGGCCTGCTGGCCCAGGCTGAAGAGGAAGGAGCCCAGGCAGAAAGGAAGAGGGCTTCGGCCCGGCACCTCCAAAGCAGGTGGGCGGCAGGCAGCAAAGGGAGAAGGGCCACTGCCGGGGACGGGGGGGAGATCCATCGTCTGACCGGCCCCAGAGACCCCACCTCCTCCTCTGCCTTCCCTCGGCCGGGAAGCAGCGACTCACCCGGATCCTGTCCCCCGGACTGGGCTCTTCGGCGCGGGGCAAGAGCAACAACCAGAGCAGCAGCAGCCCCAGGAAGGAGCCAAGCAGCAGCAGCACCGCACGCAAGAGGAAGCCCCGCTTCAGCTGCACCCTCAGCGCCAGCCCCACGAGCTCGCCAAAGCCCCCGGCCCCCTCACTGCTCCCTCCCGCATGTTGGCAGTGGCTCAACAAGTGAAAGGCCGTGTTGGAGTTTACCCCAGCATGGGACAGGGACTGACCAATCAGTCCCCACGCCGCTGAAGACCTGCGTTGGAGATGCTTGCCACCCCTTGCTGCGTTGAGGTAAACACCAACGCGGCCTTTTGGCCTCGGACACTTGGGGGGGGGGTTCAAATGGCCGTGCAGGCTGGATTAGTGACACTTTGGGGCCGCATCCGGCCCCCGGACCGTAGTTTGCCAGCCCCATATCTTATGACTAAATGACACAGGAAGCAGGAGGTCCATGGTGTGTGTGTGTTGGGGACACAATTTGCATCAGGGCTATTACCTGGGGCAACATGCTGGAATTGCATGTCACTAATTCTTAATGCGTAGGGACGCGGGTGGCACTGTGGGAAAACCTCAGTGCCTAGGACTTGCCGATCGTCAGGTCGGCGGTTCGAATCCCTGCGGCGGGGTGCGCTCCCGTCGTTCGGTCCCAGCGCCTGCCAACCTTGCAGTTCGAAAGCACAAGTAGATAAATGCAAGTAGATAAATAGGTGCAAGTAGATAAATAGGAACCACTTACCAGCGGGAAGGTAAACGGCGTTCCGTGTGCTGCGCTGGCTCGCCAGATGCAGCTTGTCACGCTGGCCACGTGACCCGGAAGTGTCTGCGGACAGCGCTGGCTCCCGGCCTATAGAGTGAGATGAGCGCACAACCCTAGAGTCTGTCAAGACTGGCCTGTACGGGCAGGGGTACCTTTACCTTTACCTTTAATTCTTAATGCACTGCCTGTGAACTACCAGGTGACATTCGAGGTGACATTTGATTTAGTTTGCACGTAAAGGTGAACCTACCTAATTCATACCTGCTGATACAATATGCTAATTGAAGCACAGCCATCTTGTGAAATTTGCACTCCTCTCAAGTTTGTAATGCAGTCCACCCGTCAAGTAGTGAGTACAAAAATTCATATGCTGGGGTTAAGTATGTGTACAAATGCATGTATTTGTGAAAATAGCATACATACACGCATTATATTGGCGGGGGGAAGGTTTGCCAAAATGCATATATTAGGCCAAATTGCATACAAAAATGTGTATATTAGGAGAAAATTTAACTAAAATGCTGATGAATTTTCATGAGGATTTTCCTCCTATATAAAATAATTCTCAAACTGATGTGGAAATGTGGAGAATGGAACTTAAGATCTGATAAATGGGAAACTGTGCGGACCTGAAATGGATAGAGTTGCCCACCCGTACTGACATACAAAGGCATAAATACCTTGGGGCCCAAGTACGTACACCTCTCTCAGTTCCTTTCGGCCCTTGCCCTGGCGAGGAGGACCTGCTTCTCTTCTTGCCAGTGGGGTTGGCCCAGTGCATGCATGTGATTCCATGGGGCAGGGCCTTCCAGGTAGCAGCCCCCCCAATTATAGAATTCTCTCTGTGTGGAAATCTGCTTGTAGTCTTCAGGCATCAACCTGAAGATATACATGTTCAGCTGGGCTTTTGGAAGGTAAATGCCTCGGGGTCCTAGCAGATGTCGTGTGCACCAGCATGTTTAAGTTTGGCTCTGCTGTTGGGAGTTTGTTTTTATTGGTTTCATCTTCTAGCCTCACTGTAGTTTAATGGTGCTGCACTCGATTGTGGGCTGCTGCTTGGGAGGAAGAGCAGTAGAGAGATAAATTTAACAGCAACAATGACGACGACGACGATGATAGAAAATTGCATCACTTTGGCTAGATTGTGTAAAGTGTTCCACCCCACCCCA
The DNA here is from genome assembly GCF_964188315.1 of Podarcis muralis. Classification (NCBI taxonomy): domain Eukaryota; kingdom Metazoa; phylum Chordata; class Lepidosauria; order Squamata; family Lacertidae; genus Podarcis; species Podarcis muralis. The sequence continues at coordinate 14,956,709 of NC_135661.1, forward strand.
CCCCCATGATTAAGAGGCATATCAATTATGTTAAATAAACTAACTAAATAGATTGTGGCCCCTAACGGTGAAAAGACACACAAATGTCCTGACTTTTTATTTACTTTAGAGCACTGGGGAAAGGGGAGGAGCTATTTCCCCTACTCACACACTCTCCCTGACCAGTATTGTCCTCTCCTACGTGCTATTGAACCTGCTGGAGAAATGCCAGGTTCCCATACTGTAGCTGTCTCTTCCGCTGCACCCTGGAGGGTGCTTGGCAGGGGGTTGGACTTGATGGCCCTTGTGGTCTATTCCAACTCTATGATTCTATGATAAGAGCAATATCTGGAGGGCAGTTTAGATCAGGGAATATACACAGTTTCTTTAAAGTTTTAAGAAAAACGTTGCGATATAACATCCTCTAATCTCCCAAGTGACGTTATAGTTTCACCTCTGAAAGTAAACATTTTCAGGCTTTATCAATTCAATGAGCTGCCTGTTTGCAGCCAGACTTTTGTGGGGGTTATTTAAAGGTGCCTTGATGTCAGACGTTTGAGATGCTCTGCTCTGGAGATGTTGATGGGACAGTGCTGAAAATATACAGTGGTCTTTCCTCCTTCCTGGTCTCCATATAATTCTACTTCTAATTTCTCACTGAGATCTCCTGACAGCGTTTTTATGTCCGCTTCTTGCTTGGAAAGGACTAAAATCTTGCCCGCCTCACTTTCCTCCTCCTCCTCCTCCTCTGGAATCTGAGTCCTGAACAGCCTGTTCATTTGCCCTCCAGATCTTACTCATGCTTGCAATCCAAGCGTAATGCCTGCACAGATTTTGTCCAGCCTCTGAGCTGCATTTGGTGATGTAAGCTGATATTTTAATTCTCTTACAAGGAATGGTGTTTAGAGGAATGACTTAAGTGGATTACTCATCTTCTGTAATAACTTGGCAGCACTCCCGTTTCTATTCCTAGACATGACGCTCGAGGCTTTGATTCCTCTCCCGCCTCTTTGGGTTGTTGCTTTTTTGTTTTTTTAATCCGAGAAATTTACGCTCATGTGTTTTTCAAAGCCTCAACCCTCCCTGTGATGTGGCATTGCATTCTGGGAGAGGTAGTTCTGTTTGCATTCAAGGCAGAGATTCCTGAGGCAGGAAAGCCAAAGGGCAGAAAAAGCTGGTGGTCAAAAGCGATGCAGAAACTGGTATGGCAGGACAGAGCCGTCCCTGCTGATAAGACAGCAGAGTGTTTCTAAGAAGTGGACTTCCTATTTCTTTACAACCCTTGGGCACTTTTCTTGTCAAAAGGTCATTCAGAAAGGTGATTCTTGGAAAGGAAGAAAGTCACCCAATATAGATGTCGCTCAGGCCTGAGGCACACATTTTGCACATAGATGGTCCTGGGCAACTGTCTTGCAAAAGGAGCAAGACACAACTTTATCCCTTGCATATATATATATATATATAAAATCAGGTTCCTTTCAGTCCAATGTTATTGTGTATTTGCGGCATTGCAATGGCAAAACACCAGAAGTTCAGCACAGGATGTCTCTGCAGAGAGTGTTAACCTTTCCACTACGATTTAGTTGTTTATTGTTAGCTGCATTGGTTCTCAGCTCGTTCTCAGTTCTGGTGGGGCTGAAAGGATGGGCACTGATTCTCTTCTCTCTGCGCCATCAGGGATGCTGGCTAGAGAAGAGGACTCTTCTTTGGCGATCACTCGTAGCTGAGCAAGATTGTCTTTCATGAACTCGGTGTTAACAGTGAGTCTGTAAGTTACAGTGGACTACAGTTCTGTCAAGGGAAGACACCAGCATGGCAGCAGTGACTGAATTACAAGGGGACACCCCCAAAGCATAATATGTCCCCCTCCATGTTTGACGGTGGAGATGGTGTTCTTGGGGTCGTAGGCAGCATTCCTCCTCCTCCTCCAAACACCACGAGTTGAGTTGATGCCAAAGAGCTCGATTTTGGTCTCATCTGACCACAACACTTTCACCCGGTTCTCCTCTGGGTCATTCAGATGCACATTGGCAAACTGCAGACGGGCCTCTACATGTGCTGTCTTGAGCAAGGGGACTTTTCGGGCTCTGCAAGATCTCAGTCCTTCACAGCGTAGTGTGTTACCAACTGTTTTCATGGTGACTATGATCCCAGCTGCCCTGCCCTGAGATCATTGACAAGTTCCCCCCGTGTAGTTCTGGGCTGCTTCATCACCATTCTCCTGATCAATGCAGTTCCACAAGATGAGATCTTGCATGGAGCCCCAGACTGAGGGAGGTTGACAGTTATTTTGTGTTTCTTCCATTTGTAATACAAGGGGAAAGGTGGGCCTTAATGGGAACAAGACAAAGCCAAAATTATGGGACTATTTAGCTCAGTAAGAATTGCCTGCACAATTATTGGTAGCAGCTCTGCTGTGTTTGAAATTATGTCTTTCCAGCTCTATTTGGAGCTGCCTGGGATTGAATCTGGACCTTTCACATGCAAAGCGGATGTTTTAGCACCAAGGTCTTTCTCTTTCTCCCCCCACCTGCAATTTGTTTAAATATATGTATATTCTACCCTTCCTTCAAGGAGTTTGAGGTGGTCACATGGTTCTTCCCATCCCACTTTATCCTCACCACAACCCTGTGAAATAGGCTAGGCTGGGAGACTGACTGACCCAAGGTTGCCCAGTAAGTCTTATTCCAATCACTACACCGTACTGTCCCAGCCAGATGGGCATGGCATAAATTGTTGTTGTTGTTGTTGTTGTTGTTGTTGTTATCCCTCCATGCTTGTTGCCAACCTTCTGTATGGCAGTGGAAAGGTAGCAAGTGGTGCTGTCTACTGGTTAAAGAATGTTCAGGTGATCAGCTGTCTGCTCCTTGCTATTCACTATCTGTGAATTGATTTCCATATTTCCATATTACTAAAACCTCAAAATATGTGCCTTTTTGAGGCTGAAGTAAACATGTGATTGTTGTTTGTGTGTGCTTCCCGACATGCAAATAATCTCTCTGTACAACAAATCTATGAACTGGCTCAGCTGAAAATTTATTTTGCTTTGAAAGAGACGCGAAAGTTCTCTCTGAGTTTATGTCACGGCAAGGAGTGGCAACCAGGAACTGGTGATCTTAGCCAACCACTAAATCTTCCCTTGCCAGCCACACCCCCTAATCAGATGCCACAACCATTGCCAACCTGGTGCTATCCAGATGGACCATGGCTCCCATCAGCCCCAGCTGCCATGGCTGTTGGAGTTGTAGACCAAAACATATGGAGGCCATCGTGGTGATAAAAGACTAAGCTCAGCACATACATCTGATTGATCTGGCTGCATTCTTACACAAAAACGTAAACTGATCTCCCTTCTTTCTCAAGCAAGCTGGTTCTGCTAGTGATTTTAAAAGTTCATCATTGTAAAGTCCAGAATATTTTGGTCTCCCAAGGGGATGCTTTCAACTGTGTTGACTTGCTTGTGTGTTAAAATCAACAAGGGATGAGGTCCTTCTTGCAGTCTAAATGAAGTCCATGGGGGGCACAGGATAGCAATGCCCTCCCTTCTGAGGTGTATCTGGTGCCAACAGACTTTACCTTGGCAATGATGCACCTGATTGCCCAGAGCTAGAATGCAGTGGCTCTAGGTTGTGATCAGTTGCTGTTTATTCGTGTTTTTGTAAATTTTCACCTAACCTATTTTGTATGCGTTTCCTATTTGCATGTAACTAGTCCTGGAGCTGTTTGACAAAGGGCAGGGTTATAAACTGACAGAATAAAATATGTAGGTCATAATACTTACTTACTGCCTACCTTATAGGGCTGCTGTAAGAATGAGCAGGATACTATTTCTGAAGGTGTTCAGAATGCGCTTGCAGTTGCATTTATTATTCTTTGGCCAATTGTTTGAATGGATTCTAATATTGTATTTATTCATTGCTGTAACCCACCTTGAGAGCATATAGTGAAGGATGGGCAGGGAACCAAATTTGTAATAACAGTATTGTATTTGATCGCTGACCGCTCATTTAAAGGCCCCAAGTCTCCCATGATCTGAGCCAGCCTGGACTTCTGGAGGCAAGGATGCCAATGCCAGAGGGGCTTGCCTTTAAAACAGGGTGTGTGGGGCAAACCCTGGTCCTTGTCAGAGGTTGCTGGACCACCCTCATCCCTGACTGATGGCCGTGCTGATTGGGTGGCTGATGGGAACTGGGGGCCAAGCGCCTTTGGAGGGACTAGCCCTCCCCAAAGGCTCTGCGAGGGATTCTTCTGCCATCTCCATTGTGGCTGTTCTCGACCTGGGTCCTCAGCACTGTACAGGACAGCATCCCTAAGCCGCCACCCCCAGCCAGATGCCCTCCAGATGATTCGGACAGCTCCCAGCAGTCCCAAGATGTCAACTGAAACACCTGGATCCTGTGGAAGATTGTTACTTTCACCACAGCAAACAAGGATGGCTGTCCCACTGGGAAGGATTGAAGAACACCTTTTTTATTAATGGTGCAGAAGTTTCCTTCTCTCAGAACCACACTTCCCAGAATCCACTCGGACCGAGCAGGCGGGTCCCTTTGGCCTGAGTGACGGCCCTTCTCCCTAATCGCCTGAGGCGGGTGCTCGGCGCCGCCCTATCAGCGCGCAGGATGAGGCGCCCGGCGAGCCGCGCTCCGCGGAGAGAAAGCGCTGCTGGCTCAGTGGTGGTGCGGACGGAACATCACATGGGAGCTGCGGCGGGTGCGGAGCCGGGCAGGATCGGCGCTCCGGGCGATGGGTGAGCGGGCCAGCGGGGCGGGCGCTTCGGGGCGCGCTGAGGACTAGCAACTTGCTCGGAGGCGCTTCCTTTTGGCCGGCCGAGAAGCGAGGGGTGGGGGACAGAGGGTCGGGTCGGTTTGGACCCCCTGCGCTGATTCAAAGTCCTGTTTGCGTTTAGGAACCTCTGCTGGAGGGGAGACTTCTGATCGGGGTGGAGGTGGGGAAACTTTGGGTGTTTGTCGCGGGGGGGACACGCATTTTCCCTCCTCGGAGATCAATTATAACAGTTAGTTGTTTCCGGAGAGTTGTTTCTAGCGAGTGCAGGTTGCAATAAAACGAAGCCGCTTCCTTTCTTTGACCCGCTTGGGAGAATTCTCCCGAATCCCGTTTATCCGCGAAGATCCGACTTTTACCCCGTCGCCTTCCCGGGGTGGGGGGTGGGGGAGCGAGGAAGGAGCTGGTCTTCTTCTTCGGGATGCCTTGTTTTCAGTTGTGTCCGCTTTGGGGCGGGCCGGGGGGGGGGGTGTCCAAGCGATGCGCGACTGTTGTTGTTTTTCTGCTCTGGGAACCATCGGACCGGGCTCTAGGCAAATCCTCTTTCCCGTTTTGCGCGGCTCAGCAGATAATAATTGGCGGCGATTAAGTTGCAAAAGTCCCTGAGTTTGCATTTCTGAGCAGGTGGAGGAAAGAACAGAGGGCGGGTTGCGGGAGGCGGGGGGACGCGGTCTGCCAAGCCAGCCACTTTTCTTGTTGGAAATCGTCTTAGTTTGCTGTTGAAACAAAACAAGCTCCCCCCCCCCGCGCTCCCCCCGCTTGGTATTCGGAACATGGGGCATGCCAACTCCGTCCACGTGACTGGATCCTTAAAAAAAGAAACCCAGTATAAACTTTGTCTGAAGTTTTCTTGCGTGTTTTCCCAGTACTTATAAGGAGATTTCCACCTACCGCCCCCCCCCCCCCGCGCGGATTTTTTAAAGTCCTTCCTGGACTTTCTGGTAATTTTGATTTCAGTTCTCTTCTCTCTCTCTCTCTCTCTCCCCCCCTTCCAATTTAGTCAATTTCAGCACTGCCTTCTCATATTTGGTCATTCCTTTTCCTGTTGTGGTTTTTAATCTCTTGCTGTTCTCAGCTAATTTATTGTGTCAGCTGTGAGAGCAAAAGCCCCCGCCCCCCCGCATTCCCAGAAGAGGCCTCCCCGTCCCACCACACTCCCGCCCTGCCAATCTCACGGCCCCTGAAGAGTTAAAAGAATATGTGCTATATTGAATGAAGTGTGTGCACGCAGCCCTGGGTGTATTGTACTCTGTGTCATTTCCTGAAAGTGGCTTGATCTACATTCTTTGAAGATGCTAACGGCTTTCGGCTGCTGCTTCCGCATCAGCCCAGAAATGTTTTTCTAGGTTGTTGACCTTTCTCATTTTCCCAAGAACATTTTTTTTTTCACTGAATGAATAGCGCATCTGCTTGTGGAAGGACTGAGCCGGCAGTCTCCTTTTCTTTCATCGGCTGCTTGGCATACCTAGGAGTGGAAGAAATGGTTGACCCTGCGAGAAAGAGGGATACAAATCGCTGCAAAATAAAACCGCATCCTGGCATCATTGGCAAAGCAGGAGCTGTCCAGGAGCCAGGGAATTTGAAATGCCAGCGGCGCCTCAGCTCTTCCAGTTCAGAAGGGTGTTGCAGGTCCTTTAAGAAATCGCCCTTGTTCACATGTACACACGCTCCACTTCCTTTAGGCCAGATGCTGTTGAACTTTTCACTCCCATCACTCCCAGCTGGCTTGTCCAATGGCCAGAGGCAACTGGAAGTGTGGGGTCTGGCAAAACATCTGGAAGGCCAGCGGTTCCCCATCCCCATTTTCAAGTGTCACATTCATCCATTCCAAATCCTGCACTGAGAAGAACTGAATTCTGCAGCCTTCTCTCTTACTTTTGCATAATTTTATTCTAGCGTTTTTTGTTTTTTGTTTCTCATTGGCATAATCTGTTCTTCCTGGGCGAGACAAATGCTCTGAAGTCCCACCTTCTACCACTGCAAATATTCCTCTGAGAGGTCGGAAGCAGTTGTCCGCATGCTTTCAAGAATATTGCTGCACCTCGAGAGCTGGGGTGGGCACTTTTATTATTATTTTTTTAAAGGGAGTGTGCTGCTGGTTTCTGGACCCACTTCCACTTTCTTTGGTTTTTCTGTGCTCCTGTGGAATCACATCTCTCTCCTGGCACTGGGCATATTATGGGCCACACAGGTGTGGACGCTGGGGCCAACCTACATGTTATGCAGGAGATCCACAACTGGCTTTCCTGATGTTCCCTGATCTTACGCATGCTATATAAGGAGCAGCCCACACATAGAATGAGGTCATTTGTTGGTGATGCTGAGAGATCAATGTGCTTCGCGGGAAATTCCCTCCAGAGATGGAATGGCCTGCTGGTCTTCTGCCTTCTCAGGCCGCATGTCACAATGCCGTTGAGATGAAATGCAGGCTGACAGTCTTGTTGCTTCACTTCCTTACGAGCGAAACAGTGATTAATGCTGCTTTCTTAAAAGCTATAGGTAGGAGACCAGATAACATGGTGAAAGGGGCGTTGTTCGTGGTAGAGATGCGGAAGTCCCGGCTTCAGTCCCCAAAAGCATCTCCAGGTAGGCCTGGGGGAAAAGACCCTTGCTGTGCCTGACACCCTGGAGAGCAGCTGCTAGCCAGTGTGGACAATACTGAGCTAGATGGACCAGTTGTCCAATTCAGTAAAAGGCGAAAGATTTATACGATCTGAAGAGAAACCAGAGCTAGATGGACCAGTTGTCCAATTCACTGGATGTGAGGGCGATCTGGCTGCGACATCTGTCACCCCATTGATCGCCAGGGTTGATTCGGCTGATCTGGCTGGCTAGGCGGGTGTCCCCTTCCTCCCTCACCGCTCCATGTGCGTCCCTCCCGAAGCTGCGCGCTCGGTGGAAGAGGACGACCATCCCAGATAGAAGGAGTGTACTGTTCTTCGGTCAAGGGTATACGATAGCTGCGCTCCCCTGCTAGAACCTCCAAACAGTTGTCCAATTCAGTCCAAGACAGCTACATGTGTTTCTAGGGTGGGACAGGGGTCTGTATTCTGGAGCACGGTTGAGGAACCCATGGCCTTCCACACATTTCTGGGCTCCCAACGCTCATCAGCCCCAGTTAGCCTGGTCACTGGTGAACTGGAGTTGAACAAAATATCTCAAGGGTTGTCACATGGAAGATGGAGCAAGCTTGTTTCCTCCTGCTCTGGTGGGTAGGACTTGAATCAATGGCTTCAAATTACAAGAAAGGAGATTCCAACTAAACATCAGGAAGAACTTTCTGACAGTGGAACGGTCTCCCTCGGAAGATGGTAGGCTCTCCACCATTGGAGGTTTTAAGCAGAGGTTGCATGGCCATCGCTCATGGATTCCTGCATCGCCAGGGGTTGGACTAGATGATCCTCAGAGTCCCTTCCAACTCTACAATTCTGTGATTCTGTGGAGGGCTACAGATTCCCCACCCCTGCTCTACAGAACGGCTTAGGCAGAGACCACCCCTCCTTCCTGCCCCTCCAACTCTGAAAACAACAAACACAATGAGCTCATAGCCTTTAAGCTGTGTCTGATTTCTATGATTCACCCTGAAGTTTTGAAACTGATCTGTGGTTCTTCTCTTTAACTGTTTTTTTTTTTTTTTAAACTTACTGGCACTGACAATCTTATTTCCCCATTTCATTCCCTGATGTTTTGTCATTGTGTTTGAGGTTTTTATTGCTGGGTTGTTGTTTTTTTAAGTTGCTTTCTCTGGAAAGAGGCTTCAAATGGCAGCTCTGAAATGGCTGTTCTGAGATCTCTCCTTGGGCAACTGCCCTTATAAGATCTGCCATGGCTGGATCAGGCCAAAGGTCCATTGAACCCATCATTCTGTTTCTTACTCAGCCAACCTGATGCCTCTGGGAGGCCCATCAGCAGGGCCTCAATGTTGTTGGTCCCTGGCATGTGGTAGCCAACGGTAGAGTAGCCCTGAAGATGGAGGTTCCAGTAGTCTTTGTCATTATGAGCCATTGAATTGGCCCCCATGGGTTGTATCCAACTAAGTTCTACTCAGAGTATGCCTATTGAAAAGAACAAACCCAAGTTAGACATGTCTATCAACTTCAGTGGGTCTACTCTGAGTAGGACTAGCATTGGTTACAACCGTAAGTGGATTCCACTTTTTACACAAGTCTTGTGACTTGTAGCAGAGAGTTCCATAAATTAACCTGCCATTGTTTGACGAAGTAATTAATTCCCCTTCAGTCTTTCTGGAAGGGAGGACACCATCCTGCCCCCCCCCATGACATTATTTTACTTTCTTATTCTGTTTCCTCATCTCTGAAATGGGTTTGAGGCTACTACCCCACTTGGGGCCTGCACTGGGATGGGGCGGCACATCACTCCAAAAGCCTTAAATCTGCCCCAGATGGAAGGACAAATAATTGGGTTGAGGTCAGCACATTCCTCTCGCTCTCTTTGTCTCTCTCTCTGCTGAGGTTACAGACTGTGGAGCTGGTGTGCGCCCCTCTCCCACCCATGCGTCAATTCCACAACTGTGGATGGAAAAGAATTGTTTTTATTTAAGCCGCACAGTGTCCCGCAAGCAGCTGTTTTGTATGGTGGGGGCCAGGAGGGAATTAAAAAAACAGGTGTTTTTAGGACTGTCAAAGGAAACTGAAATGCAGAGCTGTGGCTTCAGATTTAAAACCGTTTTAGATGGGGGGAGTTGGGCAGAAATACCAGTTCCCTCTACTTCTCCTCCAGTTCACACGAGGGGTGGCTTTCTGCGGGCAAGGGCTTTGCTATTCCCACTTGCACGGACGTTGCTCTCTTGGGTTTGCAAGAGCTTGGAGTGGCCTATCTCATGAACAGGAGCCTGGTGTGGTCAGGTGGCAATGGTGGGGGCCGAAGCAGCCAAGTCACCTCTTGCCCCCCCCCCCAAACCCTCAAATGGTGGCAAGGGCGTTCAGGTGACTTTTCTAGATAAATCATTTTGGAGGTAGCGGGTGGAAGAAAATCAGCTGTTTTGGCTTTCGTTCCCAATACCAACCAAGCATCGTTAGATAGCAACCCCCCCAACCAGACTACTTTTTCTGAAGTGAATGAAGGGCATTTGTCTGGGGGGGGGGGGTGCAGAGGACTCTGCTTCCAATTTAACTTGTTTGGGTTTCATGGGTATTTTACTCCCCCTGTCCCTTCTCCAAACCCACCCACATTTTTCATAAAAGATGTTCACCTTGGCACTGAGTTTGGGGGGGTGGTGTACCAGTGCCACCTCCCCATGCCTCCTTTAATTCCTTGTGAAAGCTTAAAGGGGGTGGGACTAAGCTGGTTTCTCCCTCCCTCCCGCCCTCCCTCCCCCCACCCTTTCCTTTTTTTTGTTTCCCAAAGTTGTCATCATGTCCAGTAATCCTCTCAGAAGCTGGACTTGTTTTGGCTGCCGTGGGCTATGATCTCATTTCCAGAGAACATTCAACTGGAAGGCTTCCCCCTCCTTTTTATAATTCTCTTCTTCTTTCTCCCCACCCCACCCCACCCCCCGCCTCATTGTACAGTATGTGAGTGTTTGGGGTGAGCTCACTGACTCCTGCAGGGGGTCTGAGAGGGAGGGAAACATACAAACTCTTTTAGCAAACATGAGCTGGAAATGGATGAGGGGGCAGAGGACTGGAAAGGGCTCAAAACTCTGTTTTCCTTCTGTTTTACTCCAGAGAGAGAGTGAGCAGCCAGCCTCTTCCTCTGCTCCTGGGTTTGGAGTCTTTGTGTGCCCAAAGTACTTTTTGTTGATTTTTTTAGACAGCTATTGCAGTGCCATGTGCTAAGAGCCCAGTCACTGAAGCGGATTAAAGTTTTCCAAAACGGAGAAGGTTTTTACATAGATGACCACAGGTCAACAGAGGCAAAGGAGAAATGGCTTACAGCAAGTGTGGAGACAACATACATAAAAATAAAACATGGAATAGGAATGAATAAAAAAAAGGTGACATTTTCCAAATAAGTAGAGAGCAAATAATGTAGAAAAATAAAACAGCAAAACACGTCACAAAAGCCAAATCTCACAATTTGGTGTTGGGTGAGAGCTTTGCGTATTTGAATTTGGCACATTTGGAATGATTAAAGCCTTCTGCGCCCCATTGCTAGTCTCCCCCTTGCCCCCCTCCCATTGACATGGGGTGGTGAATAGTGTGCAGTTGGCTTGCAGGGAAGGGTGAAATGTTTGGGAAAGGGGCAAAAGTGGCCAGAAATATGGGGGGGGGGGGGAGGGAGGGAGGTGGATAAAACATTTGCCACCCTCAGCCTCTTCCCACCCCACCCCGTCCGCTTTGCCTCTTTTTAGAAATGGGGCCTTTTCTCCACCTGGGAGGATTGTAAATTTGTGGGCGCAGGGCTTTGCTTATGTGCCCACTGTGTGCAACGCCCTCCCATCAGATGTCAAGCAGGTAAAGAACTCTATGACTTTTAGAAGAGATGTGAAGGCAGGGAAGTTTCTAATGGTTATCTTACTGTGTTTTTATTATTTTATTGGGAGCCACCCAGAGTGGCTGGGGCAACTCAGATGGGTGGCATATAAGTAGTATCATCATCATCATCTCTGTGAGTTACCGTTCCTGATGACTGTATGCAAGTAGTATAAATAAGAGCATCTCTTGGTTTATCTTTCGCACTTTGTCAGCTTCTTCCCTGCTCTCCTTCCTACGTCACAACCTTCCACAAAAAGCCCTGATGCAGCTCTTCCAAATGATGACGTGTGCCATCATCAGCTGGAAGTTGCTTGTTCCTGGGAAGCCACAATAACCTCCATTCTCCCGGGATGCTCTCTGAAAGAAACACCAATTTGGTTTTCTTGGACAGGATTCAAGTAAAGTTAAGGCTGGCCAAGGATGCAGAAGACTTCCCAAAATATTGTCAAGTGCTGCTTTGTTTTGGCTAGTGAGAGAGGATGATGGACATGTTTTGAGTGTCCAGAGTCCCTCAGAAATATTACCGCAGTAAATCTTCCAATAAGTCTGTCAGAATTGCCACTGTATTGCAGATGGAAAGCTCAGGATCACGGAGTGTGGGTCACCTCAGGCCACAGAGAGAGTGTGGATCTGGTGAGATCTGAACCAGATTCTGTCCTCTGTGAATTTTATGTACCGAATGTTCTCCAGCTACTCCCTGTATGTTTAATATTCACTGAGTATTCAGTAGTTGTTTTGACACGTGGCAATATTTTGATTTCACTGTTTCTTGCTTGGCATTTGGCAGTATTTCATAACAGACAAGAAACAGTGGTTTTGAGTGTTGGCAGGAGGTAATATTTGACTGATAACGTTCAGTGGGATTTAGCAGTTGACAGTTTACGCTTGCCTGAAACCAGACAAGATACTGAAAAGCCTGAAAACACTTGAATTTTGAGGTAAAATTTCTCTCTGTTTCTGAATTTCATGTTGAATGGTGAAATTGAAGACTTGGGTGAATTCTTGAGAGCATTCTGTTGACTTTGTGGTGATAATCCTTTGGTGAATGGATGAGGGAGGACCGTAACTCAGTGCTTAGAGCATCATCTCCCAGGCGGGGCAGGGAGTGTCCACTGTCTGAAACCTGGAGAGTCACTGTAGACAACGTGGAGCTCGAGGGATTGTTGGTCTTACTCTGTATAAAGTGCCTTCCTAAAAATGCTTCCTTAACTAATATTTCTGAATCGTCACTTTCCATTATGTAGTTTTTGATAGTTCTTTCATTATGTAAATTTGTACAAGTTTTTTCTCCTGTAAATCGCTTTGGTGTAAATTGAGTCATAAAAGGTTCAAATATTTGTGGACACTCATTTTACCCTTGCTCCATTTTAATCATTTTGGCAGGAGAGGCACAGATTAACATAAAATGGTTAGAGCATGCAGCCAAAATGGTGATATTCCCTGACTTGGATGAAAGCTTCAAGAGTGAGGCTTTTTCACTTTCCCAAGTACCAGGAGAGTTGTTTTGCTGCCTGCAGCCCATCTTGGCTTCACCCTCCCTCAGCTGCACTGTCAGGTGGAAATGATGGGTGTATTCAGTAAACCCCTGACTGCGCAAGAGGCTCCCTGCGTCTCCACATGCAAAAAGGAGGTGATTTTTGCACTGAGAGTGGACTTTGGAGGGCTTGCTTGTGGCAGTTGGTTGACGAGCGTCTAGGAGGGAAGGATGTGGCTGCTGGGGGCAAGGCTCACACCATTCAGGAAACCACCTTGAAAGCGAAAGTGGAAACTCTGTAGTCTTGCCCGTCTGCCATATTCACACTTGCTCTTGTGTGCAATTGCACCTCCAAGCAGGAAACCATTGAGTTGCATGCGTCAAAGGAGACATCTCTTCTAAGAAAACCGCTCCAGTGGAGTCTCAGCTGGGGCCCCACCTTAGAGCCAAGCATCGCTGTCTCCTGCCCAGAATTTCTTGTCGGAGGCAGACCATGGAGGAGACATAGATTCTGGGTGCTGTTGAGGCAGAGCAGCAGAGGAGATGGAGACAGCTAATCCATGGGCCACGTGGGGCCTGTGGGCAGAGGTTGAGATTTAGACCACATTTGTACCACACATTTTAAGCAGTACAATACCACTTTAAATAGTCATGGTTTTCCCCAAGGGATTATGAGAGCTGCAGTTTGTTAAGGGCGATGAGGGTTTCCCCTCACAGAGCAATAGTTCTCAAAGTGGCTTCATCCCTCTTTCCTGGAGACTCCGGGAATTGTACCTCTGTGAGGAAAATAGGGGCCTCCTAGCAACTCTCAGCCCTTAGCAAATTGCACTTTGCAGGATGCTTCTGAGGAAGCCATGGTGGTGTAAATTGGTAGCATAGCACTTAAATGTATGGAGTGAATGTGGCCTTATGGTGGTGGAGGAGAAAGGGCAGCAGGTGGCCGAATGCTGACTGGAGGTTGCTCCTCAGCGTTTTGTGCAGTGCTGTTTCACGTCTGCTTTCAAAACACTTTGTCACGTTGTGTGTTGTTCAGTTTCATGTCTGCTGACTGATCCCTTTTCCTTAACTGGAGATTCCAGAATCAAATCTGATTTTGCCTTCGTACGAAGCACCTCTGAACTGTGCCCCTACCCCAGAGGAGCAGGTGGCGGTGGGCAGTAGGCCTATGGCTAAAAGACCCCAGCCCCATCTGCTGGCAGCCTCTCCTCTGCCTCAAATGTCTTCAGGGGGTGTTTCCTCCTTGGTCTTCCTGAGGTGGGTTTGGATATTGCTGGGATTTAGGGTAGGGGTCCCTGTCACTCAAGGTCTCTTGATTTGAAGGGAATGGGGCTTGGATCTTGGGTCTTAATGGCTTCTCAACTCTTCTCCCTTGATGCAGCACCCAGCCTTAAAGGCAAGCGGAAAAAGAAGACCATTCCCATGGCTGAGAGCGAATCCCAGAATGCTCTGGTGCTGTCCCTGGCAGAAGAGACCGCAGTGGGAAGCCCTGGCGCTGAAGAGCATCAAAACACGCCAGAGAAGCTGGAAGAAGTGGTGAGTGAAAATTGTAATAATAATTGCATCACAAAAGCCAAGAATTGAATCCTAACACATCTGTGATGATATTCTTTCAAAACCTTTAGATCCTGGCCTTTGCAAATCACAGCTAGACCAACCTTTTGCCAACCTGTAGCCCTCTAGAGCAGCCTTTCTCAACCTGTGGGTCCCCAGATGTTGTTGAACTACAACTCCCATCACCCCTAGCTAGCAAGGCCAGAGCTCAGGGATGATGGGAGTTGTAGTCCAACAATATCTGGGGACCCACAGGTTGAGAACCACTGCTCTAGAGCCGCAGGGGCTGGGGCTGATGGGAGTGGTAGTCCAAAACACCTGGAAGACAACTTGCTGGCATTGGCATAACTCTAGATTTGGATGTGTTTGTTTAATCAATGGGTGCCATGAATGGCCATGATACACTAAACATACAGCAGCCTGCAATCTAAATTTTCAACAGCAGACATGACAGAGACATGACAAGTTCTGGTGTAGCTAGTGAACAACATATTTATCCCATTCTTCCTCTAAGAATCTCTGGGCAGAGTCTTATTTTATCCTTGCTTGAATCCTGGGAGAAAGATTAGTGATTGGCCCAGCGTCACCCAATGAGCTTAGTGGTTGGTTGGGGCTTTGAACTTGCCTCTTCCTGGTCTAGACTGAACACTCTTAGGTAGCACTCATGGAAGGATGAGCCGCAGCAAACCTTATGCTCACACACCTCCGGCTCGGCTGTAAGTGGGAGGTAGAAAGCCTCTGCTTCCATTTTAGATTAATCATTGTTTAGTGTTCCAGCCAAACCATAAACTCTAACCTATGGTTTGTTGAAACAAGCTGGTTTCATAACCTACCATTTGAAGTTGGCTTGTTTCAACAAATCATAGGTTGGATTAACCACAGTTTGCGCAGTGTTGGATATTACAACAAACTGCAGGAAGGCATAAGAGACTTGTTTAGGCTTATCTTCATAATACTAGATGCAGCTTAACTCTGTCACACTTGCTCTAAGTTTCAGGTGTTTAGGCTTCATTTTGTTTTGGGACAAGGACCAAAATAGTAAGCAAAGGCTCTGTGGGCTTTGAAAGCATTGAGTGAGGAGGCACAATATAGAGGCTGGATTTTGACATATTGTGGAACCATGGTTTGGGCTACCCATACTTTGATCTCCCAGAAGTACAAGCATACAGTAGGATAGACCTGCTTGTCTCTTTCTTTTTTTCCCATGTGTTCTGCACTCGCATCTTGAACTGGAGCAGTGGCCCAGAATGTGGTTTGTCAGTGGTCTGTAAATTCAGACATAGCAGCCAACCCCAGTTAGCTGAATCTGGTTTGAAAATCAGGTTCAAACTATGCTTTCAGGTGCTAGTTTGTCAGTCCTAAACAAGCAACTGTTTGTGGGCAGGCTCAGGTTCAAACATCAGAGCAAACCATTCTATCACCCCGAGGCTTATTCTGTAAATGGAATAAAAGGTAAAGGTAAAGGACCCCTGGACGGTTAAGTCCAGTCAAAGGTGGCTATGGGGTTGTGGCGCTCATCTCGCTTTCAGGCCAAGGGAGCCAATGTTTGTCTAACAGACAGCTTTCCGGATCATATGGCCAGCATGACTAAACCGCTTCTGGTGCAACAGAACACCGTGACAGAAACCAGAGCGCACGGAAACACGGTTTACCTTTCTGCCACAGCAGTACCTATTTATCTACTTGCACTGGCATGCTTTCGAACTGCTAGATTGGCAGGAGCTGGGACAGAGCAAAGGGAGCTCACTCTGTTGTGGGGATTTAAACTGCTGACCTTCTGATCGGCAAGCCCAAGAGGCTCAGTGGTTTAGACCACAGCGCCAGCCGCGTCCCTAGGCTTTAAATGGAATGGGGTGTACCTGTAGTACTTGCAATTTAGTGGAAATAAAGGTGGAATTGGAGCAAAGAAAAAAGAAAAGGACTTTCCAAAATTCCCAACGTGCATATGCCAGCTTAAATCTGAGATATTTCTTAGAATCTTGTCTATATTTTGTTTCAGCTTTGAATAAGATAGAGAACAAAATCTTTCCTTCTTGGGGATCTTCAGGGTTGTCCCCTCGTATAGACGCAGTAAAACAAGTGGATTGCTTATCACTTAAAAATGGAAAAGTTTTGTTACAAGGGGTGCAAAATGAAAGGTTCTGTAGAATCATATAAAAATGACGGGTATTAGGACCCAGGAGCTCTAATGAAAAATCTGCACCTCAAGACAATCCTTCCAAGCATGATTGGAATTTGGATTCTTGGAGTGCCTGGTGCCGACTTGCCAATGATGCCTTTTCTATTTCTGCCCCTACAATTCTTAAGTCACGTCTTTGACAGAAACTCAGAAAGGCTGCTGGGGTGTGTGTGTGTGTGTGTGTGTGTGTGTGTGTGTGTGTGTAGGTATAAAAATGATGGCAGCACCACTAATGCCACCTACCTGGAGTCAGGCTGTGACCCATGCAGAACACAGACCTGAATTGGCAAAAAGTTACTATTGCCCCAGAAATGCTGGCTTCCTTCAAATCAAAATGGGAAAATGGGGAGCCAGCCTTGGGGATGCATGCACCCCCCCCATTTCTTCCCATGTTTGCATTGACCACAGTTTTGCAATAGATCTGCAAACTGGAGTTGATTCCCACCGGAGCTGCTATCTTGACCAGGGTTTGTAAACCTCAGGTAAGAACGGAATCCTGATTAGCGTCACCCACAGTTAGCACTGGTGCAGATGTATCGGTGAATATAGTTTAGGCTTGAAAGGGGAGGGAGAGCAAAGCATATGTTGAAGCCAACTCTCAGTTAGTTATTCCACCCCCCCCCCCAGCAAACTGGCAGCTTCATTTTGGGAGTGTTTCTCTGATTGCTTGTCCTGGGTCTGGCTAATGAACTCTCTCTTGATTTTTTTGACCTGTTTATGGAGTGACTTGGAAGTTGAGAGAGAGCTGGTTTAGAGGATCATATCTTGGCTTAAAAACCCGCCATCGTACTATAGGTTGCTGACTCACTGAGTTGGTTTGGGTTACCATTACTTTGGTTTCACAAGCCAAGAAATGAACACACATTTTGCCCTTCATGCAAGTTGCGTTTAAAGCAGGAAATATTTTATTGACCATAGTTTACTGTTTCATAGAAACAAGGAAACGATGGGTTGCCAGCTTTGGAACAAGCCAGGATCTTAAACCAAGGGCGGGTAGCCCTTAGTTTCCTAGTTTGGATGAAATAGGAAACTGTAGTTCATTAGCGACTTCCTGGTTAAAATTATGGCTCATGCAAAGGGTGGGAGGCAGCAACTGCATGCTAATATCTTGGCTTGTCAACCCAAAATATAATAGTTCAAAGCAACTTGGAGTCTGCAACCCCTAGTAAGTTTGGGGGTTCATCCACCTCTCTCTCTTCACCACCCCCACTCTCCACCGTGGCACATAGACTCTTCAGTGTTGGCAGTTGAGTAGCTCACTTTTGCCTAGGTTTGTGGGCAGGGTTTAAACAAGAAATGGAGGAGAACGTCAAATTTTTGAAACCAGAGGGTTTAGCGTCAAAAGAGAGAAACTGAAAATGCAAGTGTCGTGTATGTTGGGGAGAAGAAACCTGTGTGAACTTCTGAAATGAGCTCTCTGTTGCTAAGAAGTAGTTGGGTGGTGGAGGGGCATCCTTTTCTTCCCCTTCAATCTCTGAAAATAATTTTTGCACGAAATACATTGTGCAGAATTTGGACCACTTTGGAATGGGGCAGATGAGGGCTGACCTTTTATAGCTCAGCACTCCTAGAAAGGCATTGCAGAATGTGGGTCCATCTGTCTCATCACACTTGCATATTGCCTTCCATTCATGCATGTGACTCTCCTGCTTTATCCTCACAACAATCCTGTGAGGGAGTCTAGGTTGTGTGTGTGTGTGTGTGTGTGTGTGTGTGTGAGAGAGAGAGAGAGAGAGAGAGAGAGAGAGAGAGAGAGAGAGACTTAGGGCTACCCAGTGAATTTCATCCATGAGTAGTTTCGTCCTCTACATGACCTGGAGTGCAATTGATTAGCATGGTGCATAATGCCAGGTAAAGTAAGGCTGGAGACGGACAATAATTTTACAAGAGTGTAAAGTAAGCATAGTTCAGGGATATTTGCCACACACAAACACGTTTCTTTTGTCCTGCCACAATCGCCAGTCCAACAGGTTTTGGAAACTATATGAATGCCCGCAACACCTGTTTGACTGGATATGATGGTGGAATGAATGCGCACACTGTAGGGAGAAGCATGCTTGTATCATGTTACCTGCAATATGGGGGGGGGGGGGGGAGTGGCCCGTGCAAAGATACAGTGTTCTATCTTCAGCTTGAATGCCAGCAACCCTTCCTAAATTTCACAATCTCTGCAGACTTGTAGACTCTAAATTTCCTTCAGGCAGGACCTAGGTAGCCCTGCAGCCACCGCTTGGGGGAGAGAGCATTTTGCAAACACCGTCGGCTTGGCTCTCTGTCCAGTTCAAAATTAGATTCGTTTGAAAAAAGAAGCAGCCCCATAAATAGCCCCACAGCTAAAATAACATGTCTATCGTGAGCGGGGAAAAGAATAGAAAGGAGCAGACGTGTTGAGTGCCGAGCAGCTGCCTTGACCAAAAATAGCAACAAGTTTTATAACTCTGGAAAATTTAGAACAAAAAACCAAGAAAACAAAACGCAAGAAACGTTTTTTGAGCTGAGGGCGGGAGGGTGTGTGAGAGTGAGAATTTGTGCCGTTCTGTTTTCCTGGAAACAGTC
Organism: Podarcis muralis; assembly: GCF_964188315.1. Taxonomy (NCBI): domain Eukaryota; kingdom Metazoa; phylum Chordata; class Lepidosauria; order Squamata; family Lacertidae; genus Podarcis; species Podarcis muralis. The sequence continues at coordinate 14,975,667 of NC_135661.1, forward strand.
CCTTGTGTTCTCACACATCCCAGCACTCTGACCAAGTTGGCAGCCTGCCCGATCCCAGGCATATAATACACTCAACATCTCTCTCTCTTTCTCTAAGCTGAACAAGCTGGCGACTCTTCGGAGCTAATAAATTGCCTCCGACCACAAAAACAGCTCTTGATGGGATTGAACAGCCGCGCTTTGTGTGCGGAAAGTGGGGCGGGGGAAAGGAGACTGATCCAATCTGTGTAAGCATTCTGGCATTTCCATGGCACACGCCGTAGCTCTGCCTTGCAAGCAGAAGGTTTGTTTAAAGAAAAATTCTGTGGCTATTTCTCACCCCCCCCCCTTTGTTTAAAAACCCTGGAGGTGTCCTAGAAACCCGACAATTAAAACAATATCGAAATAACATCAGCACTATGGCCGAGCTTGACAGTACATCTGACCTCTTTAGTAAGCTGCCCTCAAGCAGACCTGGAAAGCCGTTTTCATTTCACTCTGCATTTAATTGGCTTTTTATGCAAGCTAGTAAGGGAGCACAGCTGGGTCCTTTTTATATACAGGTGTTTATTTAGTCGGGGTGGTTTTAAGTGCATTCTAAATCTTCCTGTGTTTTATTGTTTCCCCTCTTTTTGTAAGCTACCTTGAGAGGGTCTATGCCCTGAAGGATAGGGCAGGTGTCAAGTAAAGACCTCGTTTCAGCTGAGAATTGGGATTTAGCAGGCTTCCTCTTTCTCTCCCCCCCAAGCCACCTTGCAGCTTTAGTTATTTGTGGCACCATGTTTTGGGCCACGGAGGTGCTTCCCACAATCTGCACAGCCACTAAGCTTTGTTGCTTTTGCCCAGCTTTGAAGTCTGCGATCTTGGATCACCAGAAGCTGCCTTCTCCTGAAGGGGACGGCTGTTCCATTTAGCTCAGTACGGACCTGACTGGCCGTAGCTCTCTGGATTTCGTGCAAGGCAAGGGTCTTTCCCCAGCAGCCCTACCTGGAGAGGCTGGGGGCCTTTTGCGTGTAAAGCAAGATAGTCTGCATGCGCTGGAGAAGGGAGCGCTGTCTGTGGACTTTCTTCAGCTTCTGCTGCAGCCCTTTCTGCTCTCTCTCTGGGGAAAACAGACTCCTTGTTATTCCCTTCCCCTGCTAAGTGAGTCCGGGGTTGCAGGTCACGAGTTCCAGAGCTCTGGCTTTATGCAGCTGTTCAAAACCAAAACAGAGTCCCATCTGTTTTCTGTTTCTTCAAGAGCAAATGATTTTGGCCCCATAAGAAGACACTCCCCGCCCCCCGCCTGCTTTTTTAAATTAGAAACCGGTTTAAAGTATACACAGCAAAATCACAATAAGCTGGGAATGGAAATCCAGGCAAACTTGTGGCTGCATTTTGAGCCCTCCTCTGGGGGCCAGGGATTGTGCGGTCCAACAGTTAGAGCAGTCTTTACCAATCTGGGGCCTTCCAGATGTTTTAGACCACAGCTCTCATCTGCCTCTGCTGGCTGGGGCTGATGGGAGTTGCCCTCCAAAATGCTTAGAGGGCATCAGGTTGGCAAAGGCTGACTTAGAGAAAGGTTACCAGACGTCCCCGTATTCCTGGGACAGTCCCCGGATTTACAAATCAGTCCCCTGACAAAATCTATCTATTTAGTAGGAAGTTGAAAAGTGTCCCCGAATTCATTGAAAAAAATCTGGTAACCTTAACTTAGAGGCAGGATGGGCCAAGAAATTCAGCAGATGAAATTCCGTACAACTAAAGAGCAGCATATAGTATTATTTTTGCATGATGATCTTTGAGGATTTCTAAGAACTGAACACTTCTCTCTCCAGGTCGGCCCCTGAAACCCTGCAGAGATGCTGCCAGTCAGTGCTGTGCAGAAACCTGTATTTCCCCTGTGAAAATAAACTTCCATTTTCCTCTTTCCTTCTCAGGGCTCTGTAGAATTCTGTTGGGCACGGGGTCTTGCTCTTTCTCTGTCATAGACCACATTCACACCATGCAGCTATAGCACTCGGATGCCCCTCTGAACATGTTCTCCTCATCAAGATACCATTCCCAGACTGCCTTAACAATCTGTCGCTCTTCCCAGGGAACTCTGGGAATTGTCGCTCTGGGAGGGGAATCAGGGTCTCCTAACAATTCTCAGCAACCTTAACAAACTTAACAAAACACCCAGAATTCTGTGGGTGAAGCTATAACTGTTTACAGTGGTATCATAGTCAGGGGTGGCCCACCCTGTTTTGCTGCCTGAGGCGAAATGGGAAGGTGCTGACACCCCCCACCCCACAGCCTCACTTTCTGGGCTAATATGGCGGTGGTGGGTGGGGTGCCTGTGGGGACACCTCCCCAAAGGATTCTGCCGCCTGATGAGGGCTGCTTCCCTCTGCCTTGTGGGCAGGTGTATGGTGTGAATGTGGCCGTTGTGAGGTGGCCAAAGGTTGGTGTAGGTGTGTGTTATCTTTCCAGTGAACATTTCTCTAGATATCTGCAGCCTCCCCAGCTGCTCACACTTCCTGGCCTGAACAAGCCACGTGGGAGGGGCTCCCTCCTGATGCTTCCCCGCATGGGCACCCGGGAAGGCTGCAGAGCACAGACCACTTATGAGGTGATTTGTGGAACGAAGAAAGGACCCTCCTGCTGCCTCAGAAGTAAACTAAACATGCCAAAAGCCTTGCACCCAAGTCATAAAAAGGCCATCAATATTGTTCCCCCATTGGTAATTTCCAGGATCAATTCCTTTTCTCATCAACGGATGGCAAATTGTTTTTAGGAGGGGGAGCGGAACGTGAAATATTTCTTCGGCACAGCATGTGACCACCTTGAGGACCTTGGAGAAAAGATGGAGCATAAATGTAATCAAGGATAAAAATACAACAAAAAGAATCACCATCTTGGACATCTGCTGGGATTTATTTTCACTTCAGCTCTCTGGGTCTTTGCTGGTCTTGTGCTCCTCCTCCTCCTTGATTTCTCCATTGCTTAGATTTGTGTGTTGTCCTCACACCTCAGGGGTCTCCTGAAAGCAAGGCAGATGGGGCTTTGGAAGCGGGTGAGAAGAGCCCAGCAGAGGACTCTGGAGATGAGCAGATGCCCAGCAGCGAGAAGGAAGAGGAGCAGGCCTTCCTTGTCAGCCTATACAAGTTCATGAAGGACCGCCACACGCCCATCGAGAGGGTGCCTCACCTCGGCTTCAAGCAGAGTACGTCCCTTGCCCTCCATTTTGGTTTCCCTCAGGTCCCCATTTCAGTTCTCCACATTTCTGCAGATATTTCCATAAATTTATCTCACCTTAAAAAAAAGTATGTATTATTTATTCCGATTCTTCTGGTGCCCTAGGAAGGTCCAAGGAGCCCTCAGCCACTGGAATTTGGACCTAGTCCCTCCGAAGCTGGAGGAGTGGCAAATGGTAGCATCATGTAGTGGTTCTAAACAATAAATTTAAAAACCAGGCATGGGGGAGGTTTAAGCCTTTCCACTCCAGCCTTGATCTTGATCATCCCCACTTCCCCATGTGTCAATGATCATTAAAAAAAACCCCAAACCTCCTCACATTGGTTCCTGTGCTAATTGCTCTGTGTGTGTGGTGTTTTTTCGTTTTTTAACCTGAGGTCATGGCTCTGGAGGGAAAGCTTAACCCCCCACTCCCCTGCCCTGTGCCTCATTTTTTAAAAAGTCCATGTGATAAGTGATCGGGCCCTTTCAAGCACAACTTTGCAGCCATGAGGACCAGAGGCTTGACTAAATGAAACCTTTGGTCTTCAGGAAGGAGGTTTTCTGCACTTCTAAGGAACTGCAGTCTGTTGTTATCTCTTGCTATGCTGATTCCTGGACGTGTTTCTTCTTCTTCTAGTTAACCTGTTTAAGATCTACAAAGTTGTGGAGAAGCTGGGAGCCTACGAACTGGTAAGAAGAAATTATAAATCTGTCTATCATCTTTCTATCTATCGTTTTAATTCTGTCAATGTTTTGCTGTATTTTAATGATTGGTTTTTAAAATGATTTTAGCAGTTGTTTTTATCTGTAAGCTGCCTTGAGTCTGACAAGGAAAAAGCCATGGTATAAATAAATTTATAATTATTATTGATGCAAGTCCTAGTCCAAAGCCTCAGGAGGGTAGCAGATTAGCTAAGGCTGCCTTGGGTGCTTTATTTGTGTTCCACTAAATGTACCCATGGGACGTGGGTGGCGCTGTGGGTAAAAGCCTCAGCGCCTAGGGCTTGCCGATCGAAAGGTCGGCGGTTCGAATCCCCGCGGCGGGGTGCGCTCCCGTTGCTCGGTCCCAGCGCCTGCCAACCTAGCAGTTCGAAAGCACCCTCGGGTGCAAGTAGATAAATAGGGACCGCTTACTGGCGGGAAGGTAAACGGCGTTTCCGTGTGCGGCTCTGGCTCGCCAGAGCAGCGATGTCATGCTGGCCACGTGACCCGGAAGTGTCTCCGGACAGCGCTGGCCCCTGGCCTCTTAAGTGAGATGGGCGCACAACCCTAGAGTCTGTCAAGACTGGCCCGTACGGGCAGGGGTACCTTTACCTTTAAATGTACCCATAGCAGCAAGCAACAGAACATAAAGCCTAAACAACGCTATTTTCATATTGGTTTACAGTGGTACCTCGGTTTAAGAACAGTCCTGTTTATGAACTATTCGGTATATGATCTCTGCAAAACCGGAAGTAGTGTTTCGGTTTGCGAACTTTTCCTCAGTCTACAAATGGAATCCGAATGGTGGAAGGGCACCGGCAGCGGGACGCCTCATTTGGGAAAGTGCGCCTCGGTTTAAGAATGGATTTGGTTTAAGAACGGACTTCCGAAACAGACTAAATTTGCAATCCGAGTTACCACTGTATTATCACATACCATACAAATATAACAGCCGCCAGTTTCTATAAGCAGTAAGAAAGGACATACTACAGCTAACACTGTTGCCATGAAAGTATTATTCCAGTTTTTGGTGAGATGGGGACATAACTGGCCATTGACAGCCTCTTTGACACCTGACAGATACCTCGTAAGTTTGTCCCAAATCTCCAGTGATCTAAAACGGCCCATTGATTGATTGATGGATTTGCCTGATTGATTTAATTCATTTATACGCTACCTTTCCACAGCAAAGGGTGCTCAAAGCAGCTCATGACAGGCATCTCTTGTTATCAAAATACATTGGCAAGGTGACGGTGGAGAAAAAGTAGTTTACGAGAACATAACAGTGAGTCAGTGATGTTATTGATGCTCACAGCTGTGTGAAGAACAAGGTGGGGGGGGGGGGGAGAGGGAGAGAGAGGCCAGCTAGCTCTGGTGGGCAAAAGCGGACTCTTAAGCCCAGCAAAGGAGTTGGGTGTGAGGCAGTGGCGAACAGAGGAGTGCCATTTTCAGCAAACACAAATAAAAACATTGCGAATCAAACCCTCGCCTCAAGCAAGGTAACCGCTGCAGCACACATTTAACGCACTATCATACCACTTTAAATAGTCATGGAATCCCCCCCAGAGAATCATGGGAAACGTCGCTTGCTAAGGGGGCTAAAATTCCCAGAGTTCCCTGGGAAGAGGGATTGATTGTTCAACCGTTCTGGGAACGGCATCTCTGTGAGGGGAATTGTGGTCTCCCAACAGCACCCTTAGCAAACTGCACTTCCCGGGAAGCCATGACTGTTTAAATTGGTGTGGTACTGCTTTAAGTGCATAGTGCAGGTAGGGCGCCAGTGAAATGCCGCCCCAGTTGTTGCTGCTGTAATTTAGGGCAACCTCATTATTGCAAACTACATTTTGAATCCTGAAGCTGGGAGAGGCTAAGAAGAAGCTGCCTGCCGGATCAGACCAAATGCTCATTGAGTCCAGCATCCTGTAGCCTGTAGGTCACAGTGGCTGAGCCCACAAGCAGGACTGGAGGGCAGGAGCACTCTCAAAATTGTGTTCCCCAGCAGCTGACATTCTCCTTCCCCCATCTTGCCAAGGGATGGTTTATCTTTTCTTGTGAATTGTGAATGTTTGTGTGTTCGTAATACCGACTTGGCATCTCTTGGCATCTCTGGGTTTCACTCGATTGCTTCCCATTGTAGGTCACTGGGAGGCGTCTTTGGAAGAATGTGTATGACATGTTGGGGGGCAGCCCAGGGAGCACCAGCGCCGCTACTTGCACACGGAGGCATTACGAGAGGTATTGGACTGCTGCTGCTGCTGCTTCTCTTTTCACTAGCCTTTGCCATCCTGGCACCCTCCAGATGTTGCTGGACTGTGCTGGCTGGGTCTTGCAGTCCAATAATGTCTGGACAGTCCAATAATGACCTACCTGCTCCTGCAAGAAAGAGACCTGCCTGGGAGGCACAAACAAGGCCAGGGGCAGACAATGGGGTTCTCCCCAGATGTGGAGGGACTCCAACTCCTGCCGGCCTCATCCAGCATGGCTGGGTGTTGTAGTCCAGCCATAACATCTGGAGGACCCCACTTCAGCTCCCGAGGCAAGACAGTGGATCTAAATGCTGCACCCAGAAAGTCTCTCTTGGATTTTGCACTTGAACTGAACTGCAAATAAATAAGCAAAGCCTTCAGCAAAATACATTTATAAGTAAGAGATCAATCAACCACAACTTTAGTTTCGTGCTCTTTTAATTTTTTGGACTATTTTGCTTCTGGTGTGTTTCAGTAATAGGGAAGGAAAAGGTCACTTTCTGTTCCTTTCTAAGTATCTATGCCAGTTCCTTCTAAGACTCAAAAACCTGGTTTAATAAACAGAACTATTTTGCACTTCCTTCGGTATCTCCAAAAGGTACCTCATGGTGATGTGCTGGCTTTTATTTAAATGTAACTCACCAGGGGCATAGCATGGGGGGGGGCTTCTGGGGCAACTGCCCTGGGCACATGGGGGGGGTGGCTCATGCCGCCCTCCCTGGGTCAGCCCTGCACCGGTGTCGCTCCCACGACCCATGTCACTTTGGTGGCAGGGGCTGGCCAGGCGCAGGGAGCTCCTTCGCCCTCCGCTCACAGCCCCCTGGCGAGGGTGCATACTTCCTCCCTGGACAGGTTGTGAGCATGCTCCACTGCTGTAACTAACTGCTAAATTTAAAGCCGTTTATGGCTCTGCAGTAAAGTATACGTAGTCAAAGCTCGTAACTTGGGCTTATCAATGCTTTAGCAGGTTTTGCTCCATATATATAATTTTGGCAAGGAGTAGCTTAATGGAGCCCGGGACGCGGGTGGCGCTGTGGGTAAAAGCCTCAGCGCCTAGGGCTTGCCAATCGAAAGGTCGGCGGTTCGAATCCCCGCAGCGGGGTGCGCTCCCGTTGCTCGGTCCCAGCGCCTGCCAACCTAGCAGTTCGAAAGCACCCCCGGGTGCAAGTAGATAAATAGGGACCGCTTACCGGCGGGAAGGTAAACGGCGTTTCCGTGTGCTGCGCTGGCTCGCCAGATGCAGCTTGTCACGCTGGCCACGTGACCCGGAAGTGTCTCCGGACAGCGCTGGCCCCCGGCCTCTTAAGTGAGATGGGCGCACAACCCTAGAGTCTGTCAAGACTGGCCCGCACGGGCAGGGGTACCTTTACTAGCTTAATGGAGAAAGGGCAGGTAATTATTCCAAAACTGAGCTTTCACTGGCAACTTTGGGCTGGAGATACTGCTTGTGTATTTCAAACACACTTTCACAACCATGAGGACTAAACGCTTTCTTTAAAGTTTTAAAAGGACAGCTGAGATTCTTAGGAGTCAAAAATCTGCTGCGTTTGGCAGAATCTGTGGGGAATTCTGCATGTGTGGGTTGGCTGTGGGGCTGAGGAACTTCAATGGCCTCTCACCGCCACGCCATGTCATGATGTTCTTTTCCTTGGCTTGCACTTTGCTTCTCAGGCTGGTCCTCCCGTACGTCCGGCACCTGAAAGGCGAAGACGACAAACCCCTGCCCCCTGCCAAGCCCCGGAAGCAGTACAAGGTGTCCAGAGAACCAAAGGGGGCCAAAGGGAGTGGGCCTGTGGAGAAGAAGAGGGCCAAGAAGGAGAAGCTGAGGGAACAGGTAAAGCTCTCCCAGAGCTGGTGGGGTTCGGGTGCCAAAACATTGGGGCAGTGTAATTTTGGGGGACCTTATGCCTCCCGCCCCCTGGTCTTTTTTCTGGGCTAATAAATACAGGCATACATTGGGTTACAGACGCTTCAGGTTGCGCGTTTTTGGGTTGCACACTGCGCCAAACCTGGAAGTACCAGAACAGGCTACTTCTGGGTTTCGGCGCTAGCGCATGTGCAGAGGCACTAAATTGCGCTTTGCACATGCGCAGAAGTGCCGAATCATGACCCGCGCGTGCGCAGACACAGCGCTGCAGGTTGCGAACGTGCCTTCCGCACAGATCACATTCGCAACCCGAGCGTCCACTTGTACCACCAATCCCTTTGCCTTGGAAGATTTTTGGAGCTTGACTGCCCTCTAGCGGTCAGTCAATAACAACCACCATCATCTGATTTGCTTTGCCTGTTAATTCTCCTCAGGTGTCAAAGGCCAGGGTAAATTGGTGTGTGTACCTGCCCAGCACCTGACACCTCACAGGACTTCAGGGGTGGTTTGGAGGAAATGGCCTTGTGGGTCAGAGGTGCTGTCACTGGTCTAGGAGGCTGAGCAGGAAGATTTGCAGATGGGGGAGTGGAGGAGCAGGGCTGGCAGCAATGGCCTTTGGCTTGGAAACTGGTAAATCTTAGAAGCGTGTAGCACAGTTGGCTAGAACCTTGTGGGCTTCACGATGTTGCTGAACTACAGCTTCCATAAACCCCTGCAAGGAGTGATGGTGGCCAGGAATGATGGGAGTTGTGGTTCAGCACCATCCAGAGGGCTGAAGCTGGGTTGCTGTGTATTCTGCAGTGTTTGGCACTGGATCAGAACTCGGGTTCCTGCTAATGGTTTTTTAAATGTAAGTTTCAAGCCTTTCTTTCCCTGAAGTGAACAGGCAGTTCCTGCTGAAATTCCACCTGCCAAAAGGCAGGGTTTTGAGGCACCAAGTAGAAAACAGTGTGCAAAAGCATTTTTATTTTCACCCTTTAATACAGACTGCAATAGGAGTTTGGGCTGATTTAGTTCATTTTCTTGTTTCAAGTGCAGAGAACACACAGATCTGATTTTCTGAGCTGTAAAGAGAGTAGCAGTAAGGAACATTCTCTGCACCCTCTGCTGTATCTTGTGGGGTGAAAACATCAGCAGGGTGGGGCTTGGCATTCTGGCTGGGGCTGGGGCAAGTTGCAGTCCAAGGCAGCCAGAGGGAACCCAGTTCACTGGCTTAACTTTCCATGCACCACAGTCCATGTTATTAGGAGCACAAAGTGCAGTTCTGAACTGGCAAGTGCAGAAGGAACAGACAAGGATTCCTTGGAAGCGAAACAGCTGCAGCGACAAATTTAATAGTACAGCTATGATATTACCTGGGGCTGCACCACTATGCGCTCCATTCGCCAACCAGTGAATGGAAACGTTTCCTGTACCCCAAGTTGCCTCCCCCCTTCCTGACAGGTCCCAATCTCCACCTGTGCCGTAAATGTCTCTTTTGATTGCAGATCTTGCCAGAGAAGCCGACCCCTGATGCTGCCTCTGCCGCCAAGCCTGCCAGCGACCCCGAGCAGAGCCAACTGCAAGAGCAGCCCGAGGGGTGCCCCTCTCTTCCAAACAGCCGCGAGGCCTCTGAGAGCCAGGCCCCTGACGCCTGCCGTGGGAACTGCCGTGCCCACGGCTGCTCCGAGGCCTACAAGCGGCTCTTCTCCAGCTTCTACTTCAAAGGGAACCACGGCATCATGTCTCCCTTGGCCAAGAAGAAGCTCCTGGCTCAGGTGAGCAAGGATGAGTCCCTGTATGGTCACCAGAAGCACCTCAGCCACTGCCCAGAGTACAAGAAGGCCAGGATCCGAGAGATCCCTGGCTCGGACACAGAGGCTGGTCCCAAGAATCCGCTGGCCACCAGCCTCCCCCTGAAAGAGGGGCAAACTCCAGCGCGGGAGGTGGACGGGTCCATTGGCTCAGCTGGCTCCTCTCAGCCCTCGGCAGCCAGTGAAGGGGGGTTGAAAACGTCCCCGAGCCTCACGGAGGGCCACCTGCCTCAGAAAGCAGACGATGCTTGCTGCGGGGGCCACCCATCGCCTGGTCTACCTCTCGTCAGGGGCTACTTCCACACCCCCCGAGGTGAGGTCATGAAACCCATAAGTTGCCATCCTCTTCGAGGACCAGTGGAGTATTATGGTGGCTTTAAGAATTTCCCGGAGGTGGCAGCAGCTTCTGCCTATCAGCAGCCTGGCAGCGATGTGCTGTTGAGTCGCCTGCCTCAGAAAAAGCAGGAAGGCTCTGAGGACCAGCCAGAAGATCTCCGCCGGAAGCCGAGTCAGCCTCTGCCCTCCTGGAGAGGGGATGGTCAGCAGCAAACCTCCCCCTTCCACGTGAGCAGCCCCGGGGGCAAGAGAGGCTCCTCCCCCTTTCCCCACGCCAAGCCCTCGTGGGTGCCCCCGGTGGCCACCCTGGCCAAGGTCAGCCCACAAGTCCTTAAGAATGGAGGCCATTCAGTTTCTCAAGCGCAGGCTGGCAGTTTGGCTCAGAAGAAACGAGCCATGGAAGAGGAGCTGTTCCTGCACGGCAAGCGGCTGAAGGCCGTCACCCCTTTCGTCAAGGAGGCGCAGTCCAGCAATGGGCTGGAGCGTGGCACTTCCCCAAGCGGCCAGCAGGCGGTGGCAAAGCCCAAGGCTGCTGTGCAGAGTTCAGGTTTTCCAGTTGCTCCCAGGCCTCCGGTTCAGGATATGTACAAAGGGACGATGTTGAGGCTCCCTGTGAACTTTAGCACCCCGGGGGAGCACTTGAAAGGGCAGTCGGCCTCACTGATTCCTTCCCTGTCAATCAGTCCGTTCATTATCCCGGCCTTCCCCACCCCCTTATTAACTGCTTCCATTCAGCCCTCTGACCTGTGCCAGCCGCTGGCCCACTACCCCACCTCCTACGACAGTGTGCTCCGCCACCGTCTCTACCCGGTTTCAACGTGGCACAGCCAGCCAGCCTACGCCTCCCCCCACGTCTCAGCCTTCCACCGGAACACCAAGCTGTAGCCTCCAGCCGGGAGCCCCCAGGGGGCGGCAAGGTTTTTGGACCAGGCACACCACAAGTTGGAATCTGCAGCTGCGCTGCGGTGCCAGCATTTGGGACTGCCCAATCTTTGAAGGCTCTTCCTTGGGAAAGCAGCAGGGATGCAACTGTCAGGACCGTGTAATTTTCGTTTGTAAACAGAAACCAAACACTTCCACTCACCCACAAAACTCTTGAACTTTGAAATGTATTTGTATCTGGTATGATATGCAAATGATGTGCGCAAAAGAACAACAAGAACCATTAGGGAACAAAGCTCCTATAAAGAGAGATTTATATCTGTGGTAATGCTGGGCGCAATTCCATTCCGATTCTTTCCTACATTATAAACGCAAGTGCCTAGTCCTCAAGGTCTCTGTTTGAGCTTGGCTGTGGGGGAGGGGCTGAGGGTGGCTTTCTTTGTGCAGAGAGGTGCCCTGAGCCTGCTCAGAGGGGAGGGGAGCTTACTGGCCAGCAAACTGCACTCTGTGCATGAACGGAATCCTCTCCGCAGCGTGGGAAGAAAAGAATCCCAGCCAGTCAATGGAATCCATGCTCAGTTGAGTGTTGCAGTTGCTCTGCAAGTGCCCTGCACCATGGGCCTGGGAGTTGTGGAGGGTGGAAGAGAGGCTCAGGTATGCGTCTATGCCCTTTCTGGGGAATGCCAGGGTTGGCTCCAGCTCTCAGCGCTGCAACCTGTAAAATGTCTCCTCTTTCAAGACTCCTTTTCACCCCTGAGCGCCTCTAGTCTCCTTGCTCAGGCTAGTTCTGCAGCATCTGCCAAAGAGAAAAGCTGTCCCACATCCATTCAGTGGGGCTTACCCCACCCTTCCATTTCCATTGCCAGGAATTGGAAATCACGTGGTGGGGTGTTGATGTGAGACGGGTACCCTATTCCCTAAACACATTTTTCTCCTCACAGCCCAACGTGGAAATAAATAAACTGGAGGCACCTTTCACCTGCCATCCAAAAAGGTTTACATTCTGGGTGTGTAAATGCAAACAAGTCTTTGTCCTCTGTGGCCATGCCGCTCTGGATTTTGAATTAGGGGAGCGTTTTTAGGATGACTCCTAGAAAAAGAACATCCAGCCTCCCACTTCAGATCATTCTCCCCATTGACAGTAGCTGAAGGTTCCAGTTGTGCCCAGTGCACCAGAATTAATGGTCCACAGTGGTGCTTGATTGAAAGCCCCGAGTGGTAATTCTTAGAGAGTTGCAGCAGGTGTCCTCCAGCCAGGGCAGCTAAGAGAGCTTTTGTGTTGTGCTGGCTGTGATTGGCAGGCTCATTTGTGACTGACAAGGCTTCTTGAAAGGGGTGGATGTCCCCTGGAGGTGCAGCAACTTCTGGAGAAGGGAGTGTTTTGAGATTAAAAGTGGAAGCCCATTCAGCCCTCTGCTAAGAGAAATTGGCAGAATTTAAAAATACTTGCAAACACCCTGAAGTTGTAAGCCTGTGTGTACGTACTTTGCAATGGGCCCTGTCAGATGGGTGTGTGTAGCCTGGATAGGAGGAGACAGAGGAATTATGAGAGCCACTTTCAAATATCCAAAGGGCTGTCACATGGAAGATGGAGCAAGCTGGTTTTCTTCTGCTCCAGAACCAGTGGCTTCAAGTTACAGTGGTACCTTGGGTTACAGACGCCTCGAGTTACAAACTCCACTAACCAGGAAGTGGTTGCTCCAGGTTAAGAACTTTGCCCCAGGATAAGAACGTAAATCGCACACCAGTGGCGCAGCAGCAGTGGGAGGCCCCATTACTGAAAGCATGCCTCAGGTTAAGAACCGTTTCAGGTTAAGAACGGACCTCTGGAACGAATTAAGTTCTTAACCCGAGGTACCACTGTACAGTCATACCTCTTGTTATGTTTGCTTCAGGTTAAATCTTTTCAGGTTGTGTCCCGCGGCAACCTGGAAGTACCGGAAAGGGTTACTTCCGGGTTTCACCACTCGCGCATGCGCAGACACTCAAAATGACGTCACGCGTATGCGCAGAAGCAGCGAATCGCAACGGGGCTCAGGAACGGATCCCGTTAGCAACCAGAGGTACCACTGTACAAGAATGGAGATTCTGACACTGGGAAGATCTTTGATGGTAGGTAGGAGCTGTTTGACAGTGGAATGGACTCCCTTGGGAAATTGTGGACTCTCCGTCACTGGATGTTTCTAAGTGAGAGGTTGGGTGGGTGCCTGTCATGTAGGACCTAGGTGAGATTTCTCCATTGCAGAGTTTGAACCTCCGGGTCCCGTCCAACTCTACAGTTCTATGATTCTACATGGAGGCAGTGGCAGTCAACCGGTGTATTTTTCTATGCTTGTGACGGACTGCCAATTTCTCCCACTCCCTTTCCCCAAGAGCCTACACTAGCACAAATTTAAAATAGCTGTGGACCACTAAGGTCCACAAAGATCAGATAGACTGCTCTGTCATTACCTTATGAAAGTTGAAATAATTTTTTTTTAAAAAAATTATTTAAAAATTATGAAAGTTGGATTGCCCTGATATAGTTTTATTTAAAATTGTACAGTAGTCTGGTGCAACTAGGGACACAGGTGGCGCTGTGGGTAAAAGCCTCAGCGCCTAGGGCTTGCCGATCGAAAGGTCGGCGGTTCGAATCCCCGCAGCGGGGTGCGCTCCCGTTGTTCGGTCCCAGCGCCTGCCAACCTAGCAGTTTGAAATCACCCCCGGGTGCAAGTAGATAAATAGGGACCGCTTACTAGCGGGGAGGTAAACGGCGTTTCCGTGTGCGGCTCTGGCTCACCAGAGCAGCGATGTCACGCTGGCCACGTGACCCGGAAGTGTCTCCGGACAGCGCTGGCCCCCGGCCTCTTGAGTGAGATGGGCGCACAACCCTAGAGTCTGTCAAGACTGGCCCGTACGGGCAGGGGTACTTTTACCTGGTGCAACTACTCTTCTGTAAGCAAGTGAAAGTAATTCCTTTCTCACAGCAGAAGGGTATACAGCAATAGAGGGTCCTTGGAGCACCCCACAAGCGCCTAACCTTGGCTCCCATAGGGTCACAAGCAAGAAACTTCAGCCAGAAGATGGAAGCGAAACAGCAGCCAGTAGGCCTGATCTTTATTGTTGCAACAAGACTTCCCACTCCCACGAAGATGAAGCAGCCAGAAGCGAAGCCCCGATCAATGGCTGCATCAGTATTTTAAAGTTTCCCAAAGTTTCCCATAATACATCTCAGGAGGCATCATCAAGACATCATAGAGATGTCACAGAAAAGGTGTGGTCTCAGGTGGAACCTGAGATCCAGGCATGTCACTCAAATACAGTGGTACCTCGGGTTACAGACACTTCAGGTTACATATGCTTCGGGTTACAGACTCCACAAACCCAGAAATAGTGCTTCAGGTTAAGAACTTTGCTTCAGGATGAGAACAGAAATTGTACTCCGGCGGCACGGCGGCAGCAGGAGGCCCCATTAGCTAAAGTGGTGCTTCAGGTTAAGAACAGTTTCAGGTTAAGAACAGACCTACGGAACAAATTAAGTTCTTAACCCGAGGTACCAATGTACAGTCTTTCACACCTCATAGAATCATAGAGTTGGAAGAGACCACAAGGGCCATCGAGTCCAACCCCCTGCCAAGCAGGAAACATCATCAGAGCACTCCTGACATATGGTTGTCAAGCCTCTGCTTAAAGACCTCCAAAGACGGAGACTCCACCACACTCCTTGGCAGCAAATTCCACTGTCGAACAGCTCTTACTGTCAGGAAATTCTTCCTAATGTTTAGGTGGAATCTTCTTTCTTGTAGTTTGGATCCATTGCTCCGTGTCCGCTTCTCTGGAGCAGCAGAAAACAACCTTTCTCCCTCCTCCATATGACATCCTTTTATATATTTGAACATGGCTATCATATCACCCCTTAACCTCCTCTTCTCCAGGCTAAACATGCCCAGCTCCCTTAGCCGTTCCTCATAAGGCATCGTTTCCAGGCCTTTGACCATTTTGGTTGCCCTCCTCTGGACATGTTCCTACAGCACAGTACAAAGGAAAACATTTACAGTTCCCTGGTCCCTGAGTCACACCCCTTTGTCTTGTCCGGGCTTCATCCCACTATGGAGCGGGTAGGCATTGTGATTGAGATGGTTATCTGTCTTGGGGCAGGATATCACCAGGATATCATGACTCCTTGGAAGGCCCTTTAGACCTGACTGTACATCTTGGGGATTATGGAGGGCTCGCTCACCCCATCCCTTACAACTCGCTTCCCTGGCTCCTAAATGCCATTGGAACTGACAAGATTGATACAACAAGTAAGTGATTTCTTACGAATTTCTAAAGTTTTCCCATAAAGGAAATACATTTATCAGTGAATTGCTACATCTGGTATTGACACTTTCCCTGTTTTCCTTTGTCGGAGGCCTGGGGCCCAGCAGGGAGTTGCAGGATCCTGAATTGAGCTCCCCTTGCAGATGCAATGCCTTTACAGATATGCTGCTGTTATTTTCTCTTGACGCTGGAGGATTTGGCTTGGGGGGTAAAAGGCAGGTAAATACCTCTGTGTGGTCCGTGTGTCAGTGAATGGCTTGGTGATGTGCCACAGAGACTCTCTGGCTTTGCCTTGTGGTGTGGAGAGGCAAGGCGGGAGGGTGGGGGTAGTCTCCCACCCCCCTTCCAATTTCCCAGTTACATATCCTCAGACAGCTGTGAGGAAAATCTTTTCCCCTAAGCTGGGGTAGCAGGCAGCTGTGCCAGTGAGAGAAGGTAAGCTGGATATGACAATCTGGGTAATTTTTGTTCTGCCTGGATTTCCCCCAATTTTGCTCAAAATAGATTTGAGTGAGAAATTTCATCTTGGCCCCAGACCAGTGGGGGTATTTGAAAATTACTGCAATCTAGAAAAAGAAGTGTAAAGTTGCAATGGTATTCTGTACAAAGAAAGCCCAAAGTTCATAGTTCAGGCTTCCTCAACCTTGGCCCTCCAGATGTTTTGAGACTACAATTCCCATCATCCCTGACCACTGGTCCTGCTAGCTAGGGATCATGGGAGTTGTAGGCCAGAAACATCTGGAGGGCCAAGGTTGAGGAAGCCTGTCATAGTTGCTAACTCAGGTGCCTTTGAAGAGGACTGGGGAAATTCACAAAAACAAGACTATCAATGGTGGTTGGATAGAATAACTGTGGGCTTTCCAGAAGCACCTGTGCTGGATTAGAGCAACCTTAGCTTTGACCCAGCAGGGCTGGTTCCAGCTTTTCAAGAACCACTAGATTCTGCCAAACTGGCAAGGCCAGCCCAACACATTTTGCTCCCTGAGGCCAATAACAAAATGGCACCACCCCCGTGAACCCCACTTTGCTACTAGTGCTGCTCCTGAGGGAGATCAGCAGGGTGGATCTAGAGGTGGAGAGCAAGGTGCAGGACACACAGCTCTCTTCTCCAACAGAAGGGCATGGCCAGGGAGCTCAGGAGAAAGCCCTATGGGCACCACTGCCTCCCAGCACATGCCACCTGGGGCAGTTGTCTCACTCTGCCTAATGGTAGGACTGGCCGTGAAAAGTGACCCAAACTGCCAGGAGCATGGTCTGAAGGTGTGCAATGCAGCAGCTCGGATGAAGCTGCCTGGAAGAGAGAATGCCTGGAAACCTCATGCATCCCACCACCTTTTGCTTCATGGATCAAAGGATGATGTTCATTGTTAGGCACACAAGTCAAGAGGCGACTCGTAGATCTACAACCAAAGAATGGAGACATGCTGCCACCTGCTGTAGTCTATTATTGTTAACACTTGCTAGATTCTTTATACAAAAAAGAGTCACAAAGATAACAAATAAAAGCAGTTAACACCTAGAAAATTTAAAACAGTGCATAACACAAAATGCCTAAGATGCACATCCAGTAAAAGGAGACCCCCCCATTAAAGGGTGAGCCCCCCTCCCCATTATAGGGTGAGGCCAGCTTAGCTACCAGAGACCTGAGTTAATACAAATATTTTGGCTGGGTGCCTGAAAACAGATAATGATGTTCCACCAGTCTTTTCCCCTGGGGGAAGCATTCCACAAATGGCTACTTAAAAGTAGTTGTTGTTTAGTCGTTGAGTCGTGTCCGACTCTTCGTGACCCCATGGACCAGAGTACGCCAGGCACTCCTGTCTTCCACTGCCTCCCGCAGTTTGGTCAAACTCATGTTTGTAGCTTTGAGAACACTGTCCAACCATCTCGTCCTCTGTCATCCCCTTCTCCTTGTGCCCTCCATCTTTCCCAACATCAGGGTCTTTTCCAGGGAGTCTTCTCTTCTCATAAGGTGGCCAAAGTCTTGGAGCCTCAGCTTCAGGATCTGTCCTTCCAGTGAGCACTCAGGGCTGATTTCCATAAGAATGGAGAGGTTTGATCTTCTTGCAGTCCATGGGACTCTCAAGAGTCTCCTCCAGCACCAGAATTCAAAAGTAGGCATGGCTAATTCCCATTGGGTGAAAGGCAGGGAGCCCAACAGTAGGTGGCACCAGAGCCTATGACAGGCAGAGCCAACTATGAGTGTTGTCCTCCTGTTTGCTGAGTTCTACCAGGGCAGTGCTGAGACTAAGGAGGAGGAAGATGAGTTGGCTGAAGACAGGCTGAGGTTGGGGGGGGGGGGCAATGCCCCATACACACTAATAGGCCAGCCCACACCAACTCAGTGCAGTGTGTGTGTCTCTATAGATCTTTTAAAAATTTTTTTTGAATAAGCTCAGTTTTGTTACACGCCACCCGATTGTCCACCGCAGTTGGAGGTTCCAGGAATTGCAGGTGTTTCCTTTGGAAATGAGGCACAGTGGAGACTCTGGTGTCTTCATGATATACGGTTTATTTACACATATAAGCTACCTTTCCTTACTGTGGAGGAGTCCACAGCATTACACTCAAAGCGTCTCTCTCATGGCTGCAATGTTGCCTCCAAACTGCCTGCCCCCATGGTGCTCCCACCCCCCTTTTTCTCCAGGTCCCCAACTGCTTCCTAAAACTCCACTATTTCCCCTCTGCTTACACCAGCCCACTGCAATTCTGAAACTCCCCCCTCCCAACTCTGCATTGTCTTTTACTAACTACTCGGGGTGGGTCTCTACCCCTCTGAGTTTGGCAGGCAGAAAGTCCTCGCCTTGTTGTGGGCTTCCTTGGTGGGCCACCCCTGTCTTTTGCACCCGCTTAATGGTCCATCTCTTCAGGCGATTACTTCATCAGGAAGCCAGCCTGGCTTGTTTTTTAAAACTTTGCTTATATTCAGTGGCGGAGCTTCATGCTCCGGCACCTGGGGCGTACAGCAGGAGGGGCGTGGCTGGCGCGTGTCCCGCGGGCATGGCACCCAGTGGGGGGGGCAGCCACGATGGCACCCCACTGGGATTGTGGTGCCAGGGATGGTGCGCTCCCCCTGCCCCCCTCTTCCTCTGCCAGTGCTTATATTTTAACATGATAAATTCTGTGTCTGGCACTCCGGAATTAGAAGGGGAATCCAGGCACCCCACAAACTTACCGTATTTTTCGTTCTATACGACGCACCAGACCACAAGACGCACGTAGTTTTTGGAGGAGGAAAACAAGAAAAAAATATTCTGAATCTCAGAAGCCAGAACTGCAAGAGGAATCGCTGTGCAGCGAAAGCAGCGATCCCTCTTGCTGTTCTGGCTTCTGGGATAGCTGCGCAGCCTGCGTTCGCTCCATAAGACGCACACACATTTCCCCTTCCTTTTTAGGAGGGGAAAAGTGAGTCTTATAGAGCAAAAAATACGGTATAATACTTTTATAGAATTTTCTAATGTTTACTGTTTAATACAGACAAAACATTTAAATGCTCAGAAATCAAGATGCACCTAGGTCTACTGCCTCCCCTTTCAAATGACTAGGTAGGCTGGACTCACCCTGCTCTCTCTTTGTGGCACATGCCCCCTTCATTCCACAACAAACCGGTCCCTTCAGTCATTCCAGAATAACAGCTTAGGCACAAGTCATGATGCATAAACTCTAAAGGAAACAATTTGTCTCATTAGTTACCCATGTCTGGCCATTTCCTCCGAAGATCCAAAAGGCACCCTGGATCATTCTTCCCCTGTGCTAGAAATATTAGCTCCATTTACTCCTTGGGGCTCTAAATGAGTCCTTGTTTCTTACAGGATGGGCATCATGTTATGTCATCTGTTTTTATTTGCTGTGCTGTATAGCCCAACCTTTTCTCCCATTTTATCATCACAAAACAGCCCTGTGAGACAGGTGAGGCTAAGAAATAATGTTCCCCTCCCCTGATAACCCAGTAAGCTACATTGGCAGAGCAGAAGATTTGAACTCTGATATGAACTGCTCACCCCACTGGCTCCTGCAGAGGGTTTGCTTCTTGGTGTGCCTCTGCAAGCATCATCTGAAACCCTGGACGCAGGAGTCCCATTGTGGACGGGTATCTCAGCGTATTCCTGTTTTGGTTGTGTAGTGTCACATTCACCACACGATGGCAGTGTTGTTAGAGACTGCGGGAACAGAGGCTGCCTTCATTTTTCAGTAGCAGTTTTCAAACTACTGATGCAATAGAGCCAGGAGAGAGAAAACTATGAGGGTGGGGCATGAACAAGGCCTGATTCTGGCAAACCTTTTGCACTAATGGAGCACAATCTGTGCAAACCCCACTGAAAGGAATAGGAGCTATAAAAGATCAGGGTACCTTCAGGGTTGCCAGGCCTTCATTGGGCTTTCATATGGAAATAGTGCCCTGTAAGATTGCATGGGGGGCGCGGGTGGCACTGTTGTCTAAACCACTGAGCCTCTTGGGCTTGCTGATCAGAAGGTTGGCGGTTTGAATCCCCACAACGGGGTGAGCTCCTGTTGCTCAGTCCCAGCTCCTGCCAACCTAGCAGTTTGAAAGCACACCAAAAAGTGCAAGTAGATAAATAGGTACCACTCTGCTGGCAGAGATGACGAGCAGAATCCGGGACCAGGGAAGAGATACAGCGCAAGAAGATTGGGAAAAATTTAAAGAGTATTTCAAGAAATATTGTAAAATTAATGAAGGTTAGAAGGACGCGGGATTGAAATTAAGGAGTTAAAAGCGGTAAGGGATAATTTAAAGAAAATAAATAATATTAAAATTAATTTAAAAGTAAGGGAAGGATTTGCTGACAATTCAATCAGAAATTAGAATACAGAAAGGGAAGGTATGAGGAAGTCGGGAAAGTAAGCTAAAAGAAAGTAAAAACTGAAATTATACGTGTTTTATTTTTGTATTTCTTATTATGTCTTTTTCTCTTTTTTCTTTGTTTGCTATTGTGTTGTGTTGATATGCTAAAACTTCAATAAAAATTTAATAAAAAAAAGATTAGGACACAATCAATTAATATAAACAGAAAATATAAATATGTGGGGGGAATGTTAAGAAAATGTTAATAAGGTATGATCTTAATTTCAATATATAAGGTATATCAAATTATAGGCAGAAGAAATGGATATGTGATAAACCAGAAAGGGAAGATGGGGGAAGTTTATAGAAAATATAAAATGTAATTTGTGGGTTTTTAAAAAATTTAGTCTTGAATATGTTAAACTTTGTTGGAAAACCTTAATAAAAACATTTTTTTTAAGCCCTGCTAGTTATATGCAAAATTATGCATGCAATGCAAATAAACGACTCAAGCCTTAAAAAAAAATAAAAATAAAAAATAAATAAATAGGTACCACTCTGGTGGGAAGGTTAATGGCGTTTCCGTGCGCTGTTCTGGTCTTGGTGTTCTGTTGCACCAGAAGCGGCTTAGTCATGCTGGCCACATGATCCGGAAAAATTGTCTGTGGACAAACGCTGGCTCCCTCAGCCTGTAAAGCGAGATGAGCGCCGCAACCTCAGAGTCATCTGCAACTGAACCTAACTATCAGGGGTTCTTTACCTTTACCTTTTTAAGATTTCATGGAGCAGCTCATTGGCGAAGAACAGGCAAAAGCTCCTAGGTACAAGCTCCCAAGGCCTCTCAGCTAAAAAGGCTGCAAAAGACCTTTCTCTGCCCCAGCCCTCGAAGAGCTCTTGCTAGTCAGTATCAACACTGCTGGGCTAGAGATCAACAAACAAATCTGTCTTAGTAAAAGTCAGCTTTGTATGCTCGTCAGCAATTCAGTTTCGTGGTGAGAGATGGCATTACGGCTTCTTAGGGAAAAGCCCTCTGGTCCAACTCCTCCAATACTGGCTATGCCTAGGCAGGAAGGAGAAGAGGACTGCCTGTCTCAGTGGCGCTTTGCTTTAGCATCTTATGTTGGTGTTTCAGCTATCTAAAGTCATGCCCAGAATGAGTGGGACCAGAGGTAAAAAGTGGACAGGTTACCTTCCAGCCCAACGAAACCCAGAGCTTTTTATAAACCTATCTCCCACCCAGGGAGGCAAGAGACTAGGAGGACGCATGCATCCCATCCTTCCGCCCCAGAGAGTGCAGAGCTGGGTTGGTGATGTGTGTGGCCCAGGGGGAGTCCTGGGAGCTACATAAAAGGGCCTAGATGGCCACCTAGAATCCCAGGCTCAAGGCTCCTCACCCTCGCTAGGTTGTCACTCAAGTTACAGGCCCTTATATAGACTTTTGAAATTGCCACCCTGTAGCTCAGGCTTCTTCAACCTCGGCCCTCCAGATGTTTTGAGACTACAATTCCCATCATCCCTGACCACTGGTCCTGCTAGCTAGGGATCATGGGAGTTGTAGGCAAAAAAAACGTCTGGAGGGCTGAGGCTGTGGAAGCCTGCTGTAGCTCAAGACCACCCCCAATACATCATACATACAGAAGAGGCAGTCTACGGCAGAAAACCTGTCTGCCAAGCTACCTGATAATGGTCACTGATTGCATTACTTGCGCAGTCTGACCATACTTTTGTGATGGTAAATACTCAGTTCCTGAATCCAGGTCACAGGTTCACCCTATTCATATACAGAGATACACCCTTAAGACAGGATTTGTGAGCAAAGAGACAATGGGGAGGTTTTCCCATTTCCTTTGTCCTTGCAGAGAAACTTTTGAGGTCAATTTGGGAGAATCAAAATGGTTTCAGGAGTGTTTTTGTGTACTGTTTCAGACATGTGGTTTATATATTTATGTACAGTGGTACCTCGGGTTAAGTACTTAATTCGTTCTGGAGGTCTGTGCTTAACCTGAAACTGTTCTTAACCTGAAGCACCACTTTAGCTAATGGGGCCTCCTGCTGCCGCCGCACCGCCGGAGCACGATTTCTGTTCTCATCCTGAAGCAAAGTTCTTAACCCGAGGTACTATTTCTGGGTTAGCGGAGTCTGTAACCTGAAGCGTATGTAACCTGAAGCGTATGTAACCCGAGGTACCACTGTATGTGTTTGCCTGGTACATTTATGAACATTTATTTTACATCTTAGACCTTATAATTCTCATAACACTGTGAAACCAGCTCTCTTCATGTTTAGGACTATTATGCAACTTGAACGAGGATAAAGCTTCATGGCTGCCAGCTAGGATGGCTGTATACTTCCTCTCCCATCACAGGCAGTGATGCCTCTGAATGCCAGTTGCCAGAAACCACAGGAGGGGGCAAGGCTCATGCGCTCAGATCCTGCTTGTGGCCTTTCCAGAGGCACCTGCTTGGCCACCGTGAGAAGGGGATGCTGGCCCAGTTGGGCCACTGGCCTGTTCCAATAGACTTTCCTCGTGTTCTTAGGTCATGCAATAAGGAATTTGTGGCATGTCCAAATGCCACCCTCGGATGCATTTGCAATCTCTTGCTCTTGGCAAATGGCAAAAGGGCCCATCTTGAGCTGCTTGGCGCAGGACTAATTTATTTTTGCAAGGATAAATGCTTTTAAATGAGCAGCTGTTGCTTGTTTTGCCCACACAAAGATTTGCCAAGTTGCTTCTTAGTGTCAGTATCATTCACGCTCGGCTTCTGTTTTGACAAACAGACGTTTTGCTTTTAATTTCTTTTTTCATTGAGTTTTGTGGGAAACTAATAACCTATACCAACTTAAAACAAATGAAGAAACAAAAACCCAACACAGCAAATGTGTTTTCTGTAATCGGTTTGAGGAGATGATAAAATTGGGTTTCAATTTACTGGTTGTTCTAAATTGAGTTTTGAGGAAGACTTCTTTTCATTGTCTCTACCTTTGCAGATGTTTTCCCCCCACTTACATTTGATTCTGACCTTGCTACCAGCCCATCTCCTCACCCAATGTCCTCAGCTGCCATATTTTGAAGTGTGTGTTGTGCAGGGCTGCTGCAATTCCCCCCCCCCCTCCAATCTGTCTTAGGGCAGGTGAAGGGATGAAAATACCTGAATGTGTTTGTGGGGAGAGGGAAAGGTAGGCTGCCAGTTGTGTTTACCTCAGTTAAGGAGAGTGGCAAGCTGCACAGGCAGTTCTGGCACTTGGAATGTTTGTGAACATTCCTGTCCTCCTCCTCTCCCTTTGGGCTCTCCTCACCGTTCCCAAACCAGGCAATCCTCAGGCACACAGGTTGCCTATTCTGGCAGGAAAACAACAACAACAACATCAACATCATCATTCCAAGTAGCTTCCACATTGAAGGTTGGGGCTCAGTGTCCCAGACTTTGGTGGTACCAGCAAAAAAGAAGAAAGGGGGAAAAAAGCCCTGCTCTCACACACCTCAACTGCCCCCTGTCCTTCTCCCCAACCGTCAGGTGAGAGAGTGGGACCCACCCATTTGTCTTCTGACACAGATTCATTTCCTTTGTGGCCCTAATGACACATATTTAGGCCTTTACCCAGAAGCTGGTCTGGCTATTCCAAAAATTGAATCTTTGCTGGATCCCGGAATTAGAAGGTTCTGACAAGTCAGGGGAATGCCAGAGTGGACAAGGATGGCATGAAAGGCAAGGGGGCTTCCACGGAAAAAAACACGGAAGTCCTACCTAAATGAGAGAAAGGAGGGAGAACTCATTATGCAGTCAAAACAGAAGCATCATTTTATAATTTCCCTCATTGCTCAGGAAAAAAGTGAAAAAAACAGAGTTGTGGGAATATGAGATTGGCTGCCACCCCCATTGTTACATACGAAAGGAGTTGGCGTGGGATTTTCAAAGCTTAGAAACGTGGCTTGGGGGGGGGGGGTCATCAAGCTTATAGAACTTATATTCACACGCCTCTTTATCCAGCACAGCTTTGCACAAATGCCACCATACCTAACAATAAAAGAAAACCAGTTACCTTCCAAAACTTGCAGGAGTCTTTTAAGGAGACGTGCTTTGATTTAGCAAAAGGTTTTTTTGTGTGAAATTTCTCTCATAAAGTAGCTAATAGCTTGGGAATCCAATTCAGTGTAGCAGATTCTTGCATTCCTGTGAGTATGTATGTGTGATGCGGAAGACAGACTTTAGTATGTTAAATAGTGGGCAGTAAACGTCCTTGCAAAATTGAGCCAGCAAGATAGCCTGGTGGGAAGAATCAAATACTGCAAGATAAGCCTCTGGCACTGAAAGCAGCCCTGGTCTTATTAAACTCTGTGCTTCTTCCCAATAAATCTCACTTGGTGGATCTGGAGCTTATTCCTGGCTTTGAGGATTTCAGCTTGGATCAATATGTGGGATAACCAACCTCATGTAACCAATATGCTTAAGTCTAATGAATGTAGAAGTGGTTCATACTACAGTGGTGCCTCGCAAGACGAAATTAATTCGTTCTGCGAGTTTTTTCGTCTTGTGAATTTTTCGTCTTGCGAAGCACCACTGGGTGCAGTGCACCCTGGGTATTAACGGTTTTAAGAAAAAGGAAACAAACTTGCAAGACGTTTTCGTCTTGCGAAGCAAGCCCATAGGGAAATTCGTCTTGCGAAGCAACTAAAAAAACGCAAAACTCTTTCGTCTTGCGAGTTTTTCGTCTTGCGAGGCATTCGTCTTGCGAGGTACCACTGTATAGGATAAGCTGTCCTGCCAGGCGTAGCTATGTCATGTCCCTTCCCTTGGGGGGAAATAGGTAACCAAGCCTGTTGTTCCCCTCCAGTCTACCTGAGAAGCTCAACAAGCTCAGCTGCATGGCTTTCACCAGCCACTCTTGAGTTTGCTAAATCCGCCAATAATCTAGGAACTTTAACCACTTTTCTAACAAAGCTGGTTAGTACCTGGGGCAGCCATTTGCCTCAGACAGCAGATCCACCCCTACCTCTGCCACTGTCAGTCCTTGACATTGTGCCCTTGCCGCTGTTTCCTGGTGGCAGCCTGGGGTGCAGGTGAAGGTACCGTTGTGGTACCTTTTGAATGTCATGTGTCAAGCAAGAGAGGAAGCTCCCAATTTTTAGGGCTGGCTGAAACCGGCAGTTTCATTTTTCATTTTTCTAGCTATTTCAGTTACTCTCAGTTTCTCTGTTTCTCATAATAAATAAAATAAAATAAAGTCCCTTTACAACATTCTCTGACGATAATGAGACGTGTTACCAGAATCTTGACTAATAATTTGCTGGTTTATTATGCAATTCCTGCAGTACTCTTATGCTCAGACTGTCCTTATCTAACAAGGACATTGTTTCCCGGCAGGAGTTCATGGGAAGTCACAAAGCCAAGTTTATGTCAGCATTTCCCAATCACGTGTCCTCCAAATTTTTGGACCACAACTCCCGACCAACTCTCCTCTGCCTTTTGCCCACAGAGCCAGTCGCCGTGTTTTGTTTGTTTTTATTTTACTTGAGAAAATTTATAGGCCACCTGATTGTGAGGAAACCTCTAAGTGGTTGTTGCTGTTCTTATTTCAATTTCTTACCTGCCCCTCACCACAAGGTCCAAATTAAAAACAAGTTAAGAGTCGAGACAGATTAGGGATTCTGCTGGTTTACTACCTGCCTTGCTGCCCAGCAGTCTCCTTGCCTGAACTGGTCTTGAAGGCGGTGTTGAGGACTCCCAGACTGCTCGTTTTGGTGAACTTTTGCATCCATGCTGAGGTGACTGGCTGTAGGGAGGCTCGGGACTTCATGGCTGCCATGATGGCCATGGGGTTGTCCCGACACGTCACTGGCCGTTGGGCAGGTCACACTCTGGCAGGCCACACATGTGGCAGGTCACACTCTAGACCTTGTTTTCTCAACTGGGGAAGAGGGTGATCTGAAATTGGGGGACATTGACATCAGTCCCTTGCCTGCCAAGACCCTGTGACCCTGCAGTTCCCTAATGGGTGAATAACCAGACAAGACAACAGCATATGGGTTTTATGGGTTTGAATAGGCCACAACTTTATTGGTTACAGATGTGAATGGTTTGGCAAAGGCACTGAGTGAAACTGAATTACATCACTCCAGCCTGCTAAGGGTAAACCACCAGTAGGGGCCCCTATGACCTCCATCAAATAGGGATACTCCTGAGGGCTCCCCATTGGAGAAGAGCTATGGCCTTAGGCCCCACCTTGCTGGCGGACCATGGAAAATGCTGGTTATTATCATTATCAATATTATTTAGTCTTCTTCTCCTTCTCCTTCATTTATTTGCATTTCCAATACAATTCAAAATTATTATGTATTCATTTACTTTCAAAGATACAAACCTTAGTGGACTTCCCTTGCTCTCCTTCCATGGCTCCTGTTACAATCCACCCCCCTCCTGCATCTTCTTAGTTTTTCAGTCCTTTCTCTTGTACTCGCCTTATCTCTTGTTCTTACTTACACTCCTGAAGCTGCTAACAACCTGCTAAGTTAATTGCCTGTTTATAATAATTATAGTAATCTATATAAACTATCCAGTTCTCCATAAACCTTTTCTCATCTTGATTTCTATTTAGTTGCTTTTGCAAGCAAGCAAGCAAGCAAGCAAGCAAGCAAACCAACAAACCATTAACGCTGAAACTTCAATATCTTCTGTGAAACATTCAGTGGTGTTTTCCAAACTGTCTACATGGCAGCAAAGGAGCGAGTGCCTTGGGCACATTCCATGGCCATCCTGCAGGTGATACTGAGGCTATAGCAAAGAAACTAAGGAGCATTGAACTTGTAAGGTAATCAACTGTGATAATAGCATAATCTGTTATGGTAATTTTTTACTTTAGTTTAATTGTCATCCTTATTGTTATTAATGTATCTGCTGTCATAAAACTGCCTCATTGTCAATTACGCCTCAATATATTTAAGATAAATGTTAAAAAGTCTCCATGCATCCATTATTTCAACATGGCACGCAAACATCATTCTCCTCCCCTCCCCCAAAGATAGATATGTCTTTGTACGCAATAATCTTCTGAAAAACAAATTGGGGATCATGTAATGTTGCATAATTGAATGTAATGCATAATTTTAAATTCTTTTAATCTTTTTCTTGCTAGGTCTTATTACCTTACTTGTCAGCATTTAAAGTTTCTGTCCAATTTTTTTTATTGATTTCACGATACAGCCAATTTTCATAATTTTTTTTTAAATTTTTTTAATTGCATTTCCATTTTATTTATTCAGATACAATAAAATTATTCCTTCTATTAATATTTTGCTCATTTGAGCTTAGTGACTTCCCTCCATCCCACCCATTGCTTTCAAAATTCCTCATCTATCCTTGCATTTATACATTATTCGAATCTACATTTTCTTTTAAAATTTATCTCAATCTTTAAATAAAAGTAAAAAAGGTACTAATTGTAAACATTACAAGACTTTTTACAATCCTGTGTTGTTAATTGATTACAATGATCCTTTAAATATTGTGTAAATTTTCTCCAGTCTTCAATTTTCATAATTTTAAATACCCCAAAACTAAAAAACAAGTCTGCACTTTTGGGAAAAAACAAACCTATAATAACCAATATTAGTTTAAATTTTAAGATGAATGATTTTGTTTCATTAATTTTTTCTATCACATCTATGGATTGTAGGAAAGTTGTACCCAATAGCCATTTCCCCCCCACGATGTCCAAAAAATGTAAAATTTTGTTACAAGACATAAAAAACCCATAACTTTGATTTTTTGTTGAGAAAGAGCATGTCTTTGCAATAATTTTCACCATCAAAAACTTTTGATTCCATCATGCCAACACGCTGAAAATTGAGGTTTTCTAAACCTAGTTTTTCTACCAAAAACTACATTTATAATTTTTTTAAGGCATTTATAAAATCTTTTGAGTGCTGGTGTATTTTTCCCTGAAATCCTCATCATGTTATTGAGCTCTGTGTAAAATTTCAAAGAAATCTAATCATTGGTTATGGGGGTGGGGAATGTACACCAGGCTGAAGGTCTCAAGAGGGACAGAATCACAGATTTCATGAAACTTTGAAGTGCTATAAAATTAAAACTCTTTGAGACAGAGGGGAAAAAATTAAGGGGGTTTCTTTCAACCATAAGGGAAGGGTATATAGTTTCATCAAAATCCAAGTTTCATCAAAATCCAAGGCGGTGGGTGACATGACCACGTTGAACTGACGTGGAATGACCTGGTGGTGTGTATGCCAAGAGCTGAGAAAAAGGAGGGGAAGAGAGAGAGGAGGGGTGAAGGTGAAAATGGGGGGTGCAAAGGGGATTCCAAAGAGGAGGGGGGAGGAGGCAAGGAAATAGGATGGAATATTGTTACGCACCACCCCAATCTCCACAGCAATGTGAAATTTCAGGGGTCCCAGGTGCTTACCTCGGGTTCCAGATTACAGTGGTGCCTCGCAAGAGGAAATTAATTCGTTCCGCAAGTTTTTTCTTCTTGCGAGTTTTTCGTCTTGCGAAGCACGGTTTCCCATAGGAATGCATTGAAAATCAATTAATGCGTTCCTAGGGAAACCGCCTTCAGACCAGGTCCGGGGACAGTCTGTCCCCTGACCTCTTCTGAAGGCTGGGGGGGGGGGGGAACGAAGGGCTTTTCTTCCCACCCCCAGCATTTTAAAAAACCCCGGGACAGCGGAGGACTTCTCCGCTGTCCCGGGGCGATTTAAAAGCCCCCGGGAAGGCAGGCAGGGGGGACAAAGACTTTTGCCCCCCGCCAGCCTTCAGAAGAGGTCCTGGACCTCTTCTGAAGGCCGGCGGGGGGCAAACGTCTTTGCTCCCCCCTGCCTGCCTTCCCGGGAGAGCGGAGAAACGCGCTGCCTTTCTCCGCTCTCCCGGGAAGGCAGGCAGGGGGGAGCAAAGACTTTTGCCCCCGCCCGCCTTCAGAAGAGGCCCGCCTTCAGAAGAGGTCCAGGACCTCTTCTGAAGGTTGGCGGGGGGCAAAAGTCTTTGCTCCCCCCTGCCTGCCTTCCCGGGAGAGCGGAGAAAGGCAGCGCCACTGTACTGAGTTATATGCAGTGCTACTTTTCTAGAAAAAGAGGTGCCAAAACTCACTATGAACACCTCCCTTGTTCTCTTATAGTGGTGCCCACCTGAGAGGTGCCAAAATTAAGTTCTGGCTGAAAAAGTGCCCTGATTACATGGACCAATGGATGGACCATCTGAGGCAGCTTCCTGTGTCCAAGGTCAAGCCGTCCTCCAGTGGCATACGTGGGGAGGAAGCTTTTGTGAAACTCATAAATAATTGCCTCCAGCCAGATTAGTAATTAACTAGAGGTTTTTTATTTGGTGTTCATCTTAATAATAAAAAAATTTCTGGAGCTGGTCAAATGCTACCATTACCCAGCTTGGCACAAAAGAAACCTCAACTAACGGTGATGAAAACTATTTGTCAATTCAGGGGTGGGGTTTGGGAATCCAAAGGGTGCATAATCATAATCTGTCTTTCTTTTCTTATTTTGTTTTGTTATTAGTATGAAAATTGGGGAACTCGTGGAAGGGAATTTGGGTTGACTTTAGAAAAAAGTTTTAAGAATGAACACTGATGTACAAATATTGATGCTTATAAGGCAAAATTGGTTTGTTAAAATGAACTAAATATAAAAAGGTTAAAAATTGGGGATAAGAACTTGTTGAACTAACAATTTGAATTGGAATATAAGAAGGGGAGGTGTGGGGAAGTCAGGGAAATATGCTATAGAAAAATAAGGATTGTAAACTGTATGTGTTTTTAATTTTCTTTTTGTTTTCTTTTTTGACTTTTTAATGTATTAAAGTGGAAAATTTCAATAAACATCTTCAAAAAAAAGAAAGAAAGAAAACTATTTGTCAATTCAGATCTGAGGCGCTGTTAATGGGTGGCTACCTAGACTGGATGGTTGAGAGGTTGCCTGCTCTTGACGGGGTTACACAGGTTTGTGGAGAGTCCAAGGGCTAGACAGTGAGGAGGAAGACATTTGACCACCCTTTCCCCCAGGCTGAAGTCCCCATGCCTGACACTGGTTAAAGTGGGGTGAGGGTTGGTTACTGCCAAAGAAAAGGTTATGCCAACAGAACCCCCAGTCAGCAGAGGCCTCTCTCCATTTCACTCAGTGGAAATAAAGATGTCTGCCTCTGAGCCTTTATTTCACCCCGCTGTCCTGCAGAGGCTAACAAGGCTGTTCCCAAGCCAGAATTCCCCCACCTCCCACAAAACCGGCAGAAGCCGCGCACTCTTTAAAAGGGCTGCACGGCTTCTCCTGGCCTTTCTGGGAGGTGGGGGGATTCCATCACCTCTCGCAAAAGCCTGCAGGCTGCCATCCGCAAGCCCTTGGAGCCCGCGGGAAGTCGCGCCGGGCTCCCAAGGCTTGCGGATAGCTTCCTGAAGCCTGCATTTGCCCCATAGGATGCACACACATTTCTCCTTCATTTTTGGAGGGGGAAAAGTGCGTCCTATTGGGCGAAAAATACGGTATTTTGATCTGTTGTCGCAGGACCCCTAAAAGGCATGGGGCTCATAGGCCAGTGCCTACCTTGCCTATTTGGTAATCTGGCACTGAGAATTTGGTATTTTGTAAACTACTTAAAGGCTATTTTAAGTACTAAGCAACATATAATTATATGATGGAGTCATAGCTCAATGGCAGAGCACCTCAGCATCTTTAAGCCGTCCTGAGAACATTCCATTGTCTGAGAGGCTGGAGAGTCACTGTCAATAAGCGCCACAATACTGAGTTGGGTGGACCAATGGTCTGACTTGGTATAAAAGAGCTTCCTGCATTCCCATATGTGCTGTCTGTGGCTCTGGCCATGTGCAGAAACTGAAGGATGTTGCTGAAGTGCCTTCCTGAACAAGAGTCGTTGTTCAAGGGAGCGCAGCACAGCACATATTTTTAATTCTCCATCCACCTTAGGGTAGGATAGACTCAGTCAACGCTATGGTTTTTATTCTGGTTTAACAGGGTCCCCCTTCCTAGACAACTTCAACAAGATATTGTTCTGACGGGAAGGTACTTGGGATCTATGGTTCCCAGGATTCTGCAATGGAAGCCATTTTGCTGGTACAATCATGGTCTAAGTCTATAGTATGGCTATACCCATAACCTCAGTCTGCCACAACCAAAAACACGTTTGTAGCATGAAATAATGGTGAATAGGCTTTGGCAACATTCCCTATTGAGCACATTCCATTGCACAAGGCCAGTGAGAAACAGATGACGAAGATGCTCAGTAGGACTTTCTGAAAAAGAAGAACAAAAGGTGGAGGGGATCACCCAGGGAAGTCTCTGCCTTCAATTCTGTTTCTTTAAAGGCTTTGTGACCATTTCCATCATCTTAAAAAATGAAAACATAAGAAAAACCATACATTTAAAGCACCATGAAAGACACTTCAGTCTCTTTGCAGCTGCAGTTTATTTCATTTCCCTCAACTTTCCCCTAAATGTTAATTTCCACAACATATTTGATGTAAAAGCCAAAAATAATGGAATATAACACATGTCTATGGGTCTAAACCACTGAGCCTCTTGGACTTGCCGATCAGAAGGTCGGCGGTTCAAATCCCTGCGACGGGGTGAGCTCCAGTTGCTCTGTCCCAGCTTCTGCCAACCTAGCAGTTCGAAGCCTGTAGAAGTAGATAAATAGGTATCGCTCCAGCGGGAAGGTAAACGGCGTTTCCGTGCACTGTTCAGGTTTCGGTGTTTCGTTGCACCAGAAGCGGCTTAGTCATGCTGGCCACATGACCCGGAAAAACTGTCTGTGGACAAACGCTGGCTCCCTCAGCCTGTAAAGCGAGGTGAGCACAGCAACCTCAGAGTCGTCTGTGACTGGACTGCCCTGTCGGGGGTCCTTTACTTTTTTAAAAACACATGTCTAGCAATCATTTCTGTGTTATTTGATAAGAGAAAAAATCCATTTCCAGCCCTATTAGCCTGGAAAATCACGGGAGAAAAGTGATGAGATTTGGGGTGGAATATCAGCACACAATTTTTTCCTGCTGTTTTCAGGGGGGAAGAGAAGCATGAATGTGTGTACAGCATGATGACATTGACCAATGAGGTCTGTTCTTGTGTTATACCACGGCCATTGGTGTGAATGAAATATAGTGCACTGTCAAAGAGCCGCTGTTCCATATCACAACAGGCACTGCAGTGTGAAAGGAACATTAGAAAAAAGAAGCAGGAACATTATAATCAGGAATACTAGCACAATATTCAGCATGCCTGAATGTACCCTGTGTTGTATGGTAGTGGAGGGTGTGCGTGATGTGTTCCATTGGTATTGTGGTGGTGACACTTGCCCTTCTTCTGCTAGGAAATGCTCTGCGGGGGGGGGGGGCAACACAAATGCAGGGGTCAGCTATGAGAAAAGTGTAAGAAACAAGCAAGAGTATTACAGCTTATCCACACTTACCTTTTGCCTAACTCTTTTTAGGCACAGGTCTGTTTGCTGTGATTCCACTTTAAAGATCGGGTGTGGTTTTTTTTTTTGGGGGGGTGTGTGTTTGGACATGGAGGTCTAAAGCACAGACTGTAGCTGGAAAGAGCAGAGGAAAAGTAAATGTGGATAAGCCTTCAGATAAGCCTGGAGTCTGAGAAAGCCTCAGCAACTGAGATACTCAATCCTCATAATTCTGAATGCCTTTGCACACCCCCTCTCCACACCACAAATCTCCCTTTCCATCATTTAAACCTAATCTAGATTAAAGAAAAGCTTGTGCACCAACCGTCCCCAAAGCATTCCATTTACCAGCTTGGTTTTTCAATGAGTTGCTGGCAAACTCTTATTGGGGCGTGCAGGAAAGAGCTCTGGTGTCCCTCCTGTAAGTCTGTGGAGAATCCCATGACCCCTTTTATACAAATGGGAAGGAGGAAGGGCAAAATGAGAGGGATGGAGGTCCTAACAGGTGAAGGAAATGCTTGCCAGGAAGGAAACATTTGCTTCTGATGACATAAATGTTTACAAGAACAGCCTGGAGAGTTCTACGTCTTCCAGAGATATTCATTGATAAGTGCAGTTCAGAACCAGAACCAGGAACAGGAAAAATCATGTTAAATGTTATTAGACCAGGATAGTGTTGAGTTCTGCAAGAGATATGGCTCTAGATATTTGTCTTTACAGTCTTACCTCAAGAAGGATACTGTCCAAAAAGGCCAGCAAAATGAAGAAGGGGGTGGAGCAAAGTGGAGAAAGTAAAGTTTTTATCTCTCATAAGAGTAGAACTTGTGGACATCTCCTGCGTTACCAGGAGAGAGTTGGACAGTTAAGGGGAGGGACTGACCAGCCCACACAACAGTGGGCAGAACTTGCCTGGGAGTTCTCAGTCGGCTCTAGAGCTTCTCCCACCCTGCCCTTCCTCAGTTAAGCCTTCTTTTGCAGGTTAACCTCTTGCCCACAGGTACGCAGGCACTGCTACGTTATGGTCGCTGTTGAAGGGCCGGAAAGGAATTTTCCTGCATTGGCAGATTTTGCCTTCCCCATAGCAAAACGTCACAACTTTGGCGGTTTCAGGCCTTGGGCGGAATCCTTTAGTCTGTCTTCCCTAAATGGGGGTGGGGTGGGGGCAAAGCGGTGACCCACGCCACCAGCCCCGCAGTGGCGATCTCAGGGTTCCCCGTTAAAGGGGTTGTTTTGAGGGGAGGCATTGGCCATACGCCGTTAGGTTGTCATTGCTCTCCCCTGTGATGGTGGCGAAATGGGGGGCGAACTCTCTGCTTGAACAGACGTTCTCCAGAGCCAGCCCAATCCCCACATATTCAATGCCTGAGCTAAGGTCTCCCTACATCTGAAGTTTCAATAAAGTTGTGGCCAAATTTTAATCCCATAACACGTTGTCTTGAGTCATTATTCCACGCAGGTGTCGCCCAGGGTTGGGGGGTCTCCACCTGTCCTCACAATCTAAATAAAACAGTTATTTGTGTGTGTGTCTTATATTTTATTGATGTCTTTATTATCATGGATAAAAACAAGTATATTCCACTGTGACCCAAAAACGACCCCCATTCTCCCAAGAAAATGCAGGCAAGGCACCTGAGGCCCACAAGTCACTTGGGTCGGCTGAGATTAAGGCCACATGAGCAGCATCCATTGAAAGCACTCGGAGGTCACTTTCACAGTCATGGTGTCCCCCTAATCATATTGGGAAGGATGTGAAGGGTGCTGAGCGGTGCCCTAGTCCCTTCTCCAGACTTGCCTGGGAAGAGGCATTGATGGTTAAACTACTCTGGAAGTGTAGCTCGCTGAGAGGAATTGTATATCGCCCAAAATATTGCTGAGGAATTCACTTGCCTGGGGCTGCAGGGAAGTGGTGTTTTCTGCCTCGGCGCAGCCGTAGTCTGGTCCTGGGGGTCCACGTTTTCCTCCCTGCATGGCTGTTGGTGCCTCTCCCTTCTTGCTAAAAAGCCCCCGACCGCAAGGTTGCTAAAGATGCCTTATGATTGAAGCATGGGAAGATCTTCTTTTCTTGCTAGAAGCCCCTGGCCATAAGGTTGCTAAAGGCGCCTTATGACTGAAGCATGAACAAACACAAATTTCTTCAGAAACAGATTACCTGGGAAGGTGGGACTGGCCTTCCTTGGAAGTTTTAGAACCGAGACTAGATGGCCTGGTATTCTTTAGCTGTGCCCTCCAGAGTGGGAGAGGCAGATGCTTTCAGGACCAGTTACACACACACACACACACACACACACACACACACACAGAGTTAAAGAGGCCTCTGTGCATAAAAGAATAAACATGGAGCCTTAATGGGTTCTATACAGAGATCCATTCAGCTTTCAGGAAAATGCATCTAAGCTTAAAAAGTTCAACAAAATTTGAAACTTAGTGAGCAACTAAGATGTGCAGATGGTTTCTATCTACAAAGAACTAGCTCAGATGTATAAGAATGTATCAAAGAAATGTTGCAAATGCACGAACTGTGAGGGATCATTTTATCACATGCGGTGGATCTGCAGGAAGACCAAGGCCTTTTGGGACATGATACATAATGGGGGTGTGTGTGTGAACTGACCTTTCCCAAGAGGCCAGAATTCTTCCTGCTGGGGATGTTAGAAAGCAAAATTCCAAAGAAAGCCTCAGCTGTATTTATGTATGTAACTACAGCGGCAAGGATTCTCTACGTTTAGAAATGGAAGGACACCCTCAATGGAAGAATGGCTGATGGAAATCCTGGAATATGCAGAGAGGGCAAAACTGAGGCAATGATTAGAGACACAAATTGAGAATCTTTTAAGGAGGACTGCTTAAAGCAGGCATGGCCACACTTGGCCCTCCAGATGTTATGGGACTACAATTCCCACCATCCCTGACGACTGGTCCTGTTAGCTAGGGATGACCTTCCACATGACTGATCTTGCGCCACATGCCTGCCACTCACCAAAGGCAGGAGGAGTGACAGGAAAGAGGGAGAGACAGAAAGAGAACACGCCTATCTAGCGACGGGAGTGTGCGCAGGCTCCAGAACCTTCCCAAGAAGAACTCGTATATGTGTGCTCACAAGGGCCCTCCCAGCTCTTCTAGAAATAAGGTTGCTCCCACAATGAAAGGCTGCCCTAGACGGCTCTCCCACGCATGCGCACAATGCCTGCCCGTCTCATCTTTCAGACACCTCCCTACGACCGTAAGCTCATGCGTGGAGTCTTTACACTTTACAAGTGTTCTTTGTCTTCTTTAAAAAAGCTGGTTTTAAACAAAACAAAAAAAAACTTACTTTTGGAGCTGCGCAGGCATGTGCACTATTTATCAAAATATTTATTTATTTATAGTGACACAAGCATAATAAAAATTAATTTGGGGGCTAAACTAAATTTGGGGGCGCTGGGCGGATCTTTGCACCCCAGTGGAGCATATGCTAAAGACGGCCTTATAGCTCAGACTGTAGTCTATTTAAGAAATTATTTCCCATACGAGAAGACCATAGTGGGGATTGAAGTGTAAGAAAAGAGCAGAACATATTAAGAAACATGCTAAAGAGGATGAAATTGGATAATTGGGTGATAAGCATCAATGTTGGGTGAGCGGGAAGTCACTAGTTTTGTTGAATTGGAAAATAACAAAATGTAGGAAAACACATTTATATAGTGAGATAGTCGCCTTTGACTGCACTTAATTGTCCAGGGGTCCTTTACCTTGTGTGTGTGTGTGTGTGTGTGTGTGTGTGTGTGTGTGTGTGTGTATTCAAAGCATCAAATCATCCTTTGCTCATATTAATAGGCTGCTTGAGAATGCTGCCATTTTTTATCTCTGCTTTGAAGGGGCCAAGGAAGCAAAACCCATGGGGCAAAACAATCAGTGGTAGGATGACTTTCTGAAAGAGGCAAAAGAGAAGGAAAATCAGCGGATGACTATAACAATTCTGGGTCTATCAAGATCTTGAGATCATTTGTTTGCTCATTTAGCTGTGTTTTTAAATTAAGCCATAAGATTAAGCTGATTGCCATTTTAATGAACTGTGTCGGAAACAAAACCGGCTTCTTTATCTGCTTTTGTAATCAGGGAAACTGATGGGAGTTGCAGTCCAGTGACATCTGGAGGAGGAACTTCAGCTCAGCTGAGATGCACAAAAAGGCATCTCACTCAATGGCAGGGGCAGACTTTAGGAATATGGCGCCCTGAGCAAGGACAAAATTTGGTGCCCCAAAGATTCATTTGGCTCTGGCCATGGAGGAGTGGGCTTTTGTTTTTTGTTTGAAAGTGTGTGTATATGTAGTGCTGGAGGAAGAAGGGCAGAATCCACCCACTTGCCAGTTTTGCTTTGCTGCCTGCCAGCCACATGGAGCTGTAGGCAGGCAGCTCCTTTTTTCCTTTAAAAAGTGTGTGTTGGGATGCGGAGCAGTGCAGGAATTGTCTGTTGCTTGTGTTGCTCCTTGAGGGACTTTTTGAAAATGCAGGGGTGGGTTGGAGGAAGAAATAGGGGGATCAACCCATGGCTGCCGTGTTTCTTTTCTTGCCTGCTGACATATGAAGCAGGCAGCTACTTGAGAGGCACCTCAGTGGAATATGAGAGAGAGAGGGGAGGAGATGGCAATGCTTTTTTTGTTTCTGCTGCCTGCTACACAGCAGAGGTTGTTGCAAAGCTGTTGCAGGAGGCCACCTAGTTCAGAGGCATCATCAGCCCCATCCATGTTCTACTTTTACCTAATTGTTCCCAAGCTATTGTTGTTGGGGGCAGTGCAGATGCGCTAGTATAATCATCAGAATTTAAATCGACTTGATCTTTCCCCTGAATCTTCCAAGTTGCCTTGGGAGTAAAAAAGTATCATCAAGATCATCACCATCAGCTTTGTCATCATATTTCCCCCCATAGTTCCCAATTTTTTGAGGGGGGGGGGAGGGGAGGGCATGTATTTCAGAAGCACAGCACCACCTTTTCCTCCAGCAAGAATTGTTCCCAAATTATTTGGGGAGGGGAATCAGAGTGCAAACCTAGAAATATTAGTGTTGTCGACTCACTCCCCCCTCAATGTCGACATAATCATATTTGTTCAAGTGAAGGAAGAGGGCCTCAAAGAACTATAAATCCACACCTGCACTTACCTGGGAGGTAAGGTAAAGGTAAAGGTACCCCTGCCCGTACGGGCCAGTCTTGCCAGACTCTAGGGTTGTGCGCTCATCTCACTCTATAGGCCGGGAGCCAGCGCTGTCCGCAGACACTTCCGGGTCACCTGGCCAGCGTGACAAGCTGCATCTGGCAAGCCAGTGCAGCACACGGAACGCCGTTTACCTTCCCGCTAGTAAGCGGTCCCTATTTATCTACTTGCACCCGGGGGTGCTTTCGAACTGCTAGGTTGGCAGGCGCTGGGACCGAGCAACGGGAGCGCACCCCACCGCGGGGATTCGAACCGCCGACCTTTTGATCGGCAAGCCCTAGGCGCTGAGGCTTTAACCCACAGCGCCACCTGGGAGGTAGCACAACTGAATTCAATGGGACTTACTTCTGAGTAGACATAACGAGGATGGGAGTCACCGATGGCTTTGTGATGGGCCATTTAGTCACTACATTAACTTTGCCTATTATTATTATTATTATTATTATTATTATTATTATTATTCCCCCCCACCCATCTGGCTGGGTTGCCCCAGCTACTCTGGGCTGCTCCCAACACACACAAAAACGCAATAAAATGTCAAACATTAATAATAACCATCTGATCAAATACAAAAAAGCCACAATAACTTTGAAATAAACAACATATCAAATTAAGCAATATTTAATAATCCATTGCCTGGTGTGCTCTGGTCCAATGGGGTCACGAAGAGACGGACATGACTAAACAACAACAACAACAACAACAATCCATTAGTATCTAAATAGCTGCTGATAGTTGAGATAGACATGCCATCACTTTCATTATGATATGTACCAAATTTTGCAAGTAGTGATATCAAGCAAAGACAACAGATACACACCGAAATGCACATATGACTGATTTATTCAGATTCTCTTACATGAAGGGAATTTGGGTGGGATTTGTAAAGCTCAGAAACAGGGTTTGGAGGGATCATCCAGTTTATAGAACTCATATTCACATGTGTTTGGATTTACCACTGCTTTACATCCCGGAACATCAACAGTACCACCGTACCTAAAAAGAAGAAGAAGAATGTGTAAACTAAGGTTTCCCTGAGCTTATGAAGATCTTGTAGAGGAGCGCTCCTTTCTCCTGCTCGCTTAGGACATGCCAAGAATGATTGGAACTGCCTGGCAGAAAAGCAGTTTTGCAAGATGTTTGCTCCATCCAGGGAAAACCAAGACATTGGAAAACATTTGCCCTGAGGCCAAATTCACCTGGGGAATCCAAGCTGAATGCACAAAGGACATGTCTTGCACAATATGCCATTGCATGTTGCTGTACGATGACCCTCCACCCCCCCCCCCCACTATGTTTGCGGTGGTTGAGGGCAGCACCCTTGCACAAAAAAGGGTGTAGCAAAATGTTGGTGCAAAACCAAGAGGCCAGCCAGGAGGGAGACAGAAGGAGACAGGAAGGTGCAGGAAAGAGGAGGGGTCCTGTTCCATTGGGTGCACTGGGGTCCCTCTCCCCAGCACCAACTCCTAGGTGGTCTCTGGATGAGAGGATCTGGGACTCAGGGAGATCCCAAAGTCCAAGCTTCCACACAGCGAACGCCTGGTCATCGGATGATTGGAAAGGCACTCTGGACATGCTTAATTTTATGCAACATATCTTCAGATGTAAAGATTAATTGGGACACCCGTCTTCAGCTAATTCTGTCCATGAATGTTTATTGAGGAGAAGGTCTTCCAGAGAGAACGGAGCAAAATAATTTGAAACAGATTAATAGAACCAGGGCTATTCTGGTTATTTGGCCTACCTGGAACAGCACTGCATTCCGCTTTCACTACATGTGCATTCCATGCAATTCGCTGTATTCCACTGAGTTCCGAATGCGTGCTTGCTCCCATCATTGAGATCAGTACACTCAGTGGGCAGCACCGGCTGACCTAGGGAGAGAAATCCTATACATTTAACATCAGCCCCCAAACAGCTCGTGAAATCAGAGGCTGCTGCTCAGCACAATGCAGAGACTGCGCAAGAGAAGCACAGTGATTGCAAATTGTCCACTTGTCCAGCTCCTGGGCATCTGTCTTGCTTATACTGCGGCCATACAGTCTCCTGCTTGTGTCTGCAGACGGTGGTTCCAAGCTTAAAACAGGGTGGGAGTGAATGGGGTGCCCTGTGGATGGGGAATCTGGCCGTTTCAATTTCTATCAGTTATTATTATTATTACTATTTATATACCATTCTCAGGGGCAGTTCACAACCTAAAAATACAGTCGAAAAAACACAAAACACACAATAAAAGTAAAAGCTTAAGCAGGGACTCATCAATGAGAAGATGAGACGGGAGGAGCGTTAGGTCATTTTAGACTCTGAGCAGCATCACAACATCCAGGGAAGTGTAGATTTTGAAGGTAGCTGCACTTTGGTCTGTGTTCTGGTTCTGCAAGAGCAGATTTGGGAGGTGTATGCTAAAATATGAATGGGGAGCATTTCCCCCTCATCTCTAGTCAGGAACACATTTTTCAAACATTAAATAATTATTTGGCCATGAATAGGTTACATATTAACATTACGTTGCTGTTTACTTACCATCTTTAATCTCTGCTTTGTGCTCGCTGAATGTGCAGGATCCCTGACACAAGGCAAGTATCAGAGACAAGGCAGTCAGGCTCAAGA
This sequence comes from Podarcis muralis, assembly GCF_964188315.1. Lineage (NCBI taxonomy): Eukaryota > Metazoa > Chordata > Lepidosauria > Squamata > Lacertidae > Podarcis > Podarcis muralis. The sequence goes on from NC_135661.1 coordinate 15,016,000, forward strand.
GGATTTTCTGCAAAAGAGACACACACATACATAAATCGTTCAACATGGTGCTATCATATATTTATATGTAGAACCTCTCGTTCTGTTTAAAAATGGATTGTATGTGACTAAATTTTAGTCAGAGCAGACCCACTGAAATTAATGTGCCGAAGTTAGTCTTGTCCATCAATTTCAATGGATCTACTCTGGGTATGATAGGCCTGGAGTCTGAGAAAGCCTCAGCAAGTGAGGTACTTCATCCTCATAATTCTGAATGCCTTTGCACACCCCCTCTCCACACCACAAATCTCCCTTTCCATCATTTAAACCTAATCTAGATTAAAGAAAAAATTGTGCACCAACCATCCCCAAAGCATTCCACTTACCATCTTGGTTTTTCAAAGAGTTGCTGGCAAACTCTTATTGGGGCGTGGAGGAAAGAGCTCTGGTGTCCCTCATGTAAGTCTGTGGAGTATCCCATGCCCCCTTTTATACAAATGGGAAGGAGGAGGGGCAAAATGAGAGGGATGGAGGTCCTAACAGGTGAAGGAAATGCTTGCCAGGAAGGAAACATTTGCTTCTGATGACATAAATGTTTACAAGAACAGCTGAGAGAGTTCCACGTCTTCCAGAGATATTCATTGATAAGTGCAGTTCAGAACCAGAACTGGGAACAGGAAAATCACGTTAAATGTTATTAGACCAGGATAGTGTTGCGTTCTGCAAGAGATATGGCTCTAGATATTTGTCTCCAGGGCCTCACCTCAAGAAGGATACTGTCAAAAAAGGCCAGCAAAATGAAGAAGGGGGTGGAGCGACTCCCCCAAGGAAAGATTGCAGCATTTGGGATTTCTTACCCTAGAGAAAAGGCAAGGAAGAGGTGACATGATACAGGCACATGAAATTAGGACAGGACTTTCATCCACTACCAGTCACTGTTCTGCCTCCGCAGTCAGTCATCTGCCAAAGTTGTGACATTTGCTCTGAGACAAGCAAAAGCCCATTTATCTGCAGGAAAAATTCCTCCCCGGCTGTGAGAAATATATATAGGTTGTCTTTTCAGATTGCTTTCACAAAATAAAACGTGCTTTTTTTATTTATTATGAAGGTCACAAGGCTAAAGGACTATAGCAGTTAGGGCCTAGGTTGCTACTGCTATTTCAAAATGGCTGTGGCTAAACATTCTATAGGATGTTGTTTCTTTAGAAATCACGAGGTTAGGGACTTTTTAGTAAGAAAAACATGTTGTTGCAAGTTTCTGAAGAAACTGGGTATCTTTAGCAACCTTATGGCTAGGGGCTTCTAGCAAGAAAAGAAGATCTTGCCATGCTTCAATCATAAGGCATCTTTAGCAACCTTTTCAGCAAGAAGGAAGAGACACCAACGGCCACGCAGGGAGGAAAACATGGACCCCCAGGACCAGACTACGGCTGCGCTGAGGCAGAAAACGCCATTTCCCTGGAGCCCCAGGGAAGTGAATTCCTCAGCAATATTTTGGGAGACGTATGTGGGTAGCGCTGTGGTGTAAACCAGTGAGCCTTGCGCTTGCCGATCGGAAGGTCAGTGCTTCGAATCCCCGCGACGGGGTGAGCTCCCGTTGCTCGGTCCTTGCTCCTGCCCACCTAGCAGTTCGAAAGCACGTCAATGTGCAAGTAGATAAATAGGTATCGCTCCAGCGGGAAGGTAAACGGCGTTTCCATGCGCTGCTCTGGTTTCACCAGAAGTGGCTTAGTTATGCTGGCCACATGACCCAGCAAAACTGTTTGTGGACAAAGGTCAGCTCCCTTGGCAAATAAAGCCAGAGTCGTTCACGACTGGACTTAACTGTCGGGGGTCCACCTTTACCTTTTTACAAGTAGTATCAATTCCTCTCAGCGAGCTACACTTCCAGAGTAGTTTAACACTTCCCAGGCAATCTGGAGAAGGGACTAGGGCACCCCTCAGCACCCTTCACATCCTCCCCAAGACGATTAGGGGGACACCATGTGTGATGGGATGATGAGCTGCTTGTGCGTAAAATCCTAGTCCCTCAGAGTTTGATCAAGTACGCAAACCTCTGCCTACGACGGAGCCCCTCAGGCATGGCTCTGTCAGTCGCTAGCAGAATCCGAAAGTGGTCTCTTACGGAATCTCTTCCAGCATAAAAGCTCCTTAACGGAAACACGTCTTCTGGACTCTCGGCGTGACAGTTTCCGGCGAGGAGTGGGTGTCCCTATAGGAGGTCTTGACACCTCCCCACTGTTTTCGCTGGAAGTGTCTCTGAGCCATCCCTCTGACTCACTTTCCCCTGGAGCCCCTCCTCTCCCCCTGCTGGTTCCCTCTTCAGCTGCTACGTCTGTCTCAACCTCAGGGAGCCTTTCCACCTCCTGTCTTTCCGATGGCAGTTCCCTGACATCCACCTCCCCTCCAGGGCCCCCTTCACCCCCTCCCGTCCCCTCCTCTATGGGCGGTGAGGAAGCAAAGCCCCTGAAAGAACCTCCCTCATCTTCCGAAGTCTCGAACACTTCCCTCCACCGGTTGCGGTTCCTGGTCTCCCAGTACTCCTCGTCATCGGAGTCAATTTCTTCTTCCAACTCCGATTCCGGGAATCCTTCCAGTTCCTCCTCCTCGTCGGTGGTGCCGAAGTACTCCCTCCTGAACCTTGCTACAGGCTGAGGTTTCCTCGGGAACCTTTGGTGGAACGTTTCTATTAAGACCTCGTCATTGACATCCTCTGCAGTTACCCAGGTGTTTTCTGACTCCGGTTCCCCTTCCCACGCCACCAAATACTCCACCTGATTTCCCTTCCACCTGGAATCGATGATTTCCGCAACATGGCTGCTGCGTTCCCTTTCTTCTAAGGCAGGTCCCCTGGTGGATTCCCCTTCACGTCCCCCCCTATACGGTGACAGTAAGGACCTATGGAATACTGGGTGCAATTTCATGTGGTTGGGTAACCGGAGTTTGAAAGCCACTGGGTTGACCTGCTGAATGACCTCAAAGGGTCCCAACCTTTTGGGTCTCAACTTCTTGCAACCCCCTTTGAACGGCAAGCCTTGGGTTGACAGCCACACCTGATCCCCCACCCTTACGGCTTCACCTTCCCATCTGTTCTTGTCTGCCTGCCTCTTATATTCTTCTTTGGCCCTTTCTAAGTTGAGCTGGAGCTGATGATGGATCGCTTCCATCTCTTCTACAAAATGTTCGGCCGCCGGGACGCTCCATCTCTCCCCTCCTCCCCCTGGAAATGCCCTGGGGTGACACCCATAATTGGCCAAAAAGGGGCTCATCCCTGTAGACACATTCTCCGCATTATTGTAGGCAAACTCTGCCAGCGCCAACTTTTCGACCCAATCGTTCTCTCTGTCATTGACATAACACCTCAGGTACTGCTGGAGGATACCGTTTGCTCTTTCCGCCTGCCCGTTGGTTTCAGGGTGCCGGGCAGTCGAAAAATTGACCTCCACGTGCAGTAAGCTCATGAGCTTCCTCCAGAACCTGGACGTAAATTGTTTGCCTCTGTTTGAGACCACCCTCAAGGGGGCGCCATGCAACCGAAAAATGTGTTCTACAAACAATTTCGCTGTCTCTTCCGCTGTGACTGCATGTGAGCATGCTACAAAGTGGCACATCTTAGTTAACAGGTCTACTACTACCATGATGGCTGTTTTCCCCTTGGACTTCGGCAGATCCATCATAAAATCTATCGATACCGCCTCCCATGGCCGTTCGGGGGTGAGTAAGGGTTCTAATAACCCTGCCGGCGCCCGCCTTTCCCCTTTAGCTCGCTGGCATTGGTCACACCCTCTTACATACTCCCTTACATCTTCCCTCACCTTAGGCCACCAAAATTCCCTGGTAACCAACCACATGGTCTTGTGTTGCCCAAAATGCCCCGCTGTGGGGCTGTCGTGCAGCTGCTTGAGTACCCTCCCCCTCAATTCTCCTTCAGGTATATACAGTGCCCCTTTGTAATACAATGCTCCATTTCTTTCCTCAAAGCCTCCGGGGCTCTATCCCTCCCTCCTGAGACCTCTGAGCTTATCCTGGGCGTATTCATCATTCTCCGTTTCCTCTACCAGTTCTCTTTGCCCCACCAGTGCCGCCCCACACATCCAGCGGTCCTCTGGGATGACATGTCTCTCTTCAGTTGCTCCCTCCCCCTCCAAATACTCAGGTTTGCATGAGAGAGCGTCCGCCCTGACGTTTTCTGGGCCTGGCACGTAACAAATTTCAAAGTGGAATTTGGAGAACTCCTCGGCCCATCTCACTTGTCGTTGGTTGAGCACTCGTGCTGTTCTCCAATACTCTAAATTCTTGTGGTCTGTGCACACTTGCACCTTATGTTGTGCACCAATCAATAAATGCCTCCATCTCCGGAACGCTTCGTGAATGGCGAGTAGTTCTCGGTCATACACCGTGTAGTTCCTCTTGGACTTATTCAGCTTCCGCGAGAAGAAGGCACACGGTCTCCACTCCGACTTACTCCCCCCTGGTTGTAGAAGCACCGCCCCAATGGCCCGGTCTGATGCATCTGTTTCCACTCTCATAGGTTTTTGTAAATCCACATGCAGGAGTTGTTCTTCCGAAGCGAACGCCCTTTTCAGTTTTTCAAATGCTCGCTCCGCCTCCACTGTCCAAACAAATTTCTTTTTGCTGCTGAGACAGTCCGTGATGGGAGCCGTCAAGTGGGCAAAGTTCTTGATGAACTTCCAATAAAAGTTTCCAAACCCTAGGAATCTTTGCACATCCTTCTTCGTTTTCGGCGTTTTCCATTCCAGTACCGCTTGGACCTTGCCTGGATCCATGGCCAATCCCTTGTCTGACAAGCGGTACCCCAGGAATTCCACCTCCTTGGTATGAAACTGACACTTCTCCAGTTTCACCCACAGCTGGTTGGCTTGCAGCTTCCCCAACACTTCTCGGACGTCCCTCACATGCTGTTCCTCATTCTCTGAATAAACCAACACGTCGTCTAAGAAGGCTACACAATTCTTGTAGAGCAAAGGTCCCAGGACGTGGTTCATAAAAGCTTGAAAACATGCCGAGCCTGCTTGTAGACCGAAGGGCATAACGAGGTATTCAAATGCCCCCAAAGGGGTGAACATGGTGGTTTTCCATTCATCCCCCTTTCTTATTCGTATGAGGTTGTATGCCCCCCGCAGGTCCAGTTTCGTAAAAATCTTTCCCTTCCTCACCCTTGTCAGAATGTCATCAATTCGGGGCATAGGGAAAGCCAGAGGTTCCGACACTGCATTCAGGGCCCTAAAGTCCACTACAAGCCTCGGTTTGTCCGTTTTTTTTTTGTCCACAAAAAACACTGGGCTACCCCCCACCGCTCGGGACTCTCTGATGAAACCTCGCTTCAGGTTTTTGTCAATGAACTCCCTTAACTCCTGCATCTCCCTGTCTGACATAGCGTACAGCTTGCCCACTGGGAGTTGGGCCCCAGGGAGTAGATTGATTTGACAGTCAAACGGTCTATGCGGTGGCAGTTTGTCTGCTTCCTTTTCGCTGAATACGTTACTCAGATCGGCGTATTGTGGGGGCACCTTCCCTTAGTCAGTTACTTCCATCCCTGCTAGTGTGACTCTGGCCCCAGCCGGAGCCTTCCCCTCTTTGCAGTGTTCTAGACAATGCGCTGACCCAAAGGAGACCACTCTCTGATGCCAGCCCACAAGCGGATCGTGTAGCGCCAGCCAGCTCATCCCCAAAATAATGGGAGCTCCTCCCAAGGTGGCCACATTAAACGCTATCAGTTCGGTGTGCCTTGCCACCTTCATTATCATCGGGACAGTCTGTTGGCAAACCTCTCCTCCCAACAGCTCCCTCGCATCAATCGTGGTCACCTGCAGGGGGTTACTTAAAGGGATGGTCTGTATCTGATGCTCAGCTGCAAACTCCTTACTCATGAAATTACAGGAGCTGCCTGAGTCCAATAGCGCCTTTATTTTTAGTGGGTGTCCGTTTGGCAGCTCTAGTAACACCTCTATCACTAAAGCAGCTCTTGGAGGTTCCGGCATGGGCACTTTCACTGATCTTTGGCCTGGCTGCTGTGCCCCGACGGTGGCAGCCAGGCGTTGGCTTTTACTTGCTCCTTGCCTTCCTCCTCCTTTTCCCCAACAGCTCCCGCCATCCCTTGCCATTCCTTTCTTTGTGGGCAGACTCTGGCAAAGTGACCTGGCTGTTGGCAGAGATAACATTTCTTGGCGCTCTTCCCCTCTTTCCTCCGCTTGGATTTGAAACTGCGCGCGCGCGCGCCGTGCCAATCTCCATCGGCTCTGCCGGCGGGAAAGGTGGCTCTGGAATCTCTGGAATGCGGAGATCTCTCCAACGGTCCCCTTTTCCTTCCCGCCTCTCCAACGCTCTCGCCTCCTGGCGTGCTCCTATGGCCAGCGCGGATTTGGTCAGCTGGTCCATAGACTCCGCCCTGGGCGCCCGGGAAAGTTCGTCTTTCACCGCCGAAGAAAGCCCTTCTTTGAAAAGCATTTGAATAGGTTCCGCCGATAGATCCCACCCCAATTTATGGATCAACATGGTAAACTCAGTCCAGTACTCACGGACAGATCTGCTCCCCTGTTTGCAAGCCATTAGCTGCCTGCGCACCACTCCCTGCTCAATGTTGCTGGAAAACATCAGGTCCATGGCGCGAAAAAACTTCCTCGTATCTTTTAGGATCTCATTATTGACTGCCATCAGGGGCCTAACCCAGTCTTTCGCCCCCGATTCGAGATGGCCAATCACAAAAGCCACCCGCGACTCCTCGTCGGGGAAGTCATCAAACTGCAGATTGAGAGCATATTGCATCTCTGTCCTAAAGGCGTGATAATTCCTGGGATCTCCCCCAAACTTCTGCACCAATCCTGGTACCTTTCTGGCGAGCTGGGTGGTTTTCTCCTTTCCCTTTTCTGCATCCTGAGCCCTCCTCTCCTTGAGCCTCGCCGTTTGCAGCGCTAGCTGGACCTCCAACGCCCTGTACCTTTCTTCCAGGCTTGGACCCCCTCCAGCTGCTCCTGCTTCTCCGGTTCCGGCTGGGTTGCTCATGATGCCTCTCCCTGCACAAGCTGCTTTCAAAGACTTTCAGATTGCTGTGATGGGATGATGAGCTGCTTGTGCGTAAAATCCTAGTCCCTAAGAGTTTGATCAAGTACGCAAACCTCTGCCTACGACGGAGCCCCTCAGGCATGGCTCTGTCAGTCGCTAGCAGAATCCGAAAGTGGTCTCTTACGGAATCTCTTCCAGCATAAAAGCTCCTTAACGGAAACACGTCTTCTGAACTCTCGGCGTGACAGTTTCCGGCGAGGAGTGGGTGTCCCTATAGGAGGTCTTGACACCTCCCCACTGTTTTCGCTGGAAGTGTCTCTGAGCCATCCCTCCGACTCACTTTCCCCTGGAGCCCCTCCTCTCCCCCTGCTGGTTCCCACTTCAGCTGCTACGTCTGTCTCAACCTCAGGGAGCCTTTCCACCTCCTGTCTTTCCGATGGCAGTTCCCTGACACCATGACTGTGAAAGTGACCTCTGAGTGCTTTCAATGGATGCTGCTCATGTGGCCTTAATCTCAGCTGACCCAAGTGACTTGTGGGCCTCAGGTGCCTTGCCTGTGTTTTCTTGGGATAATGGGGGTTGTTTTTTGGTCACAGTGGAATACACTTGTTTTTAGCCACGGTAATAAATACTCAATAAAAGATAAGAGACACACACAGATAACTGATTTATTTAGATTCCCGTATGTGAAAGGACAGAGATGTGTTTTGAAAGCTTAGAAACATGCCTTGGAGGGGCCTTGGATTTTAACGTACTTATATTCCCATGTTTTTTAAACTATCCCCCTTTGCATCCATCAGCACCTGCAGAATCACTGTATCTAAGAAGGAGCTGAACGTGCAGGCCAAACTTGATCTAAAGTCGCCAAGGTGTTTTTCTTCCACAGCCTTCATCTATCTTGGAAATGCTTTGCTGGATCCCGGGGAAACGAAGGTTTGGGAAATCATACCTGGGCTTGTCCTGAGGCAAATTTGCTTGGGGAATCTCGGGCTGGGTGTGCACCAGGCCCAGCTGTGCAAAAATGTGTTTCATTCTACACAACATTTCAAACACACACACTGCACGAAATGTGCTTGGCTGCACATTAGAAGAAACCAGTCTTGATTAGGGATGGGGGGGGGGTTCACTTAAGTTCCCACTGAAAGGCAAATTTATCAAATTTGCACTTTTCAAAATAATATGAGAACCAAAACAGAGGCATCTCTGGAAATTCAGTTATCCAAATTTTGTGATGCGGTTCACCACTAACCATTGTTTACCAAAATACATGAAGTGGGTAAAAATGTGCTTAAAAATGAATATATTAGTGGAAATAGTATATCTGTCGGGAAGCCAATGAAGAACCGTGGTTTGCAGAAGGGCATAGATGAGAGGCTGCAGAGGGCAGAAGCTGGGAAATATTGGGAGAGGAAGAGCAGGAAGTAGCAGCAGCACCAGGGGAGAGACAGCTGACAGACTCCGTGTCCTCGGAAAGGATTCCTGACCAGCCCCCCTTCTGGGGCCAGGTGGGCATCGAGGGTAGTAGAACAGAGAGCGCAGGGGCAGACAGCTCAATGCAGGAGTGACGTAGAATAGGGGAGACCTGGAGGGGAGGGGACTTTACTTGAAGCAATGCCGTTATTTAGGGAAGACTGCATTCCTTTGTCACGCTTTGTGAATTATTGAATAAATTGCTTGGTAAGAACTTTCATCCTTTCTCTGCCTCTTGGCTGCCACCGTGGGAGGGATCTGATCCCCCAAAGCATGACACTACCCGGACCCTACAATCATCTTCTGAGGCCCTTCTTCATGTGTCTCCTTCCCATGAGGTCCAGTGGGTGGGAGAGGTAGTTTCCCTTTTTCTTTTCTTTTTCTCTTCCTGCATTTTGCATTTTATTTTGTATTTTTATGCTGTCAACCGCCCTGAGATCTTTGGGTGGAGGGCAGTATACACATATAATAAAAATAAATTTTAAAAGGTGAGCCTCTAACCCTTCTAGGCAGAAAGTTATGATGCACAATGTGCATGTTCTAAGCAACTTCTGTCAAATGAGCCAGCCTGGCCCCTCCTGTCTGTCAGGGAATTCAGCCAAGTCAGAATAGTGATTGGTAAGTGAGTTGTATCTGATCCAATACAAAAAAAGTCACAATAACTTTAAAATAAACAACTTATTTCAAATTAAGCAATAGTTAATAATCCATTAGTATCTAAATAGCTGCTGATAGTTGAGATAGACATGCCTATCACTTTCATTATGATATGTACCAAATTCTGCAAGGAGTGATATCAAGCAAAGACAACAGATACACACCGAAATGCACATATGACTGATTTATTCAGATTCTCTTACATGAAGGGAATTTGGGTGGGATTTGTAAAGCTCAGAAACAGGGTTTGGAGGGATCATCCAGTTTATAGAACTCATATTTACAGGTGTTTCGATTTAACACTGCTTTACATCCCGGAACATCAACAATACCACCGTACCTAAAAAGAAGAAGAACAGTGTGTAAACTAAGGTTTCCCTGAGCTTATGGAGATCTTGTAGAGGAGCGCTCCTTTCTCCTGCTCACTTAGGACATGCCAAGAATGATTGGAACTGCCTGGCAGAAAAGCAGTTTTGCAAGATGCTTGCTCCATCCAGGGAAAACCAAGCCCTTGGAAAACATTTGCCCTGAGGCCAAATTCACCTGGTGAATCCAAGCTGAATACACAAAGGACATGTCTTGCACAATATGCCATTGCATGTTGCTGTACGATGACCCTCCACCCCCCCCACTATGTTTGCGGTGGTTGAGGGCAGCACCCATGCACAAAAAAGGGTGAAGCAAAATGTTGGTGCGAAACCAAGAGGCCAGCCAGGAGGGAGACAGAAGGAGACAGGAAGGTGCAGGAAAGAGGAGGGGTCCTGTTCCATTGGGTGCATCGGGGTCCCTCTCCCCAGCACCAGCTCCTAGGTGGTCTCCGGATGAGAGGATCTGGGACTCAGGGAGATCCCAAAGTCCAAGCTTCCACACAGCGAATGCCTGGTCATCGGATAATTGGAAAGGCACTCTGGACATGCTCAGTGCTTGTTCCAGATCAAATTTCATGACTCTGCTTCCTATAAAGTCTATAAATATCTGAATTAATCAATCAATTCACTGTTTGGTTCAAGGAAATGCAGGCAACAATTTTATGCAACCTATCTTCAAAGGTATAGATTAATTGGGACACCCGTCTTCAGCTAATTCCTTCCATGAATGTTTATTGAGCAGAAGATCTTCCAGAGAGAACGGGGCAAAATAATTTGAAAGAGATTAATAGACCCAGTGCTATTCTGGTTATTTGGCCTACCTGGAACAGCAGTCCATTCCGCTTTCACTACATGTGCATTCCATGCAATCCGCTGTATTCCACTTAGAGCCGAATGGATGCTTGCTGCCATCATATGGATCGATACACTCAGTGGGCAGTACCGGCTTACCTAGGGAGAGAAATTTAACATTAGCCCCCAAACAGCTCATGCAGGAAGAAGCTGCTGCTCAGCACAATGCAGAGACTGCGCAAGAGAAGCACAGTGACTTATACTGCGGCCATGCAGTCTCCTGCTTGCGTCTGCAGACGGTGGTTCCAAGCTTAAAACAGGGTGGGAGTGAATGGGGTGCCCTGTGGATGGGGAATCTGGCCGTTTCAATTTCTACAAGTTATTATTATTAGTACTATTATTATTACCATCCTCAGGGGCAGTTCACAACCTAAAAATACCATCTAAAAAACACAAAATACAAAATAAAAGTAAGAGCTTAAGCAGGGACTCATCAATGAGAAGATGAGACGGGAGCAGCGTTAGGTCATTTTAGACTCTGAGCAGCATCACAACATCCAGAAAAGTGTAGATTTTGAAGGTAGCTGCACTTTGGTCTGTGTTCTGGTTCTGCAAGAGCAGATTTGGGAGGTGTATGCTAAAATGGGGTGCATTTCCCCCTCATCTCTAGTCAGGAACACATTTTTCAAACATTAAATAATTATTTGGCCATGAATAGGTTACATATCAACATTACGTTGCTGTTTACTTACCATCTTTAATCTCTGCTTTGTGCTCGCTGAATGTGCAGAATCCCTGACACAAGGCAAGTGTCAGAGACAAGGCAGTCAGGCTCAAGAGGATTTTCTGCAAAAGAGACACACACATACATAAATCGTTCAACATGGTGCTATCATATATTTATATGTAGAACCTCTCGTTCTGTTTAAAAATGGATTATATGTGACTAAATTTTAGTCAGAGCAGACCCACTGAAATTAATGTGCCTAAGTTAGTCTTGTCCATCAATTTCAATGGATCTACTCTGGGTATGATTCGCACTGGATTCAACCCTAGGCCTTTGTAAAAATCCCTCTATATTAAGCTTCTACACTTGAGTAGCTGAGTTGGGTCATTTTATACTTAAGAGGGGTTTTTAAGAGGGACAGTTCCAGAATTACAAACGCCATCCCGGCTTTGGATTTGATCCCCAAATGTGAGCTCTAAAGCTATAAAGCAGGGTCAGCCACCTTTTTCAGCCGTGGGTCAGCCCACCGTCCCTCAGAGCATGTGGTGGGCTGGACTATATTTTGGGGGGAAATATGAACGAATTACTATGCCCTACAAATAACCCAGAGATGTATTTTAAATAAAAGGACACATTCTACTCATGTAAAAACTCCTGGACTGTCCGGGGGCCGGATTGAGAAGGCGATTGGGCTGCATCCTGCCCCTGGGCCTTAGGTTGCCTACCCCTGCTGCAAAGCACAGACTGTGCCTGGAAAGAGCAGAGGAAAAGTAAATGTGGATAAGCCTTCAGATAAGCCTGGAGTCTGAGAAAGCCTCAGCAACTGAGATACTCAATCCTCATGATTCTGAATGCCTTTGCACACCCCCTCTCCACACACAAATCTCCCTTTCCACCATTTAAACCTAATCTAGATTAAAGAAAAAATTGTGCACCAACCATCCCCAAAGCATTCCACTTACCATCTTGGTTTTTCAAAGAGTTGCTGGCAAACTCTTACTGGGGCGTGGAGGAAAGAGCTCTGGTGTCCCTCATGTAAGTCTGTGGAGTATCTCATGCCCCCTTTTATACAAATGGGAAGGAGGAGGCAAAATGAGAGGGATGGAGGTCCTAACAGGTGAAGGAAATGCTTGCCAGGAAGGAAACATTTGCTTCTGCTGACATAAATGTTTACAAGAACAGCCTGGAGAGTTCTACGTCTTCCAGAGATATTCATTGATAAGTGCAGTTCAGAACCAGAACTGGGAACAGGAAAATCACGTTAAATGTTATTAGACCAGGATAGTGTTGCGTTCTGCAAGAGATATGGCCCTAGATATTTGTCTCCAGGGCCTCACCTCAAGAAGGATACTGTCAAAAAAGGCCAGCAAAATGAAGAAGGGGGTGGAGCGACTCCCCCAAGGAAAGATTGCAGCATTTGGGATTTCTTACCCTAGAGAAAAGGCAAGGAAGAGGTGACATGATACAGGCACATGAAATTAGGAGATGGCTTTCATCCACTACCAGTCACTGTTCTGCCTCCGCAGTCAGTCATCTGCCAAAGTTGTGACATTTGCTCTGAGACAAGCAAAAGCCCATTTATCTGCAGGAAAAATTCCTCCCCGGCTGTGAGAAATATATATAGGTTGTCTTTTCAGACTGCTTTCACAAAATAAAACATGCTTTTTTTATTTATTATGAAGGTCACAAGGCTAAAGGACTATAGCAGTTAGGGCATAGGTTGCTACTGCTATTTCAAAATAGCTGTGGCTAAACATTCTATAGGATGTTGTTTCTTTAGAAATCACGAGGTTAGGGACTTTTTAGTAAGAAAAACATGTTGTTGCAAGTTTCTGAAGAAACTGGGTATTTTTAGCAACCTTATGGCCAGGGGCTTCTAGCAAGAAGATCTTGCCATGCTTCAATCATAAGGCATCTTTAGCAACCTTTTCAGCTAGAAGGAAGAGACACCAACGGCCACGCAGGGAGGAAAACATGGACCCCCAGGACCAGACTACGGCTGCGCTGAGGCAGAAAACGCCATTTCCCTGGAGCCCCAGGGAAGTGAATTCCTCAGCAATATTTTGGGAGATGTATGTGGGTAGTGCTGTGGTGTAAACCAGTGAGCCTTGGGCTTGCCGATCGGAAGGTCAGTGCTTCGAATCCCCGCGACGGGGTGAGCTCCCATTGCTCGGTCCTTGCTCCTGCCCACCTAGCAGTTCGAAAGCACGTCCATGTGCAAGTAGATAAATAGGTATCGCTCCAGCGGGAAGGTAAACGGCGTTTCCATGCGCTGCTCTGGTTTCACCAGAAGTGGCTTAGTTATGCTGGCCACATGACCCAGCAAAACTGTTTGTGGACAAAGGTCAGCTCCCTCGGCCAGTAAAGCCAGAGTTGTTCGCGACTGGACTTAACTGTCAGGGGTCCTTTACCTTTTTACAAGTAGCGAGCTACACTTCCAGAGTAGTTTAACACTTCCCAGGCAAGTCTGGAGAAGGGACTAGGGCACCCCTCAGCCCCCTTCACATCCTTCCCAAGACGATTAGGGGGACACCATTACTGTGAAAGTGACCTCCGAGTGCTTTCAATGGATGCTGCTCATGTGGCCTTAATCTCAGCTGACCCAAGTGACTTGTGGGCCTCAGGTGCCTTGCCTGCATTTTCTTGGGAGAATGGGGGTTGTTTTTGGGTCACAGTGGAATACATTTGTTTTTTGTTTTTTTTAAATAAATTTTTATTAATTTTCCAAACACATAATAAAGACAAACAATACACAAAACAAAAACATACAAACATATAAACATGTATAATTTCATAATCTTATTTTCATGCACCTTACTTCCCGGACTTCCCCATACCTCCCCTTTTCTGCATCCTTGTTTTACATTTCTTCAGCAACTCCTCCAATTAACTAATTATTTTAATTCACTTTCATTAGATTCCTTTTTTTTTACCTTATTGATTACAGCTGCAATTCTCTATTTCTTAGTTCCTTAACATCTTAACACTCCTCAATTTTACAGCAATTTTTAAGATATATTTTAAATTTCTTCCAATCTTCTTCCACTGTCTCTTTCCCCTGGTCACGGATTCTGCCGGTCATCTCTGCCAGTCCCATATAGTCAATCACCTTCGTCTGCCATTCTTCCAGAGTGGGTAGTTCTTGTGTCTTCCAATACTTTGCCAGAAGAATTCTTGCTGCTGTAGTAGCATACATGAAAAACGTCCTATCCTTCCTTGACACCAATTGGCCAACCATGCCCAGGAGAAAAGCCTCAGGTTTCTTAGGAAAGGTCCATTTAAGGACTTTCTTAATTTCATTATAGATCATTTCCCAAAAGGCTTTATTCTTCGGGCAGGTCCACCAAAGGTGATAAAAGGCCGGCGCCAGCGTTTAATGGCGGTCCTCTCTTCGAGCTCCGGAGGAGGACTGCTCCGCGAGTTCGGGTCTGACCCGCTACGGCGAGCGGGGGACCCCTAAAATCACAGGCGCTGAAGCCTGTGAACAAGGAGACTCGGTGCGCACCTTTTGCGCCCCCCGGTACTGCGAAAGAGCCTTTTTAAAGGCTCCGGAGCGGCATCGGGTGTGAGCGCGGTGCTGAGAGTCGCTACCCAGCCCGTGGAGTGAAGCCGCGTCGCCATGAACAGAGAGCGCCGATTCCTTCCTGAAACTGAAATTCGACTGTAACACCCGTGAGTAGGATTGAGAGATTGAACGGGACTTTTAAATTTAAATTCTGAAATTTGGCCGGAAACGGGAAAGGCATAAATCAAGGAAGTCTGCCTCCCCGGACTGCATGACAATTAAAGCAACGAAAGTGCAAAGCTGTATTTGAAAGAAAATTAACTTTAAAACTGTCAAAACCTGACATCTGATTCAAACTTCCCCCCAGTAAGCAGGAGAAGGGGGGAAGAAAATTGGACACTGCTAATCTGCCTGAAACTAACTTGAGAAAAAAAGTTTTTCTACTGCCCAATCTCCTGGGACGGACTGCCTGAGCAAGGCACCGGGAAAGTGAACTGTCAGTTTAAACTGGATACAAAGTTGGGATTTTGTCTGAAACAAAGTTACAGGACTTTAATGGAACTACCTTGCTGAATCTCTGACTACATTGAAAAAGTGCTATAGTAACTTTTAATGTGGACTTCTGGATTCTTTGTTTATTGCTCTACGCTTCTTTGTTTTCTTCACTTGGTTACAACTGATTGCTCCCTCTAGAGGGTTCAGAGGGAAACTGTTGCAGTCTGAGAAAGGGAAACAGTGGGACTTTCCATTTGCAAGTTTTTCCTGTGAGAACGACCTTGGGGATATGAGTGGTTCAGCAGAAGAGATAACAACTAGATCCAAAGCAAAACAAACACAAAAGAAAAGGGGCTCAATATCAGGTTCAATACCAGCTGCGCAGGAAAAAGTGGCAACAGCATCCATGGAATCAATGACACAGGCACTGCTCAAAATAAATCAATCTTTAGAAGCATTGACAAAGCAGTCTACGGAAAATTCTAAAAAATTGACAGAACTGACAGCAAGATTGGACTTGAATACTGCAAGTGTAGCATCTAATACAGAATCTATCAACAAATTGATTCAAGAAAGCTCTGAAACACGAAAGATTGCTGAAAGTGCAAAAAATACTGCAGAGGAGACACAGGAGAAGCTTGTGCCGATTACAAAAAAAGGGAATGAACATGATGCAGCCCTATCTTTGCTGGAATTACAGAGAAAGGAGAAAAATTTGAAACTGAGATTGGTCCCTGAGAGCGAAGGGGATAGCCTTGTGGACTTCCTTACACAGAATTTTTTGGAATTTTGGCAAGAAGATCTACAGGAAGAAGAACTTGAGATAATAACAGCTTTTCGACTGGGCAGGAGGCAAGGCAAGAAGCCAAGGGATTGCCTGATTACCCTAAGATCCAAAGAAGAAAGAGATAAAATATTGAACCTACATTATCAAAAGGCATTGGAAATTGAAAATAACCAAGTACAAATCTTCAAGGACATCCCTAAATATATTCTGGAGGTGAGAGCCTTCTACAAAGATTTGTTCTACCTGCTGAAGAAGAATTTCTTACCTTTTAGGTGGGAGTTTCCACAAGGATTATCCTTTAACTACAAAGGAAGGAAGGTTAAAATAAGAACAGTCCAAGATAAAGAACAGTTTCTGGAGAGAAACCAGGAGGACTTGCAGAAAGGAACAGTAGAACCAACATCAGAAGAAAAACGACCGACAGACATTGCAAACTTATCATTTGGACTTATACCACCGACTGAAGACGAATAACAGCTTGGAGCAGTTGGAGGAAAAGATACCCAATAACAAAATGTCTCTGCAGCTTCTTAGCTGGAACTGCAATGGTTTGAACCTTCCCAGGAAAAGACGCCAAGTTTTCCACATTTTGAAGAGAGAACAATTGGACCTAATATGTTTACAAGAAACCCATGTGTCAGGGGTTCAGGGACAGAGGCACAGGTGAGGGGGGAGACGGAGAGCGATGGGGAAGAATCTCAGGAGAGTGAGGAAGAGGATGACAATGACTTGAGGTCTTCCATGAGTCTCTCAAGTGAATCGGAGGATTCCCAGAAGGGGGTGCCCCTGGTCAGGCCAAGGGGGGTCACAGGGGGGACTTGCCAGGAGCAGGGAAGCAGCAGGGAAACCCCGAGTGGGAGTGGGAGATCGGGGCCGGCTTCCCAGCAGGAACGGAGTGAAGAGGGGGGAGTTCCCAGTGGGACACACGGAGCAGAGCAGGAAGGAGACAGGGAAATGAGATCGGGGCAGGACGTCCTGCCGGAAGGGGCGGAGAGTAGTACAGGGAGTAGTGTGAGTGTCAAGAGGAAGGTCAGGGGTAGCGAACGCGCGCCAAGTTCAAATGTGGAGGCACGCGGAAATGCAGAGAGCCCGGAGGAGGAGCCTGGTCCCAAAGCACGAAGGAGGGGGGAGCAGGCATCTGAGGAATCCGCTTCAGGGGAAAGCAGGAGGGAAGGAACCCAGGGGGGCAGAAAGACCCTGCGGAAAAGGAAAGACAGAAAGAGGTGGACCAGCACAAGCCTCTTAAACTGGTGTAGGGGCGGGACCGATTCAGAGGGGACTTCAAATGTCTAAGGTTAACAGACGCGGGGCTGCGCGCCTCGGTTGTGGAACCACTAATGAACTGCAATAAACATCCTTGTATATAAGAAGATCTTGGCGTTGGTCTTTTGTGAGCTGAGACCTGAGGCAGCCTCTGACAGTAAGTCCCCTCTCTCAAGTACGCAAATTTTTTTTTGCAAAGCTCACGAAGTTTGGCAGCCATGAGTATGGAGGAGCAGATAGCTGATCTACGCAACACAGTCTCCCAGCTTACCACTGCGGTAGTGGTCTCCCAGAAGAAGGGGGAAGAGGCGGAGAAGCGGTGCCAAGATCTGCAAGCCAGGTGGGATCATGCATGCCAAGTGGGGTTCCCGGGAACCAAATCTGCTGGAGTAGCCCTGGGCAGAAGGGGAGGCAACTTGGTAGCCCACTTCGATGGGAACCTGAAGCAGTACCCCAGTTTTCGAGCAGACGTAGAATATGCGTTGCATTTGCTTCGCGACGACTTTAAAGATGAGGAGGAGAAAGTGGGTTTCATTGTGTCCCACTTGCATGGGGAAGCGAGGGCTTGGCTGCGCAATCTGTGGCGCGAGGATTGCCCTGCTCGAAGGGACTCCGATGAATTTATCAAATGCATGGACGCTTGTTTCCAATCTACCGTGGATGTGGACGTAGCACGCCAAGAGATGCATGGTTTAAGGCAAGGCAAGGCTACAGTACGTCAGTACCATGCTCGCTTTTTCGCTTTGCTGAATGTGCTGCGATGGGAGAAAGACTCTATGGCAGTCAGAGACTTGTTTTGGCAGGGGCTCTCTGGCCCTGTGAAAGATGAACTGGCAAGTGGGGACAGACCTAAAACCCTGGCAGAAGTGGTGCAGCGGGCGCTCGCCATTGGAGTACGCCACGAAGAACGCCCTTGGCGCAATGAGGGGGGTAGCCAGCTGCACGCACCGTCTAGAGTGCCTCCTTTCCTTCCCAGAGATCCAGGACGTACGCGTCCCTCACCTCAGCTGCAGGCAGGGGAGGAGCTAATGGAACTGGGGAGCGCAAAGGCTCAGTCAGCTGCCGGAGCCCCAGCGTCCGGAGCAGTCAAGAAGAAGCCTCCTAGAGGGAACAGGAAGTGTTACATCTGTGACAGTGGGATGCACATGGCCAAAGAGTGTCCCCAGAGGCTCCACAAGCACACTGCAGCATTAGCAACAGTAACTGCAGCAGCACAACATGAAGAGCAGTTTCAGGGAAACGACAATGCCTGGCTGGAAGCAGAGATGCTGGGGCACAGCCAGGCGAGTCAGTAGGGCAGTCCCCAGCGCTTTTGCAGCCCACAGACCCCCTGCCACCCAAACCAGTGGTGCAGCTCACTGCAACTCTCCAGCTACCTAATGGACGCACCCTGGAAGTCCCCATTACGATTGACAGTGGGAGCAACGCAGACTTCGTGGGGGTGCACTTCGTCAAGCAGCATCGCATAGAGCTCCTACCAGCCACGCTGCCTTTGAACGTCGTCACGGTGGATGGCAGGAAGTTGCTGGGTGGGCAGGTGGTACAACAGACGCCACCCATGGTGATGCAGATTGGCAATCACCGAGAAGTCATCAGTTTCAACGTCACCCGCCTGTCAGACACGCCTATAGTGTTAGGCATGAGTTGGCTGGATAGGCACAGCCCAACCATGGCGTGGTACCAGTGGCAGCTCACTTTCGGCTCCTCCTACTGCGCGCAGCATTGCATCCAGACCGGTCAAGAGGAGGAGGGCCAAGAGGAAGGGCAGCAGCTGAGGCTCAGCATGGCGCAAGCAGTACCCCTCAAGTACAAGGGGTTTTTGGAGGTCTTCTGCGAGAAGGAGGCTGACCAGTTGCCACCCCACCGGCCCTACGACTGCGCAATTGACCTCTTGCCAGGGACAACGCTACCGACTGCAAAGCTGTATTCCATGTCCGAGGATGAGATGCAGGAGCTCAGGGAGTTCATAGATCACAACCTGCAGCGGGGATTCATCCGAGAATCAAAGGCAGTAGGGGGCAGTCCTGTGTTTTTCGTGAAGAAAAAGGACACGCCCCAAAAAAGGCTGATCGTAGACTATCGCTTCATAAACTCGAAGACAAAGCCTGCAGCCTTTCCCATGCCCAAGATTGACGACCTGCTTGGGACGGTGAGGAAAGGGAAGATCTTCACCAAGTTGGATCTCCGCGGCGCATACAATCTCATACGCGTGCGAGAGGGTGATGAGTGGAAGACGGCAATGTTCACGCCGTTGGGCACCTACGAATACAGAGTTATGCCGTTTGGTCTCCAAAATGGCTCCCACTTTTTCCAAGCTTTTATGCATCACGTGCTAGCGGGACTCCTCTACAAGAAGTGCGTATGTTTCCTCGACGACATTCTGATCTTCTCGGAATCGCCGGAGGCGCACGAGAGCGACGTTAAGGAGGTCCTGCAGAGGCTACGGGAGCACAGGCTCTACGCCAAGCTGGAGAAGTGCCAATTCGACGTGACGGAGGTGGATTTCCTGGGCTATAGGCTGTCCGACAGGGGACTAGCCATGGACAGCGCCAAGGTCCGCGCGGTGTTGGACTGGAAGAGCCCGCGAACTCGGAAGGAGGTCCAGAGGTTCGTCGGCTTCGCCAACTTTTACCGCAAGTTCATCAGGGGTTTCGCCAGGGAGACGGCAGCTATCACGGACACTCTCAGCTCCAAGAAGAAAAAGTTCACCTGGACGGACCAGGCGGAGCAGTCCTTCAGGAGACTTAAGAGTCTTTTCGCGTCCAAAGAACAGCTGCTACACGTGAATCCCGGCAGGCCCATGCGGGTGGAAAATGACGCATCTGACAGAGCGGTGGGGGCCGTCCTCTTACAGGAAGACCCGCAGGGGAACTGGAGGCCCTGCGCTTTCTACTCCCGGAAGCTCAGCAAGTCGGAACAGAACTACACCATCTGGGACAGGGAGTTGCTGGCCATCCACGCAGCTTTCAAGGCATGGAGGCACTTCCTCATCGGAGCCAAGCACACCGTGCAGGTCCGCACGGACCACAAGAACCTAGAGTACTGGCGCACGGCGAAGCTACAGAGCCAGAGGCACATACGCTGGGAGGAGTTCTTTGCGGATTTCGATTTCAGGATAGAGTACATCCCAGGCGACAACAATGTCATAGCAGATGCGCTCTCCAGGAAGCCGCAGTATCTCGAGGAGGCGGCACCGGCGGCAGCCAAGCACATTTTTGCACCGCAGGCGTGGGCGTGCGCTTCAGCCGCCGTGGACCTGGAGGCGGTGCGTCGCGCGTTGCAGGCGGATCCGTTCGCACAGTCCAAGATGGAAGAGGTGCGGAGAGGCACGGCGAAGGACGACGAGTTCCAAATACGCGATGGCCTGCTGACCCGTAAAGGCGCTCTCTACGTTCCGGGAGACGATCTCCGCGCGAAGGTTCTGCAGCAGTTACACGACGCACCCAGCGCTGGCCACTTCGGCAAGGAAAAGACGACGGAATTAGTGGCCAGAGACTTTTGGTGGCCCCAGATGCGAGGGGAGGTCGCGGATTACGTCGCCAGATGTGACACGTGCCAAAGGTCCAAGCCAGTGCACCAGAAACCAGCAGGACTGCTGGAACCGTTGGAGACGCCACTGCAACCGTGGGAGAGGGTGGCGCTGGACTTTGTCACTGATCTGCCCAGTTCGCGAGGCAAGACGGCGGTACTTGTGGTTGTAGACCTGTTTACTAAGATGGCGCATTTCATTCCTTGCGCGAAGGTGGCGACAGCGGAGCAGACCGCCAAACTGTTCATCGACCACGTGTTCAAGGTGCATGGGTTGCCACGGTCCATTCTGTCCAACAGGGGGCGCCAGTTTGTTTCCAGTTTCTGGCAGAAGCTCCTAGGGATCCTGCACGTCAAAATCAACCTGTCGTCGGCGAGACATCCGCAGACCAACGGCCAAGCAGAGAGGGTCAACGCGATCATGCAGCAGTACCTGAGATGTTACGCCAATCAGCGACCCGCGGCTTGGGTGGATTACCTGCCGATGGCTGAGTTTGCCTACAACAACACGAAGCACGCGTCGACGGGGGTGACGCCGTTCTTCGCTAACAATGGAAGGCATCCCAGAACCTTCCCGGGGCTCGTAACGACGGGGGAGGGGGCGCCACAGGAGGCCGACCATTTCGCAGCAGAATTGCAAGAGGTGCACGACGAGCTACGGAGACATTTGGAGCTAGCTAAACAAGCCTATAAGGTGCAGGCGGACAAACACAGGAGGGAGGGGGAAGACATCCAGGTGGGAGACTGGGTATGGTTAGCGGCCCAAGCAGTGCCGGCCAAGTCATTAGCTAAAAAGAAGCTAGGACACAGGCAACTAGGGCCGTACCAAGTTGAGGCCAGGATCAATCCCGTAGCGTTTCGACTGGCCCTCCCCGAAGGTTCCAGAATGCACCCGGTCTTTCATAGGTCGGTGCTCACCCCCTACAGGGCTCAACACAGATTTCAGGAGTCAGGGACGGCACCAGAACCAAGCGGAGAGTCACCCAAGAGGGGGAGGTCACCTAGGGCCGAACCAATCAACGAGGTCACAGAGATTCTGGACTCGAGATGGGGGGAAGAGGGAGTAGAGTATTTTCTCGCCAGAGAGGGCACCCCGGCCAGCGCCAACAGTTGGGTGCCGGACTACGCTTTGGACGAACCCCTCCTCAAGGACGAGTTCCATGCCATTTTCCCACACAGGCCCATGCCAGCACAGTTTTTCGACGATTGGCTTTTCACACCCACACTTTCCGCTAGCACCTTCCGAGGGTTCTCCTCCGCAGAGGAGACGACGCCAGAGTCGAGCCCTCCAAGGGGATCGTGTTCGGGGGTGGACACTGACCCTTCTTACTGGTGGGACGACCTACCAGAAGAGGACTGGCGCACGAAGTGGCGGATGGGGCCTTGGCAAGCAGACCCCACTCAGGCAACAGGGGGTGAGGAGGACGTGAACATGTTGGGAGAGGACCATGGGTTCGAGCACACATACAATGAACTGGAAGCAGAGGAGATCGACGTCGACGACCTGTGTCCGGCACTGACCTCCACAACGACGGAGCCCCCAGAACCTGCGCCCGAGCAGCGGGAGGGGGGAAGGGGGGGCTTCGAGGGGGGGATGGATGTCAGGGGTTCAGGGACAGAGGCACAGGTGAGGGGGGAGACGGAGAGCGATGGGGAAGAATCTCAGGAGAGTGAGGAAGAGGATGACAATGACTTGAGGTCTTCCATGAGTCTCTCAAGTGAATCGGAGGATTCCCAGAAGGGGGCGCCCCTGGTCAGGCCAAGGGGGGGTCACAGGGGGGACTTGCCAGGAGCAGGGAAGCAGCAGGGAAACCCCGAGTGGGAGTGGGAGATCGGGGCCGGCTTCCCAGCAGGAACGGAGTGAAGAGGGGGGAGTTCCCAGTGGGACACACGGAGCAGAGCAGGAAGGAGACAGGGAAATGAGATCGGGGCAGGACGTCCTGCCGGAAGGGGCGGAGAGTAGTACAGGGAGTAGTGTGAGTGTCAAGAGGAAGGTCAGGGGTAGCGAACGCGCGCCAAGTTCAAATGTGGAGGCGCGCGGAAATGCAGAGAGCCCGGAGGAGGAGCCTGGTCCCAAAGCACGAAGGAGGGGGGAGCAGGCATCTGAGGAATCCGCTTCAGGGGAAAGCAGGAGGGAAGGAACCCAGGGGGGCAGAAAGACCCTGCGGAAAAGGAAAGACAGAAAGAGGTGGACCAGCACAAGCCTCTTAAACTGGTGTAGGGGCGGGACCGATTCAGAGGGGACTTCAAATGTCTAAGGTTAACAGACGCGGGGCTGCGCGCCTCGGTTGTGGAACCACTAATGAACTGCAATAAACATCCTTGTATATAAGAAGATCTTGGCGTTGGTCTTTTGTGAGCTGAGACCTGAGGCAGCCTCTGACACCATGTGACCAGGATACATAGAAAATTACTTGTAAATAAGAGATTAGGACAGGAATTTATTTCATCAGATAAAGTCAAGAAAAGAGGTGTGGTGATTTATGCAAAAGAAAAACTGGCCCCAAAGGTGATATTTAAAGATGAACAAGGAAGATACCTGGCAATTGAAATACAAGTTCAAGGAGAAAAAATTCTGATAGTTGGAATTTATGCACCAAATGAAGGGAAGGCGGAATTCTTCAAGAAGTTGCATGAGACTTTAATGGACTATCTTGATTACAAAGTAGTAATGATGGGAGACATGAATGGTGTGGTCTCCACAAATATGGACAAGGCACAGAGACAAGTAATTTCCAAGGAAGGGAGACTACCAAAGACTTTCTTTGAAATGACTGAAAATATGGACTTGATTGACATCTGGAGAACAAGGAACCCTCTTGAGAGAGAGGGAACTTTTTTCTCTGAAGCAAAAATGACATGGACAAGAATTGACCAAATTTGGGTAACTAGTAGTATGGCGCCAAGGATAAAAAAAATAGAAATCTGCCCAAAGACTTGCTCCGACCATAACACCGTAAAGATGGAGATGAAACTAACAACAACTGGATCCTTTAGATGGAGAATGAATGACACCCTCTTTAGAGATGAAGAGATCTACAAGAAGGCCCAAAAAACATTGAAAGATTACTTTGAGATAAATTTGAGAACAGAAGTGGAAAAAAGAATAATTTGGGACGCAAGCAAGGCCGTGATGCGAGGTTTCCTAATACAACAGAACTCTATAAAGAGGAAAAAACAGAATGAGAGGAAATAATTTTTTTTGGAAAAAATGAAAGAAGGTGAAAAGAAATTGAGGTCTAAACCAAAGTCTCATGAGATTTTGAGAGAAATAAAGTACTACCAGATGCAGTATATGGAACTGATGAATCAAGAGATAGAATGGAAAATTAAGCAAATGAGACAAAGGACATTTGAATCAGCAGACAAATGTGGGAAACTTCTATCATGGCAACTGAAAAAGAGGCAAAAACTGAATACAGTGACAAGTTTAGAAATGGATGGAAAGATTATCCACAAACCAAATGAGATAAGTAATTGTTTTCAAAGTTTCTTCAGGAAATTATATGCACAAGGGCCAGTCAACGAACAGGAAATAGAAGAATTTCTTAAGAAACATGGATTACCAAAAATTTCAGAGCAAAGTAAAATGATTTTGAATGAGAAAATAACAGGACAAGAAATAGAGGGTGCCATTCAGAATATGCAATTGGGAAAATCTCCAGGACCAGATGGTTTGACCGCTAGATACTACAAAGCGTTGAAGGAATGGTTAGTACAACCACTGAAGGAAGTCTGCAATGAAATTTTGGAGGGGGAAAAGGCACCTGAATCGTGGAAAGAAGCTTTCATTTCACTTATACCGAAAACTGAGACTGAAAAGAACCAGGTTAAAAACTACCGCCCTATATCATTACTTAATGTGGATTACAAAATTTTTGCAGACATTTTGGCAAAAAGACTGAAGAGAGTGTTGGTAGGGGAGATTCATAAGGACCAAGCTGGCTTTCTTCCAGGGAGACATATGTCAGATAATGTGAGGAATATAATAGATATTTTGGAACTGTTAGAGGCGGACATTAATAGGAAGGCTGTTTTAATTTTTGTGGACGCGGAGAAAGCCTTTGATAATATCTGTTGGAGCTTTATGAAGAAGAATCTCCAAGGGATGGGGGTAGGCCAAGGTTTTGAAAACGGTATAGGTGCAATATACTCTGAACAAAAAGCAAAGTTAATTGTAAATAATGTGGTTACGGAAGAAATACCTATAGAAAAAGGCACACGACAGGGATGCCCAATATCCCCTTTACTTTTTATATCAGTCTTGGAGGTTTTGTTAAACATGATCAGAGGGGACCAGTTGGTTAAAGGAGTTCAGGTCGGAGCCAGACATTACAAATTAAGGGCATTTGCAGATGATTTAGTATTGACCTTGCAACAGCCAGATACTAGTACTAAAAGAGTATTAGAACTAATTGAGATATTTGGTCAAGTAGCAGGATTTAAATTGAACAAACAGAAAAAGAAAGTGTTGGAGAAAAAGCTAACAATTGCTGAAAAAGAGAAGTTTCAGAGTGAAACAGGTTTAGTGATAACAAAAAAAGTGAAGTACCTGGGGGTAAATTTAACATCTAAGAATGTGAACTTATTTAAGGACAATTATGATAAATGCTGGACAGAAGTAAAAAAAGATCTAGAAATATGGTCAAGGTTGAGACTTTCCTTGTTAGGCTGAATTGCTGTCATCAAGATGAATGTATTGCCTAGAATGTTGTTTTTATTCCAGACGTTGCAGATTGTGGACAAGATGGACTGTTTCAAGAAGTGGCAGAAAGACATATCTAAATTTGTCTGGCAGGGCAAAAAGCCCAGAATAAAATTTAAGATTTTAACTGATGCAAAAGATAGAGGGGGGTTTGCCCTGCCGGACTTAAGACTCTACTATGAATCGGCAGCTTTCTGCTGGTTGAAACATTGGCTGCTTCTTGAGAACACAGACATTTTGGATCTGGAAGGGTTTGATAATAGATTTGGCTGGCATGCATATATATGGTATGACAAGGTAAAATTGCATAAAGGTTTCAAAAACCATATTGTTAGGAAAGCATTATACAATGTTTGGATGCGGTATAAAGATTTATTGGAAAGTAAAACTCCCAGGTGGTTGTCACCAATGGAAGCCAAAGAGGTGAAAAAACTTAATATGGAGTCTAAATGGCCAAAATATTGTGAAATCTTAGAACAAGACGGAGAAAGAGTTAAACTACAGAGTTATGAGAAATTAAAATCTAAGGAAATAGATTAGAAATAGGCATACACACAATGGAATATTGGGCCTGGTCCACCTCAATAAAGTACTGGTTACGCTGCCATTTTCGCTGCCCTCCATCAAGTCTGCTCGCTGATTTGCTCAAAGACTCCTATAAATCAAGATGGTATCAGTACCTCGAAAAAAAGATTGAATCTTTAGGCATCGAGCTGGAGCCCCTGTACAATTCTAATGAGCAATACATTTTCCATAATATCCTAACTAGACTAAAGGATGTCGAGAGACAAAATATTATGGCAGCTGTAAACAAAATTTGCTCCCCCATATTCTATGATTTAAATATCTTAGATAGCAGAGCCAATTATGTCACTAAATTAATAATCCCAGCCCAACGTAGGGCTTTTATGCTGGCCCGTTTGAATGTTTTTCCCTCAGCATTTGTCAGGGGAAGATATCAAAACATTCCCAGAAACAAGAGATTCTGCAGATGTTCCATGAATGTCCCGGACACTGTAGAGCATATTCTCTTTCATTGCCCATTGTACAGTACGCTCCGTCAACGCGTGCTGTCCCCTCTTTTGGGTGGTCTGGAACCCCAGCAAGGTGAATGTGTGGGATTCTGCCTATCCGACGTTGACCAAAGGGTAACGGCGGGGGTAGCCGAGTTTTTGGTAGCACTCCTCCAAGGAGCAGGTTAACAAGGAAAACCACTGATTTTATATGTATATATATAAATATGTATGTAGCCAACTGCTGCCTTTCTATATATATTTTAAGGCTTTTATATGCTATTTTCTCTTTTATGGTTTTATTTGCATAATGCCTAATAAAGGTTTGATAAGTAAGTAAGTAAAATCTAAGGTAAGAGACTGGTTGCATTACCTCCAGATAAACGAGGTATTTAAACAGGACAGGAAAATAGGCTTCCAGATGGAGAGGTCAAAATTAGAAACAGAACTGTTAGAACCCAACACTAAGAACTTGTCAAGAATGTATAATTTGCTGTTGAAATGGAATGCACAGGATGAAACGGTGAAGTCAGCTATGATTAAATGGGTGCAAGATATCGGTCATGACATTATGTTTGCTGACTGGAAGCAGTTATGGACCACCGGTGCTAAGTTTACGGCATGTAATGCCTTAAGAGAAAACATAATGAAAATGATCTACAGGTGGTACATGACCCCAGTCAAGCTTGCAAAAATTTACCATTCGCCCAATAACAAATGCTGGAAATGCAATGAGACTGAAGGAATACACTTGTTTTTATCCACGGTAATAAATACTCAATAAAAGATAAGAGACACACACAAATAACTGAATTATTTAGATTCCCGTATGTGAAAGAAGAGGTGTGTTTTGAAAGCTTAGTGTGATGGGATGATGAGCTGCTTGTGCGTAAAATGCAAGTCCCTCAGAGTTTGATCAGGTTTTCAAACCTCTGCCTGTGACGGAGCCCCTCCAGCATGGCTGCATCAATCGCTAGCAGAATCCGAAAGTGGTTGCTTTCGGAATCATTTCCAACATAAAAGCTCCTTAACGGAAACACGTCTCCTGGACTCTCGGCGTGACAGTTTCCGGCGAGGAGTGGGTGTCCCTATAGGAGGTCCTGAGACCTCCCCACTGTTTTCGCTGGAAGCGTCTCTGAGCCATCCCTCCGACTCACTTTCCCTTGGAGTTCCTGATCTCCCCCTACTGGTTCCCTCTTCCGCTGCTACGTCTCTCTCAACCTCAGTGAGCCTTTGCACCTCCTGTCTTTCCGATGGCAGTTCCCTGACACTTAGAAACATGCCTTGGAGGGGCCTTGGATTTCAACGTACTTATATTCCCATGTTTTTTAATCTATCCCCCTTTGCATCCATCAGCACCTGCAGAATCACCGTATCTAAGAAGGAGCTGAACATGCAGGCCAAGCTTGATTTAAAGTCGCCAAGGTGTTTTTCTTCCACAGGCTTCATCTATCTTGGAAATGCTTTGCTGGATCCCGGGGAAACAAAGGTTTGGGAAATCATACCTGGGCTTGTCCTGAGGCAAATTTGCTTGGGGAATCTCGGGCTGGGTGTGCACCAGGCCCAGCTGTGCAAAAATGTGTTTCATTCTACACAACATTTCAAACACACACACTGCACGAAATGTGCTTGGCTGCACATTAGAAGAAACCAGTCTTGATTAGGGATTGGGGGGTGGGGTTCACTTAAGTTCCCACTGAAAGGCAAATTTATCAAATTTGCACTTTCCAAAATAATATGAGAACCAAAACAGAGGCATCTCTGTAAATTCAGTTATCCAAATTTTGTGATGTGGTTCACCAACTAACCATTGTTTACCAAAATACATGAAGTGGGTAAAAATGTGCTTAAAAATGAATATATTAGTGAAAATAGCATATATGTCGGGAAGCCAATGAAGAACCGTGGTTTGCAGAAGGGCATAGATGAGAGGCTGCAGAGGGCAGAAGCTGGGAAATATTGGGAGAGGAAGAGCAGGAAGTAGCAGCAGCACCAGGGGAGAGACAGCTGACAGACTCCGTGTCCTCGGAAAGGATTCCTGACCAGCCCCCCTTCTGGGGCCAGGTGGGCATCGAGGGTAGTAGAACAGAGAGCGCAGGGGCAGACAGCTCAATGCAGGAGTGACGTAGAATAGGGGAGACCTGGAGGGGAGGGGACTTTACTTGAAGCAATGCCGTTATTTAGGGAAGACTGCATTCCTTTGTCACGCTTTGTGAATTATTGAATAAATTGCTTGGTAAGAACTTTCATCCTTTCTCTGCCTCTTGGCTGCCACCGTGGGAGGTTATGATCCCCCAAAGCGTGACACTACCCGGACCCTACAATCATCTTCTGAGGCCCTTCTTCATGTGCCTCCTTCCCATGAAGTCCAGTGGGTGGGAGAGGTAGTTTCCCTTTTTCTTTTCTTTTTCTCTTCCTGCATTTTGCATTTTATTTTGTATTTTGATGCTGTCAACCGCCCTGAGATCTTTGGGTGGAGGGCAGTATACAAATATAATAAAAATAAATTTTAAAGGTGAGCCTCAAACCCTGCTAGACAGAAAGTTATGATGCGCAATGTGCATGTTCTAAGCAACTTCTGTCAAATGAGCCAGCTTGGCCCCTCCTGTCTGTCAGGGGATTCAGCCAAGTCAGAATTGTGATTGGTAAGTGAGTTGTATCTGATCCAATACAAAAAAAGTCACAATAACTTTAAAATAAACAACTTATTTCAAATTAAGCAATAGTTAATAATCCATTTTTACATGGGACGCGGGTGGCGCTGTGGGTAAAAGCCTCAGCGCCTAGGGCTTGCCGATCGAAAGGTCGGCGGTTCGAATCCCCGCGGCGGGGTGCGCTCCCGTTGCTTGGTCCCAGCGCCTGCCAACCTAGTAGTTCGATAGCACCTTCGGGTGCAAGTAGATAAATAGGGACCGCTTTCTAGCGGGAAGGTAAACGGCGTTTCCGTGTGCGGCTCTGGCTCGCCAGAGCAGCTTTGTCACGCTGGCCACGTGACCCGGAAGTGTCTCCGGACAGCGCTGGCCCCCGGCCTCTTGAGTGAGATGGGCGCACAACCCTAGAGTCTGTCAAGACTGGCCCCTACGGGCAGGGGTACCTTTACCTTTACCTTTAATAATCCATTAGTATCTAAAAAGCTGCTGATAGCTGGGATAGACATGCCTATCACTTTCATTATGATATGCACCAAATTTTGCAAGTAGTGATATCAAGCAAAGACAACAGATACACACCGAAATGCACATATGACTGATTTATTCAGATTCTCTTACATGAAGGGAATTTGGGTGGGATTTGTAAAGCTCAGAAACAGGGTTTGGAGGGATCATCCAGTTTATAGAACTCATATTTACACGTGTTTGGATTTACCACTGCTTTACATCCCGGAACATCAACAGTACCACCGTACCTAAAAAGAAGAAGAAGAATGTGTAAACTAAGGTTTCCCTGAGTTTATGGAGATCTTGTAGAGGAGCGCTCCTTTCTCCTGCTCACTTAGGACATGCCAAGAATGATTGGAACTGCCTGGCAGAAAAGCAGTTTTGCAAGATGTTTGCTTGATCCAGGGAAAACCAAGCCCTTGGAAAACATTTGCCCTGAGGCCAAATTCACCTGGCGAATCGAACCTGAATGCACAAAGGACATGTCTTGCACAATATGCCATTGCATGTTGCTGTACGATGACCCTCCACCCCCCCCCCACTATGTTTGCGGTGGTTGAGGGCAGCACCCATGCACAAAAAAGGGTGTAGCAAAATGTTGGTGCGAAACCAAGAGGCCAGCCAGGAGGGAGACAGAAGGAGACAGGAAGGTGCAGGAAAGAGGAGGGGTCCTGTTCCATCGGGTGCATTGGGGTCCCTCTCCCCAGCACCAGCTCCTAGGTGGTCTCCGGATGAGAGGATCTGGGACTCAGGGAGATCCCAAAGTCCAAGCTTCCACGCAGCGAATGCCTGGTCATCGGATAATTGGAAAGGCACTCTGGACATGCTCAGTGCTTGTTCTAGATCAAATTTCATGACTCTGCTTCCTATAAAGTCTATAAATATCTGAATTAATCAATCAATTCACTGTTTGGTTCAAGGAAATCCAGGCAACAATTTTATGCAACCTATCTTCAAAGGTATATAGATTAATTGGGACACCCGTCTTCAACTAATTCCTTCCATGAATGTTTATTGAGCAGAAGATCTTCCAGAGAGAACGGGGCAAAATAATTTGAAAGAGATTAATAGACCCAGTGCTATTCTGGTTATTTGGCCTACCTGGAACAGCATCCCACTCCCCTTTCACTACATGTGCATTCCATGCACTGTGCTGTATTCCACTTAGAGCCGAATGGATGCTTGCTGCCATCATATGGATCGGTACACTCAGTGGGCAGTACTGGCTTACCTAAGGAGAGAAATTTAACATTAGCCCCCAAACAGCTCATGCAGGAAGAAGCTGCTGCTCAGCACAATGCAGAGACTGCGCAAGAGAAGCAGAGTGACTTATACTGCGGCCATGCAGTCTCCTGCTTGCGTCTGCAGACGGTGGTTCCAAGCTTAAAACAGGGTGGGAGTGAATGGGGTGCCCTGTGGATGGGGAAATCTGGCCGTTTCAATTTCTACTAGTTATTATTATTATTACTATTTATATACCATCCTCAGGGCAGTTCACAACCTAAAAATACAATCTAAAAAACACAAAATACACAATAAAAGTGAGAGCTTAAGCAGGGACTCATCAATGAGAAGATGAGACGGGAGGAGCGTTAGGTCATTTTAGACTCTGAGCAGCATCACAACATCCAGAGAAGTTGACTCAGGAAGCCCATGCAGCTGGACAAGAAGAGAAACTTGAGAGCTTTCAGAGTGTGGAGAAAGAGATATATGTTGTTCCTGAGGAAAAGGAAGGAGGAGCTGTAATGTTACAGAAGACAAAGGAGGGCCAGAGGCCTGACATGATGGCTACAAAGGAAAATAAGAACTTGATGGTGACAATTTGGTCAGAATTGGAGACTGAAGAATGGAGAGATCTCCTTATGTGGAGATCTGAAGACCTAAGGATTACAAATTTGATTAAGGTGGAAGTTGGAGCTTTGGGGACATTTGGACTTGAAAGGAGTAAGAAGCAAGATTCAGGCTCCACTTTTAAGTATGGAGGTTTGGCTGGAAGAAACATGGACCCTATTGGACTAGAGCTTCTCCGAGATTTGGTGTTTAATACCAAGGACTATCAAAAAAACCGGCAGAGAGGAATTGAGAGAGAATTAAGAGCCTCGGACGTGAGATCTCCAGGCTGATAGTAGATTGACTGATGGACGTTTGTTGGGGATTGAAACCAGGAAAGGGGGGGGGGGAGTTTGGGAATCCAAAGGGTGTATAATTATAACCTGTTTTGCTTTTTTTTTTTTGGTTTGTTATTTGTATGAGAATTGGGGAAATCGTGGAAGGGAATTTAGGCCGACTTTAGAAAAAGGTTTTAAGAATAAGCACTGATGTATAATTATTGATGTTTATAAGGCAAAATTGGTTTTTTAAAATGAACTAAATATAAAAAGGTTAAAAATTAGGGATAAGAACTTGTTGAACCAACAATTTGAACTGGAATACAGGAGGGGGAGGTGTGGGGAAGTCAGGGAAATATGTTATTGAAAATAAGGATTGTGAACTCTATGTGTTTTTAAATTTTTTTCTTTTTTCTTTTTTGATTTTTCAATGTATTACAGTGGAAAATTTTAATAAATATCTTTAAAAAAAAAACAACATCCAGAGAAGTGTAGATTTTGAAGGTAGCTGCACTTTGGTCTGTGTTCTGGTTCTGCAAGAGCAGATTTGGGAGGTGTATGTTAAAATATGAATGGGGAGCATTTCCCCCTCATCTCTAGTCAGGAACACATTTTTCAAACATTAAATAATTATTTGGCCATGAATAGGTTACATATCAGGGACACGGGTGGCGCTGTGGGTAAAAGCCTCAGCGCCTAGGGCTTGCCGATCGAAAGGTCGGCGGTTCGAATCCCCGCGGCGGGGTGCGCTCCCATTGTTCGGTCCCAGCGCCTGTCAACCTAGCAGTTCGAAAGCACCCTCAGGTGCAAGTAGATAAATAGGGACCGCTTACTGGCGGGAAGGTAAATGGCGTTTCCGTGTGCGGCTCTGGCTCGCCAGAGCAGCGATGTCACGCTGGCCACGTGACCCGGAAGTGTCTCCGGACAGCGCTGGCCCCCGGCCTCTTGAGTGAGATGGGCGCACAACCCTAGAGTCTGTCAAGACTGGCCCCTACGGGCAGGGGTACCTTTACCTTTACCTTTAGGTTACATATCAACATTACGTTGCTGTTTACTTACCATTTTTAATCTCTGCTTTGTGCTCGCTGAATGTGCAGAATCCCTGACACAAGGCAAGTGTCAGAGACAAGGCAGTCAGGCTCAAGAGGATTTTCTGCAAAACACACACACACATACATAAATCGTTCAACATGGTGCTATCATATATTTATATGTAGAACCTCTTGTTCTGTTAAAAAATGGATTATATGTGACTAAATTTTAGTCAGAGCAGAGGCACTGAAATTAATGCGCCTAAGTTAGTCTTGTCCATCAATTTCAATGGATCTACTCTGGGTATGATTCGCACTGGATTCAACCCTAGGCCTTTGTAAAAATCCCTCTATATTAAGCTTCTACACTTGAGTAGCTGAGTTGGGTCATTTTATACTTAAGAGGGATTTTTAAGAGGCACAGTTCCAGAATTACAAACGCCATCCCGGCTTTGGATTTGATCCCCAAATGTGAGCTCTAAAGCTATAAAGCAGGGTCAGCCACCTTTTTCAGCCGTGGGTCAGCCCACCGTCCCTCAGAGCATGTGGTGGGCTGGACTATATTTTGGGGGGAAATATGAACGAATTACTATGCCCTACAAATAACCCAGAGATGTATTTTAAATAAAAGGACACATTCTACTCATGTAAAAACTCCTGGACTGTCCGGGGGCCGGATTGAGAAGGCGATTGGGCTGCATCCTGCCCCTGGGCCTTAGGTTGCCTACCCCTGCTGCAAAGCACAGACTGTGCCTGGAAAGAGCAGAGGAAAAGTAAATGTGGATAAGCCTTCAGATAAGCCTGGAGTCTGAGAAAGCCTCAGCAACTGAGATACTCAATCCTCATGATTCTGAATGCCTTTGCACATCCCCTCTCCACACCTCAAATCCCCCTTTCCACCATTTAAACCTAATCTAGATTAAAGAAAAGCTTGTGTACCAACCGTCCCCAAAGCATTCCACTTACCATCTTGGTTTTTCAATGAGTTGCTGGCAAACTCTTACTGGGTCGTGAAGGAAAGAGCTCTGGTGTCCCTCATGTAAGTCTGTGGAGTATCCCATGCCCCCTTTTATACAAATGGGAAGGAGGAGGCAAAATGAGAGGGATGGAGGTCCTAACAGGCGAAGGAAATGCTTGCCAGGAAGGAAACATTTGCTTCTGCTGACATAAATGTTTACAAGAACAGCCTGGAGAGTTCTACGTCTTCCAGAGATATTCATTGATAAGTGCAGTTCAGAACCAGAACTGGGAACAGGAAAATCACGTTAAATGTTATTAGACCAGGATAGTGTTGCGTTCTGCAAGAGATATGGCCCTAGATACAGTATTTGTCTCCAGGGCCTCAGCTCAAGAAGGATACTGTCAAAAAAGGCCAGCAAAATGAAGAAGGGGGTGGAGCAACTCCCCCAAGGAAAGATTGCAGCATTTGGGATTTCTTACCCTAGAGAAAAGGCAAGTAAGAGGTGACATGATACAGGCACATGAAATTAGGAGAGTGCTTTCATCCACTACCAGTCACTGTTCTGCCTCCGCAGTCAGTCATCTGCCAAAGTTGTGACATTTGCTCTGAGACAAGCAAAAGCCCATTTATCTGCAGGAAAAATTCCTCCCCGGCTGTGAGAAATATATATAGGTTCTCTTTTCAGACTGCTTTCACAAAATAAAACATGCTTTTTTTATTTATTATGAAGGTCACAAGGCTAAAGGACTATAGCAGTTAGGGCCTAGGTTGCTACTGCTATTTCAAAATAGCTGTGGCTAAACATTCTATAGGGTGTTGTTTCTTTAGAAATCGTGAGGCTAGGGACTTTTTAGTAAGAAAAACAAGTTGTTGCAAGTTTCTGAAGAAATTGGGTATCTTTAGCAACCTTCTGACCAGGGGCTTCTAGCAAGAAAAGAAGATCTTGCCATGCTTCAATCATAAGGCATCTTTAGCAACCTTGCGGTCGGGGGCTTTTTAGCAAGAAGGAAGATCCCCCTTTTGCATCCATCAGCACCTGCAGAATCACCGTATCTAAGAAGGAGCTGAACATGCAGCCCAAGCTTGATCTAAAGTCGCCAAGGTGTTTTTCTTCCACAGCCTTCATCTATCTTGGAAATGCTTTGCTGGATCCCGAGGAAACGAAGGTTTGGGAAATCATACCTGGGCTTGTCCTGAGGCAAATTTGCTTGGGGAATCTCAGGCTGGGTGTGCACCAGGCCCAGCTGTGCAAAAATGTGTTTCATTCTACACAACATTTCAAACACACACACTGCACGAAATGTGCTTGGCTGCACATTAGAAGAAACCAGTCTTGATTAGGGATTGGGGGGGGGGGTTCACTTAAGTTCCCACTGAAAGGCAAATTTATCAAATTTGCACTTTCCGAAATAATATGAGAACCAAAACAGAGGCATCTCTGGAAATTCAGTTATCCAAATTTTGTGATGCGGTTCACCAACTAACCATTGTTTACCAAAATACATGAAGTGGGTAAAAAAGTGCTTAAAAATGAATATATTAGTGAAAATAGCATATACAAATGCTTTATATTAGGGAAATGTAGCCCTATGTTTCTGTCCAAGACAGAGTGATAGGAACTGGGGCGCAGTATGCTTTTGTTTGTTTGTAAGGAAGCATTTGGGATGCAGATGGTGCTGTGGTCTAAACCACTGAGCCTCTCAGGAGGTCAGTGGTTCGAATCCCTGCGACTTGGTCCAAGCTCCTGCCAACCTAGCAGTTAGAAAGCACGTCAAACTGCAAGTAGATAAATAGGTACTGCTCCGGCGGGAAGGTAAACTGCATTTCCGTGTGCTGCTCTGGTTCGCCAGAAGCGGCTTAGTCATGCTGGCCACATGACCCGGAAAAAGTGTCTGCGGACAAACGCTGGCTCCCTCGGCCTATAGAGTGAGATGAGCGCACAACCCCAGAGTCATCTGCGACTGGACTTAACTGTCAGGGGTCCTTTACCTTTTACCTTTTTAAAGGAAGCATTTGGATCAATACACAGAACATCATCAGAGCTATGCACACATTAAATTCTTAATGAGGACAGCCATTGCCATCTCCCTATGGAGGCTATGACTCTCCTTCCAGGCAGAGAGACAAAACGCTCTAGTGATACTTTTAGAGAGATGAATAAATACAACACTGTTTGGAGGCTTTTGCCTACCTGGGACAGCATTGCATCCCATGACTACTATATTTGCAACTCATGCATTTAGCTGTGTTCCACGAGGAGCCATGTGGGTGCATGCTCTGCTCATATCTATTGGGGCATAGAGTTCACCTACGGAGAGAAATTCAATCCATTTGCATGGACAGGCGGAGTCCCCCCAACCCTAGGCGCCCCCCAAGCGGAATAAGGACTCAAGACAACGTGCTATGGGATTAAAATTGGCCAGAAATGTATTACGTTTCAGGCATAGGAAGACCTTGGCTCAGGCACTGGGCACTTATCCTTCCCAGTCCCCAGCTGGGGAGCTGGGAGACATCAGGGTTATCCAGAATGTGTGGGGATTAGGCTGGCTCTGGAGAACATATGTTCCTGCCCCCTGTTTCACCGCTCAGCGTATGGCCAGTGCCTCCCCTCAAGACCCCTTTAAGGGGGAACCCTGGGATCACCGCTGCAAGGGGGGCATGGGTCACTGCTTCACACACACACACCCCATTTAGGAAGAAAGACTAAAGGATTCCGCCCAACACCTGAAACCACCATAGTTGTGATGTTTTGCTACGGGAAAGGCAAAACCTGCCAATGCAGGGAAATTCATTTTCGGCCCTTCAACAGTGACCGTGACATAGCAGCACCCGCGTACCTGTGAAGAAGAGGTTAACCTGCAAAAGAAGGCTTAACTAAGGGAGGGCAAGGTGGGAAAAGCTCTGGAGCCAAACCTGCAAAGTGTCAGTGAAAACCTGCTCATGAAGTCAGAAGTCAGTCTGGGGGAAAGTACCCCCCCAGAGTGGGAGAGGCTTTCAGGACCAGTTACACACACACACACACACACACACACACACACACACACACACACACACCACACACACACACATGGTTAAAGAGTGGGTAACATTAAGGAATACCAGGTTACTGGATTTGGAAGGATTTGACAGAAGATAAGGGTGGCATTCATATTTGTGGTTTGACAAAGTCAAAGTGCTTAAAGATGATGTTCTTAACCATTGTATAACGAGGAATCTGCTGGAGATGTAGAAGAGAAATAAAAAGCTTCTGGAACACAACCCCCCCATGACGATTACCAACAGAGGGCTGTGTGCATAAAGAAATAAACATGCAACCTAAATGGGTTCTATACAGAGATCTCTTGAGCTTTCAGGAAAATGCGTGTAAGCTTAAAAAGTTCAACAAAATATGAAACTTAGTGAGCGACTAAGATGTTTCTAGCTACAAAGAACTAGCTCAGATGTATAAGAATGTATCAAAGAAATGTTGCAAATGCAAGAACTGTGAGGGGTCATTTTATCACATGCGGTGGATCTGCAGGAAGACCAAGGCCTTTTGGGACATGATACATAAGGGGGGGGGGATGAACTGACCTTTCAGCTGTATTTATTTATTTATGTATGGAACTACAGGGCAAGGATTCTCAAATCATCCTTCCCAATCTGTGTTGGTTCTCGCCGTGGTGTAGGATTCTGGAAGCTCAGGGTTCAAAATCACATGGGGTAGCCCCACATAAGGAGAAAAGGCTCCCCATTGCAAAGGAGCCCAGCCCCAATGCATGGAGAGCAATGGGGCCAGTTATAGGGGTTGCATTTGTAGGACCAGGGACAGCTAGACTGTCTCTACTGCTATGGGCATAGCCAGGGGGGTGCTGGGGGAGCAGCTGCTCCCCAAACTTAACTAACCAATTGCATCACAGATAACTCAGTTCTGCCCCCCCCCCAATGAAAAGCCTGCCCTTTAATATAAATCCTGGCTAGGCCCCTGTCCACTGCACCCCTTGTATGGTGGGAATTGTGGAGGGATGGACATTGGCCCAAGTAGGGCTTGAAGAAAAAGGCAAGCTGGTCAGGAATGGGAAGATCTGTGAGTTACAGTTCCCTCCTCCTTCAACTCTCAGCTTTCCACATTCCCACATCAGTAGTTTGGTGTGGATTTCTCCTACACACACATACACATCTTTGTATTGGGGTGTCCCCTAATATAGATTTCCCCTAAGACAATGCATTTTTGTAATTTTCCCCAGTAATGCATGAATATGCTGCCTTCTCTTTCTCTCTCTCATCTCCCTTTCACACACACATACGGCGTGTCTTGACAATGAGCAAATGGGCAGAAACAAACATCAACAGATAGACCATGTGTCAATATTGGAAGCACTTTGTCTTCACAATTCTGAATGCCTTTTTAGCTCCTCTCACCTGAAACAAGTCTACCTTACGTAGGAGTGGCAGAAAATTGTGTTTCAATTTGCATTTGCAGGCAAACCTACCCAGTTCACACTTTATGAAACAATACACAAACCAAAAGGTAGCCAATGGGTGAAATCTGCACTTCTCCAAATTTTGCTCCAAGTAGCTTGTACAAAACTGTCTATACTCAGGTAACTCATACTGGTTTGGGGGGACTTCAAAGTCCATGCTGATGCCGCCCCCTCCTTACGGGCTCTGGACCTGGTGTCTTCCATGGCGACATTAGGTCTCTCCCAGTTTGTTTTGGGTCCCACACATCAAGCAGACGACACGTTGGAACTGATCTTTGGCATGGGCATAGATGTGATCATGTCCTCCCCTGTGGAAATGCCATGGTCTGATCACTACACTCTGAAAGCCAAGATTGACTTCCCGCCCCCATCCCGCTTGGGTGGCGAACCTATTTGGGCTCGCCCGCAAAGGCTGATGGATCCTGATGGATTTCGTCAGCCTTGCGGGACCCTGCTCCCCCTGGCGGCTCACTAGATGAGCTTGTGGAATAACCGGCTCTTGGCGGCCATCAATGAGATCGCACCTAAGCGCCCTCTGCCACCCTGCCGAAACTGGGCTCCCTGGTTTACCGAGGAGCTCCAGAAAATGAAGCGGGACCTCAGACAGCTAGAGCGAGAATGGCGGGGTGCCCGTGACAGAGCCTCAAGAACATCTTATAGGACACCTATGAAGGCCTATGAGATGGCAGTGAAAGCTGCAAAGAAGTTTTACTTCTCAGCTTCCATTGCATCCACTAGCTCTTGCCCGGCACAACTTTTCAGAATAATTAGGTCTTTAACATCCCCAGTGGGACAGCCAAATTTAAATATGAATTTGACCCATAGCTGTGAGGCATTTGCAAGCTTTTTTGTGGAGAAAGTCCTGCTGCTCCGCTGTGATCCCCCTGCCAATTTGGATACAGTAACAGAACTGGAGGCCCCTCGGTTTTCCTCGGGTCCAGTATTGGACGATTTCGACCGGATACTCCCTGCCAATGTGGACAGATTCCTCCAAGCTGGAAGGCTCACTACTTGCCTCCTTGACCCGTCTTGGCTGATTAGAGTGTGCCCAGACGAGGTGCGGGTCTCCCTGGGTGAGATCATCAACTTGTCCCTTGGCACAGGGACATTCCCAGGGGAGCAGTGGTGTGTCCGGTCTTAAAGGAAACATCGTTAGATCCTTTAGATCTATCCACTTACCACCCAGTTACGAATCTTTCGTACCTGGGTGAGGTAATTAAGAGAGAGCAATTGCCGAACAGCTTGGCAGGTTTTTGGATGAAACATCAGCACTGGATCCATTTCGGTCTAGCTTTCACCTTGGTTATGGGACCGAAACGGCTCTGGTCGCCCTAACAGATGATCTCCGTAGACAGCTGGACCGAGGAGGGTTGCGACTGCTGATTCTTTTAGACTTGTCAGCAGCCTTCGACATGGTTGATCACAATCTTTTGGACCACTGCCTTTATCTCAGGTCAGGGACAGAGGGTGGCGCTAGGGAAGGAGATGGTGTGTGGAGTCCCACAGGGCGCAAACCTTTCCCCGATGCTTTTCAATATCTTTATGCGCCCCCTTGCCCAGATTGTCTGGAGTTTTGGGCTGGGTTGTCATCAATATGCTGATGACACCCAGCTCTATCTGTTGATGGACGGCCACCCTGACTCAGCTCCGGACACACTGACCAGATGCTTGGAAGCTGTGGCTGGATGGCTGTGTGGGAGCTGGTTGAAGTTAAACCCTTTGAAGACAGAGGTCTTCTGGCTGGGTTGGGACGACATGGGGTTGGGACGCCAACTCCCATCTCTCTCTTTTTTTAAAAAAATATTTTTTATTAAGTTTCCATTTACCAAATTAAACAAATTATACCAATTAATCCAAATTATAACAATACACATCATAAAATCCAAATGTTTCCAAATTATAATTTTTTGTGGGGGGTACCCATGCTTCTCGATCAACCGGAGTCCAATCATCTATATTTCTGCTGCTTTCATGTTTACAATGATGTATTCAGTCCCATCTTCTCAAATCCTTGTCATTACTCATTTTCCTTTTCAGTCACCTCTGAGTTATCTCCACAAGTGGGTTGAAAGAAACAGTCTTATTTATATTTCTATGTGGACTTTGTATTGCTCTCTTGTTCATAAATCCAATAGTCCAGGCATTCCGTTTGAGCGGTCATTCGCCATCTTGATCCCTTCCGATGAAATACAGTCTAAATATCCGCTCATTAACTTTCCAGACCCGCTGCTTCATAAGTTAGTCTTTCCAGGAGGATAATTGCCCTTTCAAATTTAGGATCCCAACATGATAACAGATCTTCGGCTCATCCTCCCTATGACCATATATTATGCAGCAAAGGTCTGCATAATATATGGTCATAGGGTCAAATCACATTTCTTGCTGCGTCACAAAGAGAGCCTCTCTTCTTTCCAAATCTTTCACAGAATAAAACCTCAAATTCATATTGTTTTCCCCACACAGTTTATTTTTAATGCCACTTGCCAATTGGTTATTGTGACGGTTCTTCTAAGGGGGAGGATTATTAGGTAAATCACATTGAAAAAGTAAAAAGTCATCCCCCCCCCCTTTCTGTTCCGTTTCACCTACCAACATGTCTGCGATTCTTGATGTTATCTCTTTTCCTCCCGTCCCAATCTTCTTCATCTCAGTGGTAAAATTGTTAGCAGATAAAACACTCCTGATCTCTCTTGAAGCATGTGCATTTACTTCTCCAAATTTTTCTTCTTTTTAAGCAACGCAACCAGATTCGCTCCTGAAAGCAGCTTCCGGGAGTTCCGAGATCGCTCGAGGGCTATGCGCCCAGTGCCTCCCAACCCCTCCTTCATCCGAACTCGGGGGTGATTTATGGCAACTGCGGGCGAGAACAGCGTCTCTCCCCCCCCCCCCCCGGGAAGACGGGGAGACTGATTTACTCCCCATAATCAGCCTCTAATTACCTCGTGCGAGCTGGAGAGATGGTATTGTCAGCCATCTTCCAAGGCGCCCCTAGCGCCCCCCGCCAACTCCCATCTCTTGTGGGAGCTCAGCTTGTGCCAGTGCCTTCTGTCAAGAGTTTGGGTGTAACCTTCAATGCCTCCCTCTCCATGGAGGCATAGGTTGCAGCTACTGCAAAGGTGGCATTTTTCCATCTCCACCGTATCAGGCAGTTGGTCCCTTACCTTTCCCGCCCTGATCTGGCCACAGTGATCCATGCGACGGTCACCTCTAGGCTTGACTACTGTAACTTGCTCTACGCGGGGCTGCCCTTGAAGTTGCCCCAGAAACTCCAGCGGGTGCAGAATGCTCCTTATGGGATCCTCGCCATGGGACCACATTCACCCAGTGCTTTTCCAGCTGCACTGGCTCTCGGTGGAGTACAGGGTCATGTTTAAGGTGCTAGTTTTGACCTTTAAAGCCCTATGCAGCCTAGGACCCTCGTACCTACGGGACCGCCTCTCCTGGTATGCCCCGCGGAGGACCTTAAGGTCCATAAATAGCAACACCCTAGAGGTCCCAGGCCCTAAGGAAGTCAGATTAGCCTCAACCAGAGCCAGGGCCTTTTCAACACTGGCCCCGGCCTGGTGGAACGCTCTGTCTCATGAGACCAGGGCCCTGCAGGATATGATTTCTTTCCGCAGGGCCTGTAAGACAGAGTTGTTCCATCTGGCCTTTGGCTTGGAATCAGCCTGACCCCCTCCCCCTCTTTCCTTTTCCTTCTGTGATGGAACCCCTATTTGGGGACTTCCCTGGCTTTTTTTCTGGCCCACGTAGGACCAGTCTGGATAGTCTGGTCATTGGCCTTGGTGAAGATTTGACGTTTTCTCCCCCCCAAACAGTTTTTGATCTGGGCTTCCACTGAAATGAGGCTGCATTTTAAGTTGTACTTTAATCCTGTTTTAAAGTTGTATTTTAATCATTTGTTTTTATACCTGATGTTAGCCACCCTGAGCCTGGTCTTGGCCGGGGAGGGTGGGGTATAAATAATTTATTATTATTATTATTATTATTATTATTATTATTATTATTATTATTATTATTATTGAAACTAGAATACAAAGATGCATTATATAAAGGAAGGTCACTTTGGAAACATGAGTATAATGCATAAAATGTGTAAAATTATATAGAAAGATGTATATTAGGAGGAAGTTGCAGTTAAATGCTGCTGAATTTTTCATGGTGACTTTTTTAAAGGTTTCACAAACTGGTGTGGAAATGTAGAGAACTCAGAAGTAGAAAAATGAGAAACTGAAAGAAACAAACAAAAAAAAAGACAGATTTCCCCACTCCTTTTCAAAATTTGGAATAAATCCAGATTAAACAAACAGGGTGGGATCCAATACAAGGACTGGTTTAGAGTTATTAATTTCAATGGGTCTACCCTGAATAGGATTTAGTTGCATACAACCCACAGTTGGTTATAGTGGAATGCAAAAGCTTTGTGCTTGCCATCTTGCTTCTCAGTGTGCTGCTACTGGAGGCAGAAATGGGTCTAGTAGCAACTGGAGGCCCCTTTACTTAAGTCTCCAGGAAACCCACTACCCACCTTTAGACAAAGGAGGAGGAGAGACAAACCCAGAGAGAAAGCCTCCTTGGCACCAGAGGTTTTGGGCAAAATTAATGTGAGCGCAAATGTTTGCCAGGAAGAAAACATTGACTTCTGATTCAAATGGTGCTTCTTTTGCACTGAAGATTAGTGGAGAACCCAGAAGGGTCTTATCAGCCTTTTAAAGCAGGGATAGGCAACCTAAGGCCTAGGGGCCAGATGCGGCCCAATCACCTTCTAAATCTGGCCCACGGACGGTCCGGGAATCAGTGCGTTTTTCCATGGGTAGAATGTGTCCTTTTATTTAAAATGCATCTCTGGGTTATTTGTGGGGCATAGGAATTTGTTCATTCCCCTCCCCCCAAATATAGTCTGGCCCATCACATGGTCTAGGGACGGTGGACCAGCCCACGGCTGAAAAAAGTTGCTGACCCCTGTTTTAAAGCTTTGAAGATGTTGTTTAATAGGAACACACTGGAAACAGAATGGGAACATCTCGTAAAACACAAGTGGAGCAGCGAAAATTGTGTGAGGCTTGGCACCAAAAGATTCGCAGTGGAAAAGACTTTTGGTGGAAAATCCCTGTCCAGTGATGAAAAGGGCTTGAAAGAGAGCACCATTTATCCCAAGAAGAGTCAGAACCTGCCTGACAGATTGGCATGTAGTACAATACCACCCCATCTTTTCAGAGGACATAACTGAGTCCAGTTTAACTCTCCCACTTCAGGACAATCCTTCAAAAGCAGCCTACTTCCTTCACTCCCTGTCCCCTTCTGACTTTTGCTACTGGAAGTAACTGACCATTGGGTTGTGACTGGGTAATGGGAGAGTGTTAACTCTTTTATAGCCACAATCACATTAAAATACGTTCTGTGTCCTCATTGAGTAGCTCAACAAGCTACTTTCCTGCCTCTAGCATAGACATGTCACGTACACCTGAGAGATGGTGTCTGCTTAATACAGGGGTTGTGGGAGTGCATTTATCAGCCTGGATGACCACATCCCAAGCTTCAAATGCCAGAGATGGATAGGGCTAGAGGCAAATGTGGGAAGAGCAACAGAGGTGAGTCTTACTTTTGTACAGGAGGCTACATTCCAGCCACGAAGAAGTCAGATGTTTCTGTACCCACCTCTCCAACAGGCAAATGGGAAAC
This sequence comes from Podarcis muralis, assembly GCF_964188315.1. Lineage (NCBI taxonomy): Eukaryota > Metazoa > Chordata > Lepidosauria > Squamata > Lacertidae > Podarcis > Podarcis muralis. The sequence goes on from NC_135661.1 coordinate 15,059,715, forward strand.
TTCGCCAGAGCTCAAGGAAAACATTCCAGTCAAATCCAAGCACTCAAGGAAAGAACAGAGCAGGGCATGACCTGGAGAAAGGCTTGCCTGAGGGCCAGAGAGAAAGGACTGGAGGGCCACTTTGGGCCTGTGAGCCTGGGGCTCCCTTCCCTAAGCTCAGTAGTTCTTGAACTTTTCTTTCTGGCCACACTTTCAGAATAAAAATTTGCTCGTGCCACATCAATTTTTTAATTGAGAAGAAATGTATGGGGAAACAAAAAGAAGCAACTCCTAGCAGTGCTTGATTTATAGCAATAATATTATCATGGGGCATCTGGAAAGTATAAAACAATGCAGCTACAAAAGAACATGGATCATTCCCAAAATAATTATATATGAGCCTCGTACCTTAAGTATGTGTTCAAACTCAATGAGATTTGTGAGCTTCCTTTTGCCGGATAATCTCATTTATATTGGGTCTATTTTGAGGCAAACAAACACTCATCTCCTCATCAACACAAAGAAGCCTTACTGTTTTCTGATTTTTCATATTTGTCAGAGTTGAAAATCCCTGTTCATAACATTATGTCATGGAGAACTGTAGAAGAATAGCCAATGCTTTTGAAGAGAGGAATGGATACTGCTTCTGGTTGTATATCCAAAAAAATTTTGTGATACTATGCTATACTACACTGAAATGTTTAAATGCTATTTTGATTTTCCTTGAATCTTCCTGTCACACTTGCCTTCCTGTCATGACTGCCCTGGCTTAATGCACAAATATATCCCTAATTGTGTTGTTGTTTAGTCGTTTAGTCGTGTCCGACTCTTCGTGACCCCCTGGACCAGAGCACGCCAGGCACTTCTGTCTTCCACTGCCTCCCGCAGTTTGGTCAGACTCATGTTTGTAGCTTCGAAGACACTATTCAACCATCTCGTCCTCTGTCGTCCCCTTCTCCTTGTGCCCTCCATCTTTCCCAACATCAGGGTCTTTTCCAGGGAGTCTTCTCTTCTCATGTTGTGGCCAAAGTATTGGAGCCTCAGCTTCACGATCTGTCCCTAATTGTAGAAGGAGTTTAAACTCGCAAGCAGACTGTTTATGGCACAACTTATGCATAATTATTTGCTAATGGTTCCCAGGCTTAAATATTCCTACTCCATTTGTGCTGATGATATTTGTGGTCACAATGATATCAGGTGAGTTGTGTCCTCGCTTTCAAAGTTGCCCACAGTGGAGGTGGGCAGATAACCTTCTGGCTTTTAATTTAAAACTTGTGCAATTGGCTACAGCAAGATTAGTTGCTGGGGCAGTGGTCTGCAGTGCATGTTTATGGTCCCACCTCAGGTTGCAAAATGGCCTGGCCTGGCCCTGAGACCTCTCCCCACTCCACACAGTGAAAATAAAGACATTAGTTTGTTGGCTGCTGAAAGGAAGAAGTCAGAGACTGAGAGCTGTGCAATCACTCAGTTTATTCATGTCCTGATATAAACATGACAAGAAGACAGGCTGGGTTTTTAAGGTACATCACATAGTTTTGAGGGGTCATTAATTTTATGAGACTTGTATGTACACGTTTCTTTATCAAGATATGAAGTGCATCCTTCTAAGTGAGCAATGGCACCATATCTAAAAAACAAAAACATGTGTAAACATAAGTTCCGTCTTTACTTCCCACAGTCTTTTGAGCTCTCATTTTTCCTAGGAGCCAAGATTTAGTAAAAATTCTCTTATGTTTAAGGTTGTTATAAAATTACACCCCACCCAATACAGAATATAAACATTTTTGTTCAATGTTAATTTAATGAATCTGGGGTTAATTTAAACTTTTATTATTTTATGATTGTTTTTAAATGGGATGCTTCCCTGAGTGTTGTGATAACAGGGGAAGAGCGGCAATATATTTTCTCAAACAAAATAAATGATATGTTGTAGCTAAATTCACCAGCACTCCTAAACTCATTATTATGCTTTAATGCTGGCATGCGATGCAATCCCCCCCCCCCCATTTTGTAGTACAATGACCTTGAGGTTTGATTGTGCTGATACGGAAGGGGGGGGCATGCCTTCCTTCACCCTTGCGCCGGTTAGGGGTTAGGGGTCCCTTTACCTAAGCATCATAATGGACTAAATGCAGATGGGGCCATCTGGCTGAGAACATGGGACACCACTGTTAAAACATCTGCACTGGCTGCCCATCCACTTAATTTACAACGCTCTGAACAACTCAGGTCCAGGGTAACTCAGGGACCCCTTCTGTCCCAGCTCAATCCTTGAGATCCTCTGCAGGGTTGATAAGGCTCATTTGACAACAGCAAGAAACTGAGCATTTAGTGTCATAAGTCCAGTATTGTGGGATACTCTGCCAACAGAGATTCAGCAGGTGCCTTCTGTTTCAGCCTTCAGATGCTTCCTGAAAAATTTCTATTCCATCAGTCTTATTAAAAACACACCTTTCCATAATAGTTTTCTTATTTTAATATTTTAATGTTTTTATTGTATGTTTTTGAACATAATTGTTATATACAAAAGTATCAGAGCAGTTTACAAGTGTGTGTGTGTGTGTGTGTGTGTGTGTGTGTGTGTGTGTGTATATATATATATATGTATAGTCTCCAGTCTTTGATGTACTGCATCAAAATTCTGAATGCCTTTGCAGCTCCCCTGCCTTGAAATAAATCCACTTTAGGGTAGCCTTTGCACAGTTTTACCTAGTCCAGATTCAGCAAACCATTGGATATAGTTTAGTGCAAAAGCATTGTGCTGCTTACCATCTTGGTCTTTCCATATGCTGCTGGCCAAGTCTCCCTGCGGGGCCTGGTTCTGGTAGCAGTGGAGAGCAAGAGAGTGTCCCTCGCTTAAGCCTGCAGGGAATCCACTGCCTACATTTATACGAAGGAGAAGGTGGAGAGGCAAAGCTTAGGGGAAGTCTCCCTTGACCTGGTGTTCGCGGTGTACTATTGTGCCCACATCATGTTTGTTTTGAAGAAAACATTTGCTTCTGTCTCAGCCGGGCCTTTTTTCTCTTTGCACGGAGAACACTAGAGTAGGTGGCAGAGTATTATCAGCTGAATCGTCTTCAGATCTGTTTCTTGGTAAGAACATGCAGAAACCAGAACAGGAACAGCTTGTAAAACATCATTGGCAAAGTGAAGCCTGCCTGAAGTTTAGCGCCAGATATTCACAACAACAGGCTGTGGAAAGAGAGGGCTGCCCACTGAGGAGAGGGGCCTGAAATGGGGTGTCATTTGAGGGGGAGATGGCTTGGGGACAATAACTTACCTGACAACGAGGGCTGTAGAGTTGGGATAGGGTGGGAATAAGCAGGGCATGATGAAATGGATGTGATCAACCATCCTTTTCAGGGAGAGAGAACTGGCCCAACTTTGAGCACTGCAAATAGCAGTTCTTTTAGCTGGATTGGGTTGGGGCAGAGTCACAGAGCATTTGGGCTGAGAGGAAGATGACTAGTGAATTTATGCCAGGTCAGGATTTGAAGCCAGGCTGTTTCAAAGCGGGAATTGTTGATGCTTTGTGGAACACCCTCCTAATGAGGATCCACCTGGCATTTTTGTTGACACCTTTCTCAGGTGTGGTAAAGAATTATACCCCCCCCAACCCGGCTTTTGTTGGACATTAACAATGTTGTTTGATTGTGTACCATGTTGTTGTTTAGTCGTTTAGTCGTGTCCGACTCTTCGTGACCCCATGGACCAGAGCACGCCAGGCACCTCTGTCCTCCACTACCTCCCGCAGTTTGGTCAAACTCATGCTGGTAACCTCGAAAACACTATCCAACCATCTCGTCCTCTGTCGCCCCCTTCTCCTTGTGCCCTCCATCTTTCCCAACATCAGTGTCTTCTCCAGGGAGTCTTCTCTTCTCATGAGGTGGCCAAAGTACTGGAGCCTCAGCTTCACGATCTGTCCTTCCAGTGAGCACTCAGGGCTGATTTCCTTAAGTATGGATGCGTTTGATCTTCTTGCAGTCCATGGGACTCTCAAGAGTCTCCCCCAGCACCATAATTCAAAAGCATCAATTCTTCGGCGATCAGCCTTCTTGATGGTCCAGCTCTCACTTCCATACATCACTACTGTGAAAACCGTGGCTTTAACTATACGGACCTTTGTTGGCAAGGTGACGTCTCTACTTCTCAAGATGCTGTCTAGGCCTGTCATTGCCCTTCTCCCAAGAAGCAGGCGTCTTTTAATTTCGTGGCTGCTGTCACCATCTGCAGCGATCTTGTGTACCATAGTTTCCCCCCATTCTTTCCCCTGCATTGTAATGGGAAAAATAGCACTCCTCAGTAGGAAACCCCCCCCCCAGCGCCTGCCATTTTTAGAGGCCACTCTTGGGTGAAAGTGGCTACCACTTTCTCTTGGGGGGGGGGAAGAAATTTGATTCAGTTCACATTTAACCCAAAATTTAACAGGTTTGCACTTTCCAAAACAGGAAGAGAACTGAAATACAGCCATCTTCAAAATCCACATTACCTAAATTTAGCAAATTGGTGGCCATCATTACATCTTGTGGGAGCAGCTTCCATCACTTTATGCATTGTGTGAAGAGCCTGCTGAATCCGGCCAATGGCCCTCCCCAGTCCAGCATCCTGTTCTCACAGCCGCCAACACAACGCCTACTGAGAAGCCTACGGCTCATGAAAGTGGAGGGAGAACACAGCCATCCGAGTCAGTAGCCTTTGTTGTTGTTGTTGTTGTTTAGTCGTTTAGTCGTGTCCGACTCTTCGTGACCCCATGGACCAGAGCACGCCAGGCACTCCTGTCTTCCACCGCCTCCCGCAGTTTGGTCAGGCTCATGTTGGTAGCTTCAAGAACACTATCCAACCATCTCATCCTCTGTCGTCCCCTTCTCCTTGTGTCCTCCATCTTTCCAAACATCAGGGTCTTTTCCAGGGAGTCTTCTCTTCTCATGAGGTGGCCAAAGTATTGGAGCCTCAACTTCACGATCTGTCCTTCCAGTGAGCACTCAGGTCTGATTTCCTTAAGAATGGATGCGTTTGATCTTCTTGCAGTCCATGGGACTCTCAAGAGTCTCCTCCAGCACCATAATTCAAAAGCACCATAATTCAAAAGCATCAGTAGCCTTACCCTCCATGAACTTGTCCAATCCTCTTTTCAAGAGGATTTCAAGAGGATTTTCAACCTCCAAGTTGGTAGCCATCACTGCCTCCCATGTGAGACGTTTCCATAATTTAACTATGGGCAGCATGCGTCATTTTATCTTCCCTGAATCTTCAGTTTCATTAGATGACCACAAGTTCATCTCTGTGAGAGAGACGAGGAGAAAAACTTTTCTCTACCTGTTTTCTCCATACCAGACATGATTTCACACACCTCTATCATGCCTCCTCTTACCTTTTCTCACAGTGGCCAACAAGAGGCTGATGGGAATGTATAAATTATTGCTGGAATGGGAAACTAAAGATGAAGAGGTAAAATCATTAATGATCCACTGGGCAAAAGATGTGGGGTATAATATACAACTTGCAGATTGGGAAAGACTGTGGAAGGAGGACTTGAAATTTACAGCATGCTGTACGGTAAAAGAGAACTATATGAAAATGATGTATAGATGGTATTTGACCCGGTAAGACTAGCATAAATATATAAAAATAATACTAGCATATGCTGGAAGTGTAAAGAGAAAGAAGGCACGTTCTACCACATGTGGTGGACGCGCAAAAAGGCAAAGGCATTCTGGGAAATGATATATAATGAATTGAAAAAAATGTTTAAGATAACTTCTGTTTAAAAACTATTATTTATTTATTTATTTATTTATTTATTTATTTATTTATTTATTTATTTATTATACCTTTTAAAGAGGTATAATAGGAGAAGAATTACCAAAGGATATGAAAAGACTGTTTATGTATATGATGGCAGCTGCGAGAATGCTTTACGCCCAGGGATGGAAGGAAGAGGAAACACTAACTAAGGAAGAGTGGATTATGAAGGCGATGGAATAGGCTGACATGGCAAAGATGACTGGAAGAATCAAACACCAACAGGACAACAAATTTAATACAGAATGGAAAAAATACATAGACTATATTAAAGAACATTGTAAACACTTAAAGACGTTAGCAGGATTTTTATAACGCTTGTAATTTGCAAAAACCAAAAGACTAAAAAAAAAAAAGATTAAATTAAAGTTAGATAAATGTAATCAAATGCGGTAAATATAAAAAAATGTACATTTTGAAAACCTGCGCGGGGGGGGGGGGGTTTGTTATTTTGTTTCAATTGACATTTGTAATGTTAAAAAATATGAAAAATAATTTTTTAAAAAACACAAGAGGCTGATGGGAAACCCACAAGCAGGACCTGAGCCCAACAGTGCCCCCCCCCTGTGGTTTCCAACAATTGGCAGTCAGAAACATAGTGCCTCTGACATCTGAGCCATCAGAGTGAGTAGCCCCCATAGCCCTCTCCTCCATGAATTGGTCCACTTGGCCCAAAGTCACCCAAGCTGGGGACCATTATGGAACTTTCTTCTGGGGGATAAAGTTCCATAATTAATCTATGTGCTGTAAGAACAAATGCTTCCTTTTATGTGTCCTGAATCTTCCAACGTTCAGCCTCATTTGGATATCCAACAGTTTTATTGTTATGAGCGAGCGAGAGAGAAGGTTCTCTCTCTCCACTTTCTCCATGCTCTGCACAGACCTCTCTGATGCTACCTCTGGCCTACCTGTTCTCTAAACTACCCACCCACCCACCTTTCCCCGCAGAGGAGTTTCTCTACCTGCTTAATTGTTTTGGCCGCCCTCTTCCAACTCTACAATATCCTTTGGGAGGTGAGGTGACCAGATCTGTGCACAGTACTCCAAATGCCATCGCATCATACATTTGCCTAACAGCTTCATGATATCAGCAGCTTTATTTCCAGTGCCTTCCCTAATGATCCCTAGCAAGGGATTTGCCTGTTTAATAGAATTGTAGAGCACACTCTTTCCCACATAAGCCAACCAGATGCTTATGACAAGCCCACCATAGCAGTGCATGTCCCCTCAGAGCCAGTGTGGTGTAGTGGTTAGAGTGTCAGACTAGGACCTTGGGCCCGTCTCTCTGCCCCTCAGTCCATCCTACCTCTTAGGGTTGTTCTGGGGACTAGATGAAGAAGGGGAGAACCATGCAAATGCAATAAAATAAAATAAATATCTGGATCTCTGCTAAATAGCAACCTTGTGTGCCTCTCAGTCGTAGCTCTTCTCATATAGGATGTCTTGGTATCTTTTTGAGGGCAAAGACTTGTTTTTATTTTATTTGCCCAGTATGTTTTTATAGTGTTTTCATTGCTTTTATAAATTTTACCAACTTTACTGCCACCCTGGAATTATGTATTGTTAAGTTTTATTTTACTCTGTTATTGTTTCAAAATTGTACCTTTTGTACCCTTTATAAATTTATTAAATGAAAAAGCCTGTCAAGCTAGCAGAGACTGGTTACCTGCAGCATCTTAGTCTGACGTTTTCTCCAGCTGACCTTAGGCCAGCTGCTTGATAGGTATCTAGGAGTGTTTACTGCAGGAATTTGGAACCAGAGTCACAGGACAGACAAGTTGCCCCAGAAAACCTAGTGATGTGACATACTTTATCCCCTGTGGTCCCACAAATCACCTGTTACACATCTTGCGACCCATAAACAAAGGCATGTAATCTGAAAAGTTGATCTGTGTGATTTTGCGATAAGTTTATTGGTTTGAAATGGTGGATGTCTCCTTCTTTTCTGTTCTTTGAATGAGTATCTCTGACCACGTTTCCTCATGATATTGGGGTGGGGGGCATATATAGTCAGCAGCAGTATAGAAACAAGCCCTATGAGGAAAGGCTAAAGAGAAGACAGTGGCAGGGTATGTAATAGCCTTTCCCCAATATTATTTATTTATCCTTTCTTTATTTCACATCTTTAGTAAAGGTAAAGGTACCCCTGCCCGTACGGGCCAGTCTTGACAGACTCTAGGGTTGTGCGCCCATCTCACTCAAGAGGCTGGGGGCCAGCGCTGTCCGGAGACACTTCCAGGTCACGTGGCCAGCGTGACGAAGCTGCATCTGGCGAGCCGGAGCCGCACACGGAAACGCCGTTTACCTTCCCGCTAGTAAGCGGTCCCTATTTATCTACTTGCACCCGGGAGTGCTTTCGAACTGCTAGGTTGGCAGGCGCTGGGACCGAACAACGGGAGCGCACCCCGCCGCGGGGATTCGAACCGCCGACCTTTCGATCGGCAAGCCCTAGGCGCTGAGGCTTTTACCCACAGCGCCACCCGCATCCCTTTTCATATCTTTATATACAGCTTAATACTAAAACAGTCTCTAAGTGGCTTACAAAAATAACAGATACTTTGTGTGTATGTTACATTGTGCATTGTCACTGTGTGGTTACTTATAATAGTGATGGGTGGTGAATGCATGAGTAATTGCATACATACCCTGCATGCACTTGAGTTTGTGCATAGAACAAAGACACTCATCAATGTGGCACCCACCTCCCAGGGATTCTGAACCTGTAGATTAAATGTCTCCCACTTTTGGAAGGCAAGAACCTCCAGGGAAGGACTGCATTCTGAGGCTGGTGGAGTCTTAATTCCCTCACCGGCCAAGATATGGGAGACCTCAGTATCCCTTGGCAGAGGAACCAAACCGAAATAAAGTGAATTTGTCAGGTAGGGATTGTGGCTGTGTGCCCAACTCCACCAAATCCTGCTTCAAGAACCAGCAGTGCCAGATTTAGGGTGGTGCGAGTGGTTCCCCTATACAGGGCGCTGAGCCAAGGGGGCGCAAATTTGAGAAGATCCATTTTGGAGTGCCAAATTTTGGGCTCACTTGGCGCATATTACCAAAGATTACCAGAGTCTGACCCTGGAACCAGACCAATCTAGGGGGATCACCCCAGGCTGCCCAGAGTGATCCTAGGCTGCCAGGGGGTGGGGCATCAGACAAGAAGGAGAGGTGAATGGGAAGAAGGTCAGGGTAGGAAGAAGGGTGGGAAGGAATGTCAGCTGGGAAAAAGGAAAGCGAAGCTGCAGGGCCTTGTCTGCTTTGCCAGTGTCCTTTGCCCCAAGGAAAGCCCCTGCAAAGCAGAGCCCACATGACTGAATCCTCAGCTTACTTCCCAAACTAATACATGGATCATAATTACACTTCGACTTTTGTTCCTCTCGCAAAACCTGAGATTCAGTTCTTGGCTCAAAAACCTACCTAAAATGCATTTTTAGATTTGTTAATCTTTGATAAAAGGTGTTTAGGAGCTGAGATACAACATTTAAACATGTGTTTTGTGGTAAAGCACACATTTAAACAGTATTTAAGTATGGATTTTCTAAGAGATTTAGAAAACAGAATCCACAGTTAAATCTGGAAATAGAAAGATTGTAGGAATGGACACATGAAAAATTGACCCAGGCCAACCCTTTGAGAGACCCTCCACCTGACGATATCATTCAATAAAGATACACTCATCCTTTTGGCACTCATGGAAGAAAAGAGGCAGAGATGAAGACATTGACTGATTTATTCTGGTCCTCTAACATGAAGGGAATGGAATAGGTTTGTATAGCTTCAGAACACAGTTGTGATGGGTCCCTTTATAGCTTCAAAATTCAGCTGCGAAGCATCATCATTTCCCATTGGTTCCAGGTAAGCTAATAAAAGAAGAAGTATTAAGTATGAAACAAGGTTTGTCTTGAATTGCAACAGCCTTTAAAGAAGCTCTAAAATGACACACCAGTTTAGCTATCGCTAACATCTTTCAGTGCAGTCTCTGCCTGCCTACTCATAAGTCCACATTCACATTTGCTTGACTTGTATTTTGATCGTATTGTGTACCAACTAATTATTCTGGGTCCTAGAGCTTTTCATGCTGTTCTGCAGCTGTGCCATAAGTTTCTTGAGAAAATCTGATCTTGCCAGAAAACCTGAAGAGAGATTTGGCCCACTTGATAATGACCGCTCCCCACATTAAATGGGGGGGGGGCGCCCTTTGCGTGGTCACACACAGCCCCTGGACCCTACGCGACACCATTAGCACAGGCTTGGCTTCGCCTCCCCCAGGTGAGATACCTGGAGGTCTCTGCCTACCTCAGTCAGTTGCCGAATTCTGCCTGGGCAGGCGTTGCCAAGGTGATCAGGCTAGGTAGGGGGAGGGACCCCTGCCCACACAATAGAGGGAGGATCTTACCTGGGAATCTTCAGTTGGCTCCAGAGCTTCTCCCACCCTACCCACCCTCAGTTAAGACTTCTTTTGCAGGTTAACCTTTTCTCCACAGGTACGCTGCTACGTCAGGGTCACTGTTGAAGGGCCGGAAAGGAATTTCCCTGCATTGGCAGGTTTTGCCTTTCCCGTAGCAAAACGGCACAACTTTGGCGGTATCAGGCCTTGGGCGGAATCCTTTAGTCTATCTTCCCTGAATGGGGGGGGGGGGAGACGTGCAGCGGTGACCCACGCCTCCTTCCTCTTTGCGGCGGCGATACCAGGGTTCCCCGTTAAAGGGGTTGTTTGAGGGGAGGCTTTGACCGTACGCCTAGAGGACATCATTGCTCTCCCCTGCGATGGTGCCGTAACGGGGGCAGACTCTCTCTGCTTGAACATGTGTTCTCCAGAGCCAGCCCACCCACCCCCCACTGGATAACCCTGATGTTCCCCAGATCCCCAGTGGGGAACTGGGAGGGATAAACGCCCAATGCCTGAGCCAAGGTCTACCCACATCTGAAACATAATAAAGTTGTGGCCAATTTTAATCCCATAGCACGTTGTCTTGAGTCGTTATTCCACATGGGGGCCGCCCAGGGTTTGGGGGACTCTGCCTGTCCATGCAAACTGATTTTGGAAGGGCTTGTGAATAGCTTTCTTTGAAGTTTCTGCAGATCTGCCAGCAGGGGCCGTTTCCTCCCACCTCCTCCCTTTCTTCCCATGCCCCCTCCCTGGCAATAGTTTTTCATTAGAGCTTCCCACCATTGAACTGCACCCCCCCCCCCCCAGTTATTGCCTGTCTGGGACCTGGGATTTCCCCCTCATTTTCCAGATGAGCCTGTTCTGCAATAAAACACTCACATTCTGATCGTATCACATCTTTCTGCATAACTGCAAAACCTTCCCTCTTAAAAAATTGAAAGGCCGTTCTAGAGAATGCAGAGGTGATACCGGTAAGTTTGGAGCAAGAAGGCCAGAAGCCTAGAGTGCCTTTAGAAACCCTCTTAATAACATATTTGGAGGGGGGAGCAAAGAGTCCTGGAAACTTAGCTTATTCTCTTTACCTTTTAGCAACAGGTAACCCCCACACTGACCCCCCAGAGGGTGGAGCAAGGCAGATAATACTCAGAAAAATCTGACGATGCACAACCCAAGTGTGCACAAAGAAACCTGGTTTCCTGGAGATGGTTCCAGGACAGAAGTAGAAAGTGCACCCATGGAGCCACCAAGCAAAGCAAGTCAGGGTTTTTCAGGCAAATGTGGATTGGCACTAAGTGTATATACTGGGAGTAGCCAACAAGGCTACCATCACCCCTGACTATTAGCTATGCTGGTCAGAACTGGTGAAAGTAGGAGTTGAACATGGAGTTCAGCAGCTTGCCTTCCCTTGGTGTGTGGGCAGAAGGTAGATCAAGGTCCAATGGCAGACTGATTCCCCTAGTGATTTGCAGCAGTTCTTCAAATACAGCTGCTTCTGCCTCCCAGTTGCTTACCAACAGCAACAAAAAAGCCAAGGTCCTAAACATGTGGCTGAAATGGAGAAGGCTTCATTGGACTTCTGTGTGGAAGGGATGTGTGAGCTCTGCTCAGTTCTTGTCCTGAAAAGAAATCCCTCTGCTCACCCTGTTTTTTCCTTCTAACTGCATGTCCTTTGCCCCTGGTTCAGCTTGATAGATCATGGGAGTCAATTCGATAAGCGCATCGCTATACAGGATTGCAATCTTAATGTGGTGCCACAACACCAACGAGAGGGGCTACTCATGGTGTCCGGCTCAGTGGCGGGCAGTCCATTAAGGCAAGCTCAGGAGGTCCTCAGCCAGCGCCTGCCTCCTTGCTGACAGCCACTCCAGGGAATGGCACTGCCTGTCAGTCTCAGGGCTTCTGCACACTTACTTTCCCCTGCACTTCCTAGGCACAACCCATGCTTTAAAGCAGGGGTTGCCAACCTAAGGCCCATGGGCCACAAGCAGCCCACGGGGTCGTTTAACCGGCCCACGAACCGCCCTCTCAGCAAGTCCCTGCGCGCTGCACTAAAACGGTGCGTGGGGACTCGCTTCCGCGGCACCAGAAATCATGTCTGCACAGACGCGGACGCTGGAAATCGTGGGTGCGCTGACTCATGCGCACACGTGATCCAGCCCACAGAGGGATCTCTGCTGGAGTGAACCAGCCCAGGCAAGGTAAACCTTGCCCACCCCTGCTTTAAAGCTCTGTCTCCAAGTGCCCCTTTCTTTTGCTCCAGAGCTTCCCCCACAAAAACCCAAATCACCATTTGCTGTGCTTGAGCTTTAAAGTGTGGGTTTTTGCAGGGGAAGCTCCAAGGCAAAAAAATTGGTGCTTTCAGCCATGGACCATGCCAGGAAAGAGCAGGGCAAAAGGTACATGTGTATAAGCCCTCAGTGCTGCCTTTGTATAACTCAGCAGGGAAGAGTAGGGGAATAAAACGGCAATGAGTTGGCTCTACCATCAGCTCCAGTTCTGCCAGCCATTTGCTTTGGTGCCTCCTCCTGTTGGCCTCCCTGACGCCTGCCCTGCCAGTCTCCATGGGCACCAGCCTCCACGGGTCCCGCTATACAGAGGACAGTCCTCTCTTTGAAGGTGCCCTCTGTTGAAAAAGCTGCATTGGTTTAAAGATTAAGAATTGTCAGAAGGGAGAGCGATTTGGTAGCTTTAAAATACTATTCCAGGCAGCCCTAAGAGCTTTGGATGAAAGAATGTTTTAAATTGTTTTTTACAATGTTTTCTTAAAGCTGCAATTGATTTTAGATCTTTTTAGAATGTTTTAATCTGTTTTAAAACATTTGCATTGTTTCTCCATTAAATTCTACTTCTGTATGATGCCAAGGGCTCCTGGGGGAGGAAGGGCAGGATGTTGATGATGATTATAATGCCTTGTATTTCTGTTTCTAAATTTGCACCTATAAATATAAAGTAGCACATGTAAATCTGTGTCCTCTTTTTTTTTGGAGGGGCGGGGGGAGGTTGATGCATAACTGACCAAGCCTATATTCACTGACAGAGGGAGATTCTCCCCCTGCCAGTGTGGGCAATGCATGAATAGGCCCAGTGCCAATGTTTTACTTTTTCCTACCTATTGTCACAGCATTCTGCTCCGCTTCTGCTGCATTTGCATTTCATGCCGTTAGCTCCATTCCACTCAGTCCCCATTCCGTGTTTTGTCCCATCCAAAGGAGAAGTGCATCCATCTGGAGGAATGACTGATCCTAGAGATGGCAGGGAGAACACGGTCAACATCAGTGCCCGCACTTCCAAAATGCAACAAAAAGCAGCTGTTCAAATCAGAAGATAACCTGGGGAAATTATCACCACTTGGCACCACACTCTCATGGTTGCCCAGCCTGTAACAGCACCCACAGCTTATTTCTCCAGTCTGGCTCTTCCCACTGTGGGAGACAGCCTGTTTCTGAGTCCCAGTTGCTCCTCTTCTCCGCTTGTGGGCTTCCCCCTGGGGGAACAGACTAGTTTATCTCCCAAGATTGAGAAGAATAGCACCTGCACATCTTGCCTGGAAGTTCAAATTATACAAATGCTAGAAATGCACTCTCCTCCCACTTTTAAAAAATAAAAATGGGGATCTGGAAATTATGAGGCAGTGGTTGATGAAATGGTTGATGAAATGACAGGTTGTGGTCTGGCTGGTGCCTTTGGGTGCATGTGTGTGCATTCACCAAGTTGTATATTAGGCCAGGGATGGACAAGCTGCGACCTGGGGATGGTGAGAGTGATGGTCCACAGATTCCCCACTCCTGTGGGAAAGAGAAGATACACACCATTGCCCACTCAAATCTTTAATTTTTAGGGAACCTGAAGAGGGGACTGGATACTGAAGGAGGACAACTCTGGCAATCAATCCTGCAAAACACAGTTTGAGAAGTTATGCCCAGAAGGCAAACCAAAGGACCAAAATATGGATGGTAACTGATCAAGTGCATGGATCAGGAAATAAGAATAGTTCCTGGTACATCGTAAGGCTGTGCACACACTCCCCTCTATAGGGAAAACCTATTGCGGAAGAATTTTGTATACTGAGGGGATAGGTTTTTTGGTTTATACAAGTCTTCCTGCTTCATTATTGGCCCATCCTAAAAGGTTACACCCTTTAGGACTCTCAGGGGTTGCTTTATTGCCCTGATTTGCTAATGTGCTTCAGGGATAAGTGCTGGCAGGGTGTGGGAGGACCTTTGGATGTCAGTCCAGCCAGCATGCAGCCTCTCAGGGATGTCAATCTTCCTGATAGGGTCTGACCTTTGAGCTTTGACGTAGGCGCTGATCTGTTCCTGCTGTGTACTGGCCAGCTAAAATCTCTCTGTTATTATCCTCTGGTGCTCCTGATAACTGAAGGGGAAAGTATTTTATCTTGCTTATGCTATGTTATTCTGCTAAAAGTATGTGTCACTGTTTTTTATGCTGTGTTCGAGCCTGACACTATAAAGGCAGTGAACTCCTCTCCACTACTGTTGCTGTTGCCACTGAATCCAAAAGAATGCTTGAATTTCCAAAACACCCTTCACCTGATCCAGGACAATCTAGGAATCAACCCTCCCACCCACGAACCAGTCCTTCATCAATTTGGGTGGGGAGTTAATGTTTAGCTGTTGCTTTTAACAAGGTGGTGAAGCTGACCTCTGCAGTCTTCCTTCTGGACATGCTGTCTCCTGACAGCTTTTCATTGCTCTGGAGGCCTGATTCAACCCAGGGCAATTTAGGGCTGTCTCAAGCTGACTCAGCCCAAGCCTGGAACTCCATGAATTTGGCCGTCTGGTGCCTTGTCCGAGCAAGTAGGGGTAGGTTGAAGTCTATGGAAATGCTTGCTTGAGTGTGCAGGCCCTGCTCTTTCTTCATGAAAATTGTTCAACATTGCTAGTGCAAATATTTCATAATAAGCACATTTTGTATGCAGTTTTGACTAATGTCCCCATTTTTGCAAGTGATTTCTCCCAATATATTGCATTTATTTTTATATTTTTGCTAATATGTTCATTCTTACACACACTTTTACCTAGCACATGCATTTCTGTAAACACTATTTGCTTGGAGCACTGCCTTGAAAAATTCATATAACCGCAGATTGCAAAGGAAGACTTTGTTTTGTTTCTCATGTCTTCTAGAAATTGATAATTTGATAGATTCACCTTCAAATGCAAACTGAACGGAATTTCTCTCACATCCCTAATCCTGAGTCAGGATCAATTATTTTTTTTTAAAAAAAGCCAAGCATGAAATAATCAATTGCACAAATCAGTAGGCTGTTCAATAACTTTACCATCCTTAACTTCTGCTTTATTTACGGTTCGGACACAGGAGCCGTGGCACTTGCCCAGCCAGGTGAGGCATAACATGATCAGGATGAGAGCAACTTTCTGAAAAAGAGGAATGGGAAGGGGGAAGAATTCAGCAAAACAGGCTTTCAGTTGCTTTGAGAGTTTACACTAAGCTTTGACTCCACTAGAACTTTGTGGTTATTTACATTTTAATAAATGAATGAAATATTTATTGCTAAAAGCTATAAGCTGTCACAATTGGTCACAATGCATAGAATACAAATAATTGATTTAAAACTAAACAACAACAACAGCAAAGCAAAAATTCAAAAATCGCACCTGCATAAGTTAAGCACTCCAGATCTCACACTCCCCCTTATGATACGTGTCTTGGTGCCTAGTGCTCAACTTACTTGCAGCCAAGGCAAATTTTGCAACCTGTGCAGTAATAAATATGTTATTGCCAGCCAGCAAAATAGAGATTTGCTCAAGGGGAAAGAGAGGAAAGGATGTAATGAAGGAATTTTTGTCTATAAAGGGCACCGTAACAAATGGGATGGAATGCCCTCCGTGTCTCCCGACTCACAGATGCAGAGTCTTTGTTGCACAGGGGCGTTATTGAATCTCCCCACTAGATATGCAGAGGGCATACACTGAAGACGCAAAGCTGTAAATGCTTTTCTAAGTGGAGCCAGCGTGAGATTAATGAAGTACGGCTCCAGCCCAAAATATGTTTTCTATATTGGATACCAGGATGAGTATGCCATCTGGGAAAGTAAATGAAGGTCCCGCCATTTAGAGTCCAAATGGAGTCTCTTTGATGAGTTGTTTGTTAGAGGCAAGATTTGGTAGGGAGTCCACATTAATCCCATAATAATGGAGAATCTTACTGACTGAGTTTGCCCAAGAGCTTCAGGGTATAAAATGCAATTGCTCTCGGAAGCATTTTTAGGGAGCCTGGTATTACTCATTTTAGCCAGCTTCAGCCAGTATAGGGCTAGGACTACATGCACACTGGTTTGTAAGCAGATAAGCCCTGTTTCAGCTCTTAAAAGGGGGCAGGTGTACCTTTGGGGACAATCAACAGTGATTTCAGGAAAGAGTTCTGCATCACTTCTAAGGGGAGGACATTACTATATCCCCAAATCTCTGCACTGTGCTGGCATAATCTTCTTTTGAAATACCTCAACTGTGGGGGCAACTAAACTCCCCCCCCCCTGAACTCTGGAAAACTGTAATAAAGAGTGAATAGAGTGAGAGGGTTTCAATTAACTGCAAGTAGGTGTGGCTTCCAGGACAAATTTGAATTAAAACCCAAGCCCAGGTACTTATAATAGCACTGTTGTTCAATAGGTTTATTGTCCATCTGTGAGGTTTTCTCTTCTTCCCCAAAATCACCACTTTAGTTTTAGAATGGTTGACTGTTAACTGCTCTTTTGTGCAAAATACATTCAACTTCCTCATCTCCGCATCCCAATTAAGGTAGCAGAAACCAAAATCATCGGCATACAGAAGAACTGAGAGTTTGATATCCTGAATAGAAACAGGAAAATATTCTAGCCCACTTAGTTCTTGAACAATATCATTTATATAAAAATTGAAAAGAAAGTGTTCTAAGAGGCATCCCTAGCAACCCATTTGCTCCAAGTCTAACCCTAAGCGGAGTATGGGTATGCAGCTGTTGAACTAAAGAGAGCAGCCTTCTGTCAGTATTAGTGGAGGCTAACTTTTGCCGAAGACGTCCCCTCTCTATCAGGTCGAAGGCAAAAATAAGATCCACAAAAGCGGCATACAACTCTTTCCTACCATTTTGTGGTAGGCGAAGGACAAAACATGGGTCTATTTTGGATTTACCCTTCATAAACCTTGATTGTTCTTCAGCAATAACTGTATTTCAGCAGCTCATGACTCCCAACTTACCCAATAGATATTTTGAGTATAATTTTGACACGGTACTCAGTAGATTAATTGGTCTGAAATTCTTGGGGTCAGCCTTGGAACCTTTTTTTTGTGAATGGGAACAATTATACTTACTCCCCACCTTTGGGGAATTTTCCCATGATATGGGTAAACAATGAAGCAAGGACTGGGGACCACCAGCCAGGATTTGTTTTTAATAATTACCCAGGGAACATATACCGTATACTCCAGGAGCTTTTTTGGTAGGGAGGGAGTTAATCAAGACATTTATTTCATCATCAGTTACTGGGTCCCATTCAGGGCAGGAAGATAGCACAGGAGTATCTATGTTATAATGGGAATTCAAGGAGGTTCCTAGGCTAGACAGATTGAAGAGAGAAGAAGAGTGTGCATGCCATTGCACAGAGGTAATTTGCTTATCAATGGGGCTGTTTGCCTCTCTTGTCCCTTTTGCCACCAGGGCCCAGAATCCAGTTGAATCCCTTTCTATGGTAGTGTGGCCTAACTCCAACCAAGTATGGTGGATATGCTTTTCCTCCCCCCGCCCAAAGTAATTTTTTATTTTTAAACGTATAGACTGAGAGACACACGTGAGTTGCGTCATGAAAGCACATGAGGTGCAGGTTTGCTAAGACAGCCTTCTCCAGCCTAGTGCCCTCCAGGTGCTTTGGACTACAACTCCCATGAGCCAAAACCCTCATAGTTGTATGATGCTGATGGGCGTACAGTTGTGCAGGTCTGGGCTTGTGGGAGGTGTCATCCAAAACATCTGGCAGGCATCTAGTTGGAGAAAGCTGAACTGTGTGACTAATGACTAGGATTCTGATATTGACTGGCAGGAGTCAGAGGGGACAGTGAGCCTTTGAAGCACCCTAATTCTGAAGCCCATTTTAGTCAGAGCAAATAAATTTGCATTGCCACATAAGCCTTTGCAACAGGTGAAAGGTTTGGATCACTGACCTTGTTGAGGCACAAAAGCATTAATCCACTTACCATCTTGACTTTTTGCTGTGTAGACAGAAAGCACTTCTTGCTAAGAAATGGCTGCTAGAACAAAGGAGTGTTCTGTGGTAATGGGAGCAAGGAATCTATCACACTTATATATGCCCAAGAGGCAAAATCAAAGAGAGGCAAAATCAAAGAGAACGCCTCCTTCTATTTGAATTAATGTGACCACCCCCACCAAAAACACACACACACAACCCCCCCCCCTCTTCTTCCTGTACAGAAAGGGGAAGAAATGTCATGTTTTAATATGGACCTAACTAATTTACATTTGGTGGGACGTGGGTGGTGCTGTGGGTTAAACCAGTGAGCCTAGGACTTGCTGATCAGAAGGTCGGAGGTTCGAATCCCCGTGACGGGGTGAGTTCCCACTGCTCGATCCCACTCCTGCCCACCTAGCAGTGCGAAAACACATCAAAGTGCAAGTAGATGAATAGGTACCGCTCCGGCGGGAAGGTAAACGGCGTTTCCGTGCGCTGCTCTGGTTCGCCAGCAACGGCTTAGTCATGCTGGCCACATGTCAGCATGGCCAGTAAAGCGAGCTGAGCACCGCAACCCCAGAGTCAGCCACGACTGGACTTAATGGTCAGGGGTCCCTTTACCTTTACCTTTAATTTACATTTGCAATCGGAAGTGGAAATGTAGCAAGCAGAATTGATTATTTTAAATTTGGGCTTATTTTATTTTTTCAGTCTGAATGATGTGTACAAAAATTCACATTTTAGGGGAAGTGTACATAATCTTACATATGTTACTGGAAATAAAATACAAGAACACAGTGTTAGGCTAAATTGCCTGGAAAACGTGTATTATGCAAAATTGCAAACCAACTTGTACATTAGCTTGAGTGAACCCTAAAATGGTGGCAGATTTTCATTGGGGCACTAAGAATTGCAGGCTGATTTGGAGATGTGGCAAACCAAACATAGGCTTTGATAAACGAGAAACTGAAATTGACACCATCCATCCCCATCTGTTGTCAACACAATTCCACCTTCAGTGCAGTCTTCCACTTGAGTTTCAGCAGGTGTTCTCTGCTGTAACTTTTAAACTTTTGCTGAACACTCACGCAGACAAATAACATAACTTCTATAATAGTTAGTTGGTGATTTCTGAATTAAATTTGCTGTGTGGCTTTTATTGAATATATATAAGTGTTGAACTGTTGAAAACTGCTTTAATTTTTTATTTTACAAAACTGGAGTATATAAGTATTTGTATATATAAAATAAAATAAAGGTTAACTTAAAAAAAATGAAATTCAAAAGATTGCATTAGCTCTCTCTGCACAATTGAGCATCCACGAAGGCGGGGAATCATGCGGAAGATCTGAAATGTGTTCTAGCAAACATGAGTAAAACCCTCCTCTCTTTGATCTTTATCTATGGGCCTTCACAGCCCAGGAAGGTTGAGGACTTTTGCCTTCTACATGGAAGGAGATTTCCTGTTCAGATTGTGTTCTTTCGGGATGCTAATTGCTTAAGCAGCATTCAAGAACCTTAATTACCTCTCCCATCAATCTTAATGCCTCATTAATTGGAACAAAACATGCCTAACGTTCTTTTGCTGGAAGTATCTGGCAATGTTCGAGCAATTCTGAAGCCCACTGTAGCCAGGCCAAATAAATTTGCACTGCCATCAAAACCTTTACAAAAAATTCTATGCAAACCACATCAAAGGAGACCTTAGTGAAACTAAGTAAGAAATACTGCTCTTAAAGCAGTTCTGTGTGATAATGCCAGTTAACTATCCACTACATTTATATAACCAGAAAAAGTCCGAGAGGCTAATTCAAGGTGCTATGTGAATTACTGGAGCACAGGCGGAACACTCTCCTCTCATGTGGATGGGGAAGAAATTTGAGTCGTTTTACATTTTAATGTGAACTTAACTTATTAACCTTTTCAAATGCAACGTGGCGAAAAGGAGTGAGTCATCTAACTTTGTGTTGTAGAAACACAAATTTAGATGACGCACCTCTATGTGCCACGTCTACAAAAATAACATACAAAATTGTTACCAAAGATAACATACAAAACTATATTGTACAAGGCAAAACTG
Source organism: Podarcis muralis (assembly GCF_964188315.1). Lineage (NCBI taxonomy): Eukaryota > Metazoa > Chordata > Lepidosauria > Squamata > Lacertidae > Podarcis > Podarcis muralis. The sequence continues at coordinate 15,080,169 of NC_135661.1, forward strand.
ATGGGAATGTGTGTATGTGTGCGCGCGTTGTAAACTAATTTAAGTTTTTAAAAATGAAACTGCAGTATATAACTATTTTTTTAAAACTATATAAATTAATTAAAGTTAAAAGTTTATTTAAAAAGGAAAACAGCCTATGACTTTTTAAAATGTTTTAGCAGAAATGGATGGAATTTCCAAATGGATGGAATTCTAAGGGTATGAAATCTGCCAGATTTCAGACAGCTGTGCTGGGCAGGATGGGGCAGGGTGGTTGTGCCAAGTGCCTTTAAAGTTGAATTGTGGGAGGATAAAAAAGGATTCACATCATATACACACCATAGTTTTGTGCTCTTTTCTGATATGTTGCTTCCATATCATTCCCCAAAGCACTGTAATTGGAGAGTCTTGCTAAAACCATTCCCTGCACCTTGGGTTAAGAACTTAATTTGTTCTGGAGGTCCATTCTTACCCTGAAACTGTTCTTATCCTGAAGCACCACTTTAGCTAATGGGGCCTCCTGCTGCCGCCGCACCACCAGAGCACGATTTCTGTTCTCATCCTGAAGCAAAGTTCTTAACCCGAGGTACTATTTCTGGGTTAGCGGAGTCTGTAACCTGAAGCATCTGTAACCTGAAGCATCTGTAACCCGAGGTACCACTATAATTAGCTTCTGTTAGCTTGTCTGTCATAAAACTTCACCCCATCCTTTTCATCCTCACTCCCTGGCATTTTGTAGGAGAACATAGGAGGAGAGTTACAGATACAGTTACAGATGTATCTGAAGAAGTGTGCATGCACACGAAAGCTCATACCAAGAACTAACTTAGTTGGTCTTTAAGGTGCTACTGGAAGGAATTTTTTTTTGTTTTGATAGGAGGAGAGTGTTGTTTTCATTTGAGAAAACTGCGAATAGGTCTTAAATTTTGGGGAACGTAAACCTTCTGGAATCCAGCGCAGACCGATTCAGAGGGGAACCCCCTTCACTTTTGGCAGCTTCTGACTCTCCCAACTGGCTCACTTCAGTTTAGGATTCTTCCAAAGAGAATGAATACCCCTTGTAAATGGCTTACTCTTTTTTTTGAAGGAGCACACAGGAATTATGACTTTGACTAGACATCAGCCACCTTGAGCAACACACTCTCCAGGAAATTTTCTGGGCAGTATGAGTTAAACATTGGCTAAACATGAGTTAAACAAGAACAAGGAAAATCCCTGGTTCTTGTTCTTCCAGAATATTTGGTAGACCTCTGCACAATGCAGAGATTACAGTGTCATTAGCAAGATGAGAAACTGAAGACCCAGGGACACAATTTTGGTGCCATAAATGTACCACATATAATGAGAAGTGGCATGCTCACCTTACATGTGGCAACAGGGCCAAGATTTCAGTACTAATGAGTAATCCCCGCAGGTGTCACGTAACAAAGGAGTTCCCCTGAGTTCATCAACACTTGTTGATGGAGTAGGATTACAGACTGGTACACACTTAGGACATTTACATAGATTAATTAACTCTTCACATGCTAATTGCTGATACACAGAGGTAGGTACACACATTCCAATATCCATGGATCTCAAAGTCTGACACACAGTCTTTACACATAAACACTAATTAAACCCTTGCATGGCCTCCTTTCTAAGACACATTGAAGCTGTCTTATATTCCAGTTATAACAAAGAAGTTCTAATTAAATCCTGATATTTACTATACAGTGGTACCTCAGTTTTCGAACTTCTCTGTTAACAAACATTTTGGTTTCTGAATGCCGTAAACCCAGAAATAAATGCTTCAGTTTTCGAACACGCCTCGGAAGTCGAACATGGCACGTGACTTCCGCCGAGTGCAAGATCCCGAGGCCTAGCTGTCTGCTATTGCGTTTTCGGTTTTCAAATGTTTCAGAACTCGAAGGTCTTCTGGAATGGATTACATTCGAAAACCAAGGTACTACTGTACCTAAACATTTAGCACCACAGATCTATTACAGTATTCAAGATGGTTGGTGCTTGTAAAAAAAACCTCACATGCTCCTAAATCTGCCCCTTGCAAGGGTGGATAGAGTAAGGTTACCAGATTTTTTCAAAGAATCAAGGGACACTTTTTTTAAAAAGAGAGAGAGAGAAAAGATATTTTTAAAAAGTTATTTAAAAAATTAAGATATCCATGTTAGCACAAAACTGGAAAATGGAGGTAATACCTACTATAAGTGACTGGCAAGTCAAGATGATAAACTATGCTGAGCTAGCTAAAATAACAGGAAGATTAAGGGATCAGGACGAACAAAAATTTCATGACAGCTGGAATAAATATTTGACATATATAAGAACTAATTGTAGAACTTTGACGACACTGGCGGGACTGGAATAACTCTAACAGTGAACGGCTAATAAGTAAAGGAGATAAAATATGTGATTCCAGAATTTATTTGATACTTACTGTCAGGGAACTGCCATCAGAGCCGGAGGGAGAGAGCAAGCTCCAGAGGGATCCCAGAGAGCGTCCCGGGATTGGGGGAGGCAGCCCATCTTCTGGGGAAGGGAATCAGCTTAGCTCCAGTGGAGAAGGGGGGCAGATGGGGGAATCTGAGAGGGGGTCACATGACTCCTTGCTGGGGACCAGCGGGGGGAGGAAGGGTCCTCCGCTGCCTACGCCCTCCTTGCGCAGAAGGTGATGAGTTTGCTCAAACAAAAATCAGGGAACTCAGGGATGGAAGGGAAAGCAATGGAGGGTTCAAGGAAAAGGAAGGGCTATTGTACTATAAGGGGGCGCTGTATGTACCGGGGGAGACTTTGAGGGGGAAGGTACTTAAACAACTCCACGACAACTCAACAGCTGGGCACTTTGGGCAGCACAAGACCATGCTACTTGTCACCAGGCAGTTCTGGTGGCCCAAGGTGAGGGAAGACATAAGAGAATATGTAAGAGGGTGCGACCGATGCCAGAGGGCAAAGGGGGAAAGGGCTGCCCCCGCGGGGTTACTGGAACCCTTACCCACGCCGGAAAGGCCCTGGGAGGTGGTGTCCATTGATTTTATGACAGATCTGCCCAAGTCAAGGGGAAAGACAGCGATCATGGTAGTAGTCGATCTACTGACAAAGATGTGCCATTTCGTAGCGTGCTCACATGCAGCAACGGCAGAGGAGACAGCCAGACTGTTTGTGGATCACATTTTTAGACTGCATGGGGCTCCATTGAGGGTAATTTCGGATTGCGGGAAACAATTTACTTCCCGGTTCTGGAGGAAGCTCATGAGCTTGCTGCAGGTTGAGGTGAGCTTCTCGACGGCGAGGCACCCAGAAACCAACGGACAAGCCGAAAGAGCGAACGGCATACTCCAGCAATACCTATGCTGCTATGTCAGCGAGAGACAGAACGATTGGGTAGAGAAATTAGCTTTGGCTGAATCTGCGTACAATAATGCTGAACATTTGTCCACGGGATTGAGCCCTTTCATGGCCAATTACGGGTGTCACCCCAGGGCATTCCCGGGGCGGGGGGAGGAAGGATGGAGCGTACCTGCGGCTGAGCAATTTGTGGAGGAAATGGAGGCCTTACACCAGCAACTTAGGCTGAACTTAGAGTGGGCCAAGGAAGTTTACAAGAGGCAGGCGGACAGGCACCGTCGGGAGGGGGGAGGCCATACGGGTGGGAGACCGGGTGTGGTTGTCATCCCAAGGGTTGCCCCTAAAGGGAGGGTGCAAGAAGTTGCAGCCTAGGCGGCTGGGGCCTTTTGAGGTAATGCAGCAGGTGAACCCAGTGGCGTTTAAACTCAAGTTGCCTGACAGCATGAAGATACATCCGGTGTTCCACAGGTCCCTACTTTCACCGTACAGGGAGGGGTGGGAATTCCCGGGACTGGAGGGAGGGGTTACCACCCACCCACGAGTCGAGGAGAGGGAACACTGTAACAAAGCCACGGAAATACTCGATTCAAGGTGGCGAGGCCGCCAGGTAGAGTACTTGGTAGCCTGGGAGGGGGAACCCAGGTCGGAAAACACGTGGGTCCCGGCTGAATCAATCACTGACGAGTATCTGGTGGAAGAATTCCACAGTTTGTTCCTGGACAAGCCCAAACCATTAGCTAGATTTTGGGAGGAAGAATTTGGACCCACAGACGACGAAGGGGACTTTGTGGGTTTTCCTGCCTCCGAAGAGGAGGGAGGGGAGGTGCCCGAGGGAGAAGAATCAGACTGGGAAGTTCAACCAGTGGTTTTGAATCCTCAGAAGAGGATGACAGCACTTTCAGGGGATTCCCCGCATCGTCGGCTGAGGAGAGAGAGGAGGTTGTGTCGGAAAATGGTGCCGGGAGTGGGAGGGGTCCTGAGGAGGAGGTGGATGTCAGGGAACTGCCATCAGAGCCGGAGGGAGAGAGCAAGCTCCAGAGGGATCCCAGAGAGCGCCCCGGGATTGGGGGAGGCAGCCCATCTTCTGAGGAAGGGAATCAGCTTAGCTCCAGTGGAGAAGGGCGGCAGATGGGGGAATCTGAGAGGGGGTCACATGACTCCTTGCCGGGGACCAGCGGGGGGAGGAAGGGTCCTCTGCTGCCTACGCCCTCCTTGCGCAGAAGGCTTCCGCGCAGGGAGAGTAGGAGGAGACTGGGCGTGAAAGAACTTCTTTGTTGGAAGAAGTTTAAGAAACGCCCACTGACGGATTCTGCCAGCGATTGAGACAGCCACAGGTGAGTGGCTGTCCGGACAGAAAAGGTTCACTTGAGCAACCCAGCCAGTTGTGGGCACCGGCTTACACACGAGCAACCCCATTACACTTACCAAAGGAGTGGAGGGAAGTCTAAGGCTCGCTGGAGCTTAAAACAACTGCGTAATATATGTATGATTCATGGACTGGATATGACACATGTAATTTATGTATTATATTTTGTATTTGTTTATATGCATATATAATGATAAACCAATAAAAATTCATTTTGGAAAAAAATAAAAAATAAAAAATTAAGATATCTTCTCTTCTGTGGTCTCCTCTGTCATGCAACCTTACTCTGGACCCCGGCCTGCTCTCTTAGAGTGCTTGCTGCTGTGAAGTAGGCTCGGGTCGGACCTGGGCTTGGCCACGTGTCCTTGCCCTTCCGGTGCTCTCCTACCTTTCCTCCTGAGAGGCAGCAGTGGCGCGGCAAGGTCAGGGCTCCCCTCTTTTTTCTCCTTCCTCTTTCTCTCTCTTCCTTCTCCTTCTCCGCTCCTCCTTCTCCCTGCGTCGGCTCCAGGGTTTTCCTGGCACCAGAGCTCCACTGGGCAGTTGGCCACACACTCTTGCGCCTGGCTTGATTTGGGTCACAGGGGGTGTCAGCGGTCCCCCCACTTGACATGCCGGGCACCCCCAGTTCCCCCTTGGCAGTGGCAGCCGCAGCAGCAGTCTGCCAGCCTGGTAGTGCAGTTGGCTCTGGCTGGCTTCAGGAGCTGCTCGCTGCCATGGCGCCCGCCATTTTGCCTCGCTGGAAGTCCCCATATGATGTGTCTTGTGCCGTCGAATTAATCACACAACATTCATTCCCTACTAATAAATCTACAACACTTAAAATATAAATCCAGGGAGATTAAATGAAATCCGGGGACATTCTGGGGACAGATTTTGTCCGGGGACAGATTTGTATATCCGGGTACTGTCCCTGGGAAATGGGGACGTCTGGTAACCATAGCATAGAGCCTTGTGGGCAGAATAGAGGACTGTCCTCAGTAAACTGACCAGCCTACCTAGGCCATTAAGTAACCAGCAATCTCCCTAACATGTGGAAGACGAAATTGAGGCTTAGGAAAATGAGAACCTGAGGGGAAATGAAATGGACAGATGTGCCCTCTGGTGCTGAGCTGCAGACCTTCCCCCCAAAGGAGGTGCTCTATCAGTGAGCGATGGACCCCACCAGGACCCCTCCCATGTACCTGCATGGCATGCGTGAGCAACCTCAGAGAGTGTGTGTCTTGTACATGTCATTGCACAGTATCTCAGCCGCTTCTTATTTCTGAAACTTCTGCTTTTCCGAGAGGATGAGGAATTACCTGTTATGATCTTGCAAATTCTTATTACAGTCATATCTCGGGTTGAAGTAGTTTTGGGTTGAGCATTTTCGGGTTGCACTCCGCGGTGACCCGGAAGTAACAGAATAGGTTACTTCCCGGTTGTGCCACTCACACATGCACAGATGCTTAAAATGACGTCATGCACATGCGCGGAAGCGGCAAATCACGACCCACGCACGCGCAGACGCGGGTTGCATTCTGCTCTGGATGCGAACGGGGCTCTGGAACGGATTCCGTTCGCATCCAGAGGTACCACTGTATTTGAAGCCTTCAGAAGCTTAAGTGACAATGGTGAAGCCATAATAAGAAACTGATTTCCATTCTCAGGAAACTGGCCATCACACCTGCTGAGACTATTCTATGCATGCAGGAATGGCTTCTCTCTCTCTCTCTCTTTCAGGTAAGTGAAGGGGTTGAGAGAAGGGCACCATCAGTTGGCAGCGGAGGCCTCTGTAGGCATCTTCTTTATTGGCCTCTGCATCCACTAATAAGAATGATATCGCAGGAATCTCAACTAAAGCACCCAAGACAGATGGCCATCCAACCTCTGCTTAAAAAGGCATTTTCCTTCATTCGGCTTCTCCTCCTTTTATAAATGTAGATTCCTTGCTGCCATTACCATAGAACACTCCTTTTCTTTAGGAGCCATTTCTCACCATGAAGACTTTCCATCTGCACAGCAAAACTAGGAAGTCAACTAATGCTTTTGTGTTTCAGTAAGGCCAGATATCCAAATCTTTAATCTGTTCTCTATGGAAATGCTGTAAATATTGTTGTGATGATGCAACTATATTTGGTCTTGCCAAAATGGGCTTCAGAAACATTCCCTGTCCTCTCTGACTCCCAGTCCATCCGTTCTAGTCAAGATTCTGCCACCAACACCCCTCCCTGAAAAGCCAGATTTTAGAAAGGGGGTTGTGCAAATTCACTTTGTTTGGCAACACTTTCCTCAGGGTAGAATTCCAGTTGTCCCAGGGCAGTGTTTGGAAGGCTACCAAAACCAACACAGATTATCGTCTTTCATGATCCTAATCCCAGTTTTAAACACTGCCTCTCAGTTTTGTTCACTACAGCTCTACAACATCTGCAGATGTGTTTGCATTTACAATGCATTTCCTGTCTAACCAGGAAGGCAAGCAGTGGAGGATTCTCCACTACAGGGGTCAGCAACCTAAGGCCCATGGGCCAGAAGCGGCGCCCAGAGGTCGTTTGACCAGCCCCCGAGCCATCCCCTAACTGAGTCGCCTGCTTGCACGCTGCGCTAAACTGGCACAGCGCGGTGCAGGGACTCACTTCCGCAGTGCTGAAAATCACGGGCACACGTGCTCACACACACACACACACACACACACTCCAGCCCATGGAGGGATCACTGTGGGACCAATCTGGCCCAGGCAAGATAAACCTTGCTGCCCCCTGCTAAACTACATCTACAGCAGAAGGAGAGAGGGAGAGAGAGAGAGAAAGAAAGAGAAAGAGAGAGAGAAGGAGGTGTATATATATTATTCCCTTTTCACTGCACCAGTTCCTTGGTTAATCCAGTCTCGATTGGGCTCCTGCCCAGGAAATGGACACAACTTGTATGCAGTTGATCCATCACCTGCCCTGCCCCATTTTGCACCAGCTGTTGCCAGGGGTTGCATGCACTCTTCCACACTTTTGGCAGATTGGCAACTCTTTGAAGGTGCCCCCTCCCCTGCTGGCACAGCCCAGGGGATCCCAGTGAAGGGGAGGAGCAGCTGCACTGAATCCTAACCCCTGAAAGCATTGGGTTGGGTATTAGGATGGGGAGGGGAGGATTGCTCTGCCCTTCATATGCCACTATTTCTAACTGCTTCTTCATCCTGAAGCATGCAATCTGGATATTTTGAAAGATTAATGGATAAATGTAATGAATTAAAATCCACAAATTACTGTGTGCAACTAAAATATGTTTGGTGTGACTCTTGATTATTCATGGAATAAACAGCATGGAAAATAGCTGCAGTGATGAAACTATCAAATGACTGTAACATTTTAAAGAAAAGATATCAATGGAGAGCAGTGTGAAGATTAGCTTTTATTCGTTCACTATAGAAATGAGAAACATAACAGCATCCAGACAGTCCCTTTATTTTCTTTGCTTCTTTTCCAATGTCCTACTGTATAGCTCCGTGAGGGGGGGGGGGGAACTACAGTTCCCAGGATTCTTGGGGGTGGGGGCAGCTGTGTGCATTGAATGTGCTTTAACTATAGGGTGGGGATTTGCTTTCATTCTCCTGCTACAGCTGAAACAACAGAGCAAGTTTAGCTTTTACCTGACTTCCCCTCCTCCATATTTATTGCTAACTACAACACAGATTGGAGGTTGTGAAGGCTGCCTTGAATTACAAATCAAGTTGTTTTATTCCGGTAGCAAAGAAACAGGAGGGCATCGGGCGTGAGGGTAGGCCACAGAGGAATGTGCTCTTCTGCACAGAGAGCTGTGAAACCAGGTCCAACTCTCTTCACGTCCACCACAAGGAACAGAGGGGACTTACTTCAAAGTAAACACGCAAAGGAACTTGCTGTAGGTATCCTAACATGTGCCTGCCAGTTTTTCCTAGTTAGACTACTGTAGTTGAAAATGTTTCCAAGATGTTCTTCTGTGATAAAGTCTTTTTATCTTTTATATCTGGTAACCAATGGTGTCAGTGTTCCTTAGGTGGTGGTGGTGGGTCTGCAGGCCTGGGGGATCCAGGCAACCCTGGAGGCCTCGCTATCCACCCCATGTCAGGATCTCCCCGAATCCTGTCTCCTTCTCAGGCCACACCCTCTCTGGCCCTGCTCTGCCCCCTCCTCAAATGCTTTGATCTGCAAGAATGTGATTCTGAACTGTATTGTTCAGAGAGATATGTGGGGAAGATGGGGGAGACACCCTAGATTTGTGGGACTGGAATGTAGACTGTGGTACAAAGGTCAGGTTCACATCTATTGCTGCACCAACTTTGTCCCTCTGCCCCCCCCCCCCCACTGGCCCTGTGGGGAGGGAATGTGGCTCTTGGGTTGAAAGCCATCCCCACAACTGAAGATCACTTATGTTCTCTACTGGGAGTGAGAATCTGCTGCTGTTGTTTTAGCATTTAGCAAGCATTAAGTTAATATGAAATTCAAGCTGTTTCGCTGTTAATATGAAATTCAAGCTGTTTCGCTGTTCGGCAGGTGAGACACATGGAAGGTGAGGCTTAAAACAGTCCCCAAAGTGGGTCTGTCCAGAGGCCACCTCAAAAGAGAGTGAACTCCCAGGGAGGACACTGCCAGGACCCTCTGGAAATTAATAGGCACACAGCGTTGTGGGGTCATCAAGCTTATATAACTTATACTGGCACGTTTCTGGATCAATCACTGCTTTGCATCCTACAACATCTAGAATGCCACCATATCTGAAAAGAAAAAGGAAAATTATATTTTTAAATCATTTATGGACCACCTTTTCATAAAGAATAAGGATTTACAACAGGGTGAAGAATCCTTTTCAAGTTGAGGGCTGCATTCCCCAATGGGCAACTTGGGGAGGGGCACAAGTTAGTGGTGGCTAAAGTGTGCAGAGCAAAGGATGGGGCTCTTTCTTTTGTATCACAGGCTATGTTCCAGCCAGGCAGAAGCCAGAACTTTTCTCTTTCCAGACAACAAAGTCCCATTTCAGAGAGGCAACATCACTTGAAAGGAGTACAGGACATGACCAGGATGAGCCATGGCCTTGCCAGGGCCCTGAGGGCCAGAAAGAGAGAAGTGCAGGGTCACATTTGACCCCCAATCTTAAAGTTCCCCATCCCTGTCTATCAAGAGAGTTTGGGGAGTGCTCCTGGATTCGGCAATGCTCCTGCATGCCTGGGTGGCTGGTGTGCCCAGGAGCATTTTGCCCACCTGCAGCTGATGTACCACCTGCATCCAGTCCTGTACCACCTCATCATCTCCTGGCTCAATGACTACAACATGCTTTCCCTGGAGCTGCCCTGGGAGAATGTTCAGAAACTGCAGCTTTGGACAAAAGGCAACAGTTGCTTTGCTTTCTGGTGTATGTTTTTAAGACCATGTTATACTGGTCTTACATCAGTTGCATTGGCTTCCAGTTTGTTTCTGGTTCCAATTCATAGTGTTGGTGGTCAACTACACAGTCCCAACTAGCTTAGGGCCAGGGACTATCCTGCAATGGTGAGGCAAAGTGACTCTGCACTGTGCTCAGACCCCTCTTTGTACTTTCTGGAGCAGAGCTGAGCACTAAAAGAGGTTGTGGGGTTCTCCAGGGAGGGCCAGCCTACCTGGGCCCCCACCTGAAACCCTGCAAAGCCAGTGCCAGTCACAGCAGACAGTGCTGAGCACTGTAAATGGACCAATGGCCTGACTCTGTATACGGCAGCTTCCTATGATGCTGAGGGTATCAGGGCTTGTTGTTTCTTTTTTGAGGAATACTAAGGAAGGAACTATTTGGATCCATATGCAGAATTATCGTCAGAGCTGGGCATGTGCTACCCTCTCAAATGATGGTAGAAATCTCCACCCGCCTACAGAGGCTACAAGCTCTCCTTCCAACTGCTCTTTGCCCTGCCTGGTGGAGGCTGGTCCATTAGGGCAAATGCCCTGACCCACCCACCTCAGTAGTCTGACCAAACCTGCCTGCCTACTTGCAAATCAGTCCAGGGGTGGCACTGCCTTGGCAGCTTCCTCCTCCTTAGTCTCAGCAAAACTCAGCAGGAAGCAACATGGAGGCAAAGCTAAAATTAACTGGTTCTGGAGCTACCTACGGTTGATCTCCCACTTCTAAAGGCCCTGCCCTATGTGCAGCGGGAGAGAGGGGCTGCTGCTTCTACTCCTAATACCCTACTTTCAAAAGGGTGAATAAATCCAATCCCACTCAGGGTTTTTGCCTACCTGGCACAGCATTCCATTCCTCCTTCCTTGCATTCACATCGCATGCACTCAGCTGTATTCCAGGCAGTTCCCAATGAATGCTGGCTCCCGTCATATATATCCGTACACTCACTTGGACGCAGGAGTTCACCTGGGGTGGGGGAGAAGAAATCCCACCAATCTCCTTGGCAATAGCATCAACCTCCAAGTATCAATGAAACCCAGGAAATGTAATTACCCAGGAAATGTACGGTAATTGCACACTTTGCACAAGGTCAAACCTTTCCCCCCTTTCAGAGGCACCCCACTAAACACCTGATAGGCAAAAGGGAATCAGGTTGTGGGGTTCTAAACACAGCGTATACACTTCCTTGCCATGTGATGCAATCATTTACTAGCTATTTTTTTATATATAACATGCTCTCAGTGTCGGGAATCCCCTGGACACCAGGGAATTTTAAGGCAAGGGAAATGGGTTTCATGAAAGAAGGCTTATGTCACCAGGAATCTACATAATAGCTCCCACATTCCCAGGCTTAACCTGTGAAACAGATACTGTCATGGAATGCATGAAGGACACTTGCTAGAGAAATAAGACGAGCTTCTTTGTTTGAAAAGGAAACAAGAAAGAAACTTTCTGCTGCTTCCTTTATGGAGCTGTTGTTGCTTTTTTATCATGTTAGCATCAAACAGGGAAACCAGACACAAGATAACTGTATTCAAAATGATGCCTGTTGCAGAAATATCTCACATGCTCCTTTGTTTGCCCCCATGTGAGGGAGCATGGAGCCTCATGAGGAGAATCCTCAGGCCTCCGTGGGGCTGAGACATGCAGGTGCATTCACAGAGCCATGTTTCCAAGATGAAGTGAGCATGTGCAAATGGCAGTGGCCTCAGACACAGGCAATCCTGCCAGGGCCACTGAGCATCTGAACCAGGCCATAGTCACAAAGAGACATGGGGATAATATCTGGCACCTTAAAGAATTGTGCAGTCCCACTCTTGCCTAACTGGTCAAGGTTCCACCAAGCCTCTCCACCTACCAGCAGGCAATGGAATGACCAAAATAAAGTCATCTATGGGGGAAAAGAGAGACTTGGAGATAGGAACTCCTACTGATGTCCATAGGATTTTTTTCAAGAGAGAGATGAGAGCAAAGCAAATACTCCAAATAAAATAAATAATTGAAAGGTGGGAGTAGGTAAGCTTTTCACTTTTTTTAAAATGATGAGAATAGCACCTGCATATCATTTTATTTTATTTTTTTTATTTTTTTTATATCTCATCCTTTCTCCAAAAGGACCCCAGCAAGCAATAAAATGATTAATACACCTGCGAACATTTTGATCTCAGTTTCTACAAATGCTAAAAACTTGCACGCGCTCTCTCTCTAAATAAATAAATAAAATGAACTCTGCAGATTGAAGAGCCAGAGGGGCCATGGCCCTGGGCGCAGGTTTCTGAAGGGGTGTGAAGCAGGTGCCCCAATGCAGGCCCCCCAGCATGCCATGGCTGTTGCGCCCTTCTTGTGCCGCCCTCCCTCGATCCGTTCTTTGTAAGGCTGCTCAGGGAGGGGGTGTGGGGATGCGGCAACCATGCTCCCTTCAATCCCAGCCTTGTGTGAGCCTCACAAGGTTCAGAGCTGGGGAGGGGGGGGGGGTGCAACAGCCATGCCACTTGGGGCTGGTGTCACTCTGGTGGGGGCTGGGTGGGCTTCATTTGTCCTTCACCCCTCGCTCCCCCCCCCATGCCTGCACTGGGTGGCGTGGAGTGCTGTGCAGAGGGACACTGCCTCTGACCTTGGCACATTCAAGGGCATCTCTTTATCAACAGGAAACCATCTAACACAGGGGTAGGCAACCTAAGGCCCAGGGACTGGATGCGGCCCAATTGCCTCCTCACTCCGGCCCGTGGACGGTCCAGGAACCAGCGTCTTTTTACATGAGTAGAAGGTGTCCTTTTATTTGAAATGAATCTCTGGGTTATTGGTGGGGCATAGGAATTCGTTCATATTTTTTTTCAAAATACAGTCCCACCACATGGTCTGAGGGATGGTGGACCAGCCCACGGCTGAAAAAGTTTGCTGACCCCTGATCTAGCAGTTTGCTCCTCTAAAGAGATATCAATGAGTGGCCACTAATGGATCACAAAAAAGAGGAAAGACATTACTAACAGAGGGCTCAGATTTGCACAAACCTTGCACCTGCTATTGTATATGTATAGGTGCAATGTATATGCATGGCTAACTGGTTGGCTTCCTAGGTGCTCATTGTTGGTGAGCAACTTCAGGGCCCCTGCTCTAATTTTTCTTTGAACTGATCTTGGACCAGCCATTCCTTCCAAAAGAGGGCTTCTTCATCTAGAGAACTTCCCCTGACCCCCTCCAGATAGAGGACTGTCTTTAGTAAACTGACCACCCCACATGGGCCCTTAAGGACCACTGGCCAGCAATCTCCCTAACAAAAGGAACGGGTAGCCTTACCATTTCTAACCCTTATTTTATGCACTTCTTGGAAGCAGAATCCACAGCAGGAAGCCAGGCTGAAACAGAGGACAGTCAGGCTGAGGAGATCTTTCTGAAAAACAAGCACAAGGAGGAGGAACTTCAGCTCCATTGAGATGCACAAAAAGGCATCGCACTCAGTGGCAGGGGCAGACTTTAGGAATATGGCGCCCTGAGCGAGGACAAAATTTGGCGCCCCAAAGATTCATTTGGCACCCTTCTGCCTCCCGCCTTCCATTCAGCGCATGCTCTCAAGTGCAATATGTCATAGCTGCAGCGACTCAATAACCCAGGGTTTAACTTTGAGTAGGTACCCGTATAAATATAGGTTTTATTATTAATATGTTTCACCCGCTCAGTTTGGAGACCTGGGTGGGGGAACTGCCTACACCACCCTCATTCTGGCACTGTCAGTGAGCTACCCAAGAAACAAGAGTTGAGCTATACTGTGGTTGTGTCTTTTTTTCCAGCGTCAAATACAGTTTGGGATCATTGGCTAGAGCAGAGGTTTTCAACCTTTTTGAGTCCATGGCTCCCTTGACCAACTACATTCTTTCTGCGGACTCCTGTGGGGCTCAGGAGCCCAGTTGTGTCACCTCTTGCCTGCAGAGCTGGCAGCCCCTCCCTTGTGGCGGGTTCCCTCAGCCTCCACTTCTTCCCTCTCCTTGGGAGTCCTCTTGGCAGCCGCAGCTGCTGCCCCAAGTCTCTGAACTGTCCCCACTCCGTCCCCAAAACTGGGCCTCTGCAAACTTGTGTTGAGGCTAATACTGAGAGACTGAGCATTTTTTAAAAATGGCACAGAATTACCACTCCAAAATACCCAGAATCTGTGTTGGGTGTGTTTGTAACTCCCCTCCCAAGAAAAAATGAATTATGCACTCAGAAATGTTATGCTAGTTAACTTGATTTGTAAAGGTTTTTAGAAGCCTACTTCTAAAATCTAGTTTTTATTTAAAAAAAACCAAACCAATCCTCTGCAAAGTTCCAAAGAAACCATCAGGAAACCCTGAAAGGTCTGCAGGCACAGGATGAATGCAGGGCAGACAGTAGATGGTCCAAAGGTCAAAGAGGACAGAGAAACGTTCAAGCACCTTATCCTTTCGCTGCTGATCTGTGTAAATCTGCCTTTCCACTGCAACTTTTCCAGCATTTTACAAGATCCAATTGTAAGAAACTGTTGGATACACTAACACATAAAACCATAATTTGTTGTAAGGCGCTCAGAGTGGCTGGGACAATCCAGATGGGTGGCATATTATTATTATTATTATTATTATTATTATTATTATTATTACAATTCTGCTTACCATCCTGGCTTTTCGATGCACAAATCCTTCCGGCTAAGACACAGCTGCTTCTCCAAGGGCTGTTCCTTGCAAGTGACTCCAAGGAATCTGCCTCCCAAATGTATGCAGATATGGGGCCAGAGATTAAGCTGAGGAGATGCCTCCTTCATGTTGCAGTTCTGGTGTACTAATGTGTCAAAAAACCCAAAAAAGTTAACGAGAAGGAAATATTTGTTTCAGACTTTAGTTTGTGTTCATTTTGAAGAATGGCAACAGAAGCATCTTCAGGAATATTTGAAACAGAGCTTTGAGCAACAGTCTTTAAAACTCCTCCAGCTTATTTATGGGCAGAGAAAGTGGGATTTCATTGAATTTCTCCAGGGAGAGGAGAAAATGTCCAGCATGTCTTACCATTAGCAGAAGTAGGATCACAGCTTCTTTGTTTTTCCATCCTACGGTTTGCAGCAGTGACAACTCTGTTGGAAGCCTGGGCCTCCTTCTGCGTCATCCCAAAGGGTGGGAGAAGTGTTGGGGCCATTTCACTTCCCCTGCTTGGGCTGCCTTTTGAAAAAGTGGGAGACCTGAAAGGTATCATTCCCATTTGCCTTCTCTTTGCTTTGCTGCTTAACAAAAAGGGGCAGGAGACATTCTCTTGCAGGCAGGGGCTTTTGAAAAGCAGGGTGGGGTGCCAGGGCTGGTTTGCCACATCCTGGCCATCCTGGTTTGCCTGCTCTAGCCATACAGGGGTTTTTGGAAAGGGGTGTATATGTCATGCTCACTGCTCTAATTGTTCAGTTTTGCTGCCTGCCAGCCACATGCGGGAGTGACAGGCGGCTACTTTCCTTTAAAAAAAAAAAAAAAGTGTTTGTTTGGATGGAGAAGAGTGCAGGAATTGCCTGTTGCTTGTGTTGCTGTGTGCTCTGGATCACTATACCAAGGACTGACTCTCTCCTACCAGTCAGGGGCTGGACTAAGGAGGAATGGTGGGGGGACCCCCCCCCTTCTCCTGAGAACAGGAGGGCAGTATAGATTTAGAACAGTGGTTTGCAGAAGGGCATAACTGAGAGGCTGCAGAGGGGAGAAGCTGGGAAATATTGGGAGAGGAAGAGCAGAAGAAGCAGCAGCACCAGGGGAGAGACAGCTGACAGACTCAGTGTCCTTGGTAAGGATTCCTGACCAGCCCCCCTTCCAGGGCCAGGTGGGCATCGAGGGTAGCAGAACAGAGAGCTCAGAATCAGACAGCTCAGATAAGCCGATGCAGGAGTGACGTAGAATAGGGGAGACCTGGAGGGGAGGGGACTTTACTTGGAGCAATGC
The DNA here is from genome assembly GCF_964188315.1 of Podarcis muralis. Lineage (NCBI taxonomy): Eukaryota > Metazoa > Chordata > Lepidosauria > Squamata > Lacertidae > Podarcis > Podarcis muralis. Next base: position 15,096,153 of record NC_135661.1, read on the forward strand.
CATTATTTAGTGAAGGCTGCATTCCTTTGTCACGCTTTGTGAATTACTGAATAAATTGCTTGGTAAGAACTTTCATCCTTTCTCTGCCTCTTGGCTGCCACCGTGAGAGGGATCTGATCCTCCAAAGCCTGACACTACCCGGACCCTACAATCATCTTCTGAGGCCCTTCTTCATGTGCCTCCTTCCCAAGAGGTCCAGTGGGTGGGAGAGTCATAGAATCATAGAATCATAGAATCATAGACTTGGGATAGACCACAAGGGCCATCGAGTCCAACCCCCTGCCAAGCAGGAAACACCATCAGAGCACTCCTGACATATGGTTGTCAAGCCTCTGCTTAAAGACCTCCAAAGAAGGAGACTCCACCACACTCCTTGGCAGCAAATTCCACTGTCAAACAGCTCTTACTGTCAGGAAGTTCTTCCTAATGTTTAGGTGGAATCTTCTTTCTTGTAGTTTGGATCCATTGCTGCATGTCCGCTTCTCTGGAGCAGCAGAAAACAACCTTTCTCCCTCCTCTATATGACATCCTTTTTTATATTTGAACATGGCTATCATATCACCCCTTAACCTCCTCTTCTCCAGGCTAAACATGCCCAGCTCCCTTAGCCGTTTCCTCATAAGTCATCGTTTCCAGACCTTTGACCATTTTGGTTGCCCTTCTCTGGACACGTTCCAGTTTGTCAGTGTCCTTCTTGAACTGTGGTGCCCAAAACTGGACACAGTGCTCCAGGTGAGGTCTGACCAGAGCAGAATACAGTGGCACTATTACTTCCCTTGGTCTAGATGCTATACTCCTATTGATGCAGCCCAGAATTGCATTGGCTTTTTTAGCTGCCGCGTCACACTGTTGGCTCATGTCAAGTTTGTGGTCAACCAAGACTCCTAGATCCTTTTCACATGTACTGCTCTCAAGCCAGGTGTCCCCCATCTTGTATTTGTGCCTCTCGTTTTTTTTTTTTTGTTTGTTTGTTTTTTGCCCAAGTGCAATACTTTACATTTCTCCCTGTTAAAGTTCATCTTGTTTGTTTTGGCCCAGTTCTCTAATCTGTCAAGGTCATTTTGAAGTGTGATCCTGTCCTCTGGGGTGTTAGCCACCCCTCCCAGTTTGGTGTCATCTGCAAATTTGATCAGGATGCCCTTGAGTCCATCATCCAAGTCGTTGATAAAGATGTTGAATAAGACCGGGCCCAAGACAGAACCCTGTGGCACCCCACTAGTCACTCTTCTCCAGGATGAAGAGGAACCATTGATGAGCACCCTTTGGGTTCGGTCAGTCAGCCAGTCCTGTTTTGCCTCGGGCAGTGAAATGGAACATGCTGCCCCTGCCACGTCACACTGTTGGCTCATGTCAAGTTTGTGGTCAACCAAGACTCCTAGATCCTTTTCACATGTACTGCTCTCAAGCCAGGTGTCCCCCATCTTGTATTTGTGCCTCTCATTTTTTTTGCCCAAGTGCAATACTTTACATTTCTCCCTGTTAAAGTTCATCTTGTTTGTTTTGGCCCAGTGCTCTAATCTGTCAAGGTCGTTTTGAAGTGTGATCTTGTTCTCTAGGGTGTTAGCCACCCCTCCCAGTTGGGTGTCATCTGCAAATTTGATCAGGATGCCCTTGAGTCCATCATCCAAGTCGTTGATAAAGATGTTGAATAAGACCGGGCCCAAGACAGAACCCTGTGGCACCCCACTAGTCACTCTTCTCCAGGATGAAGAGGAACCATTGATGAGCACCCTTTGGGTTCAGTCAGTCAGCCAGTTACAAATCCACTGAGTGGTAGCATAGTCAAGACTGCATTTTACCAGCTTCTTTACAAGAATATCATGGGGCACCTTGTCGAATGCCTTGCTGAAATCAAGGTAGGCTACATCCACTGTGTTCCCTTCATCTACCAGGCTTGTAATTCTGTCAAAAAATGAGATCAGGTTAGTCTGACATGACTTATTTTTCAGAAATCCATGCTGACTATTGGTGATCACAGCATTCCTTTCTAGGTGCTCACAGACTGTTTGCTTAATGATCTGCTCCAGAATCTTCCCTGGTATTGATGTCAGACTGACTGGGCAATAATTATATGGGTCCTCTCTTTCCCCCTTTTTGAAAATAGGGACATTTGCCCTCCTCCAGTCTGCCGGGACTTTGCCTGTTCTCCAGGAAATCTCAAAGATGACTGCCAGTGGTTCTGAGATCACATCTGCCAGTTCTTTTAATACTCTTGGATGCAGTTCATCTGGCCCTGGAGACTTGAATACATCTAAACTAGCCAAGTATTCTTGTACTATCTCCTTAGTTATTCTGGGCTGTGTTTCCTCTGCTGAATCATTTGCTCCAAATTCTTCAGGTCGGGCATTGTTTTCTTTATCGGAGAGGACTGAGGCAAAGAAGGCATTGAGGAGTTCAGCCCCTTCTGTGTCCCCTGTTTGCATTTCACCATCTTCTCCTCTGAGTGACCCCACTGTTTCTTTGTTCTTCCTTTTGCTACGGACATACCCATAAAAGCCTTTTTTGTTGCTTTTAACCTCTCTAGCAAGCCTGAGTTCATTCTGTGCTTTAGCTTTTCTGACTTTGTGTCTAAATGTGCTGGCTATTTGTTTGAATTCCTCTTTGGTGATTTCCCCCCTTTTCCATTTTTTGTACACATCCTTTTTTAATCTTAACTCAGTTAAAAGTTCTTTAGATAGCCACCCTGGCTTCTTTAGGCACCTTCCATGTTTCTGTTTCATTGGTATTGCCTGAAGTTGTGCTTTTACTATCTCCCTCTTAACAAACTACCAGCCATCATGAACTCCCTTTCCTTTTAGTATTACTGTCCATGGGATCTCACCCAGCACTTCCCTAAGTTTTATGAAGTCGGCTTTCTTAAAGTCAAGAAATTGAGTCCTAGTATGCTTGGCTGCTCCTTTCCGCTGTGTAGTAAACTTCAGAAGAGCATGATCACTCGCGCCTAATGATCCTTCCACTTCTACCCCACTAACCAGGTCATCAACATTGGTTAGGATCAGATCTAAAATGGCTGTTCCTCTTGTTGCTTCTCCCACTTTCTGGACAATGAAGTTGTCTGCAAGGCCAGTGAGGAATCTGTTTGACCTTATGCTCTTGGCTGAGTTTGACATCCAACAAATATCCGGGTAATTGAAGTCCCCCATTACTACTATCTCCCTTCCTTTTGCATGCTTGGCCATCTGTTCCAGGAAGGCATCATCTATGTCCTCCGTTTGGCTTGGGGATCTATAGTAAACTCCCACAATGAGGTCTCTGTCTTCTCTCCCTTAATTTTGACCCAAATGCTCTCACTTTGGCTTTGAGGTTCTAAATCTTGGATCTCTTCACAGGTATACACATCCCTGACATATAACGCCACTCCTCCTCCTTTCTTGAGAGGTAGTTTTCTTTTTTCTTTTCTTTTTCTCTTCCTGTTTTTAGTATGTATTTTGTGTTTTTAATTTTGTATTTTTATGCTGCCAACCACCCTGAGATCTTTGGGTGGAGGGCAGTATACAAATATAATAAAAATAAATGTTAAAAGGTGAGTCTCTAACCCTTCTAGGCAGAAGGTTATGATGCACAATGTGCATGTTCTAAGCAACTTCTGTCAAATGAGCCAGCCTGGCCCCTCCTGTCTGTCAGGAGACTCAGCCAAGTCAGAATTGTGATTGGTAAGTGAGTTGTATCTGATCCAATACAAAAAAAAGTCACAATAATTTTAAAATAAACAGTGTATATCAAATTGAGCAATATTTAATAATCCATTAGAATCTAAAAAGCTGCTGATAGCTGAGTTAGGTATGTCCATCACTTTCATTATGATATGTACCAAATTCTGCAAGTAGTGATATCAAGCAAAGACAACAGATACACACTGAAATGCACATATGACTGATTTATTCAGATTCTTTTACATGAAAGGAATTTGGGTGGGATTTGTAAAGCTCAGGGACAGGGTATGTAGCGATCATACCCTAGTTTATAGTACTCATATTCACATATTATTGGATTGAACATTGCTTTACATCCTTGACGTTCGACAAGATCAAAGTACCTAAAAAGAAGAAGAAGAATGTGTAAACTAAGGTTTCCCTGAGCTTATGGAGATCTTGTAGAGGAGCGCTCCTTTCTCCTGCTCGCTTAGGACATGCCAAGAATGATTGGAACTTCCTGGCAGAAAAGCAGTTTTGCAAGATGTTTGCTCCATCCAGGGAAAACCAAGCCCTTGGAAAACATTTGGCCCGAGGCCAAATTCACCTGGGGAACCCAAGCTGAATGCACAAAGGACACGTCTTGCACAATATGCCATTGCATGTTGCTGTACGATGACCTCCTCCCCCCTCCACTATGTTTGCGGTGGTTGAGGGCAGCACCCATGCACAAAAAAGGGTGTAGCAAAATGTTGGTGCGAAACCAAGAGGCCAGCCAGGAGGGAGACAGAAGGAGACAGGAAGGTGCAGGAAAGAGGAGGGGTCCTGTTCCATTGGGTGCATCGGGGTCCCTCTCCCCAGCACGAACTCCTAGGTGGTCTCCGGATGAGAGGATCTGGGACTCAGGGAGATCCCAAAGTCCAAGCTTCCACGCAGCGAATGCCTGGTCATCGGATAATTGGAAAGGCACTCTGGACATGCTCAGTGCTTGCTCCAGATCAAATTTCATGACTCTGCTTCCTATAAAGTCTATAAATATCTGAATTAATCAATCAATTCACTGTTTGGTTCAAGGAAATTTAGGCAACAATTTTATGCAACCTATCAGATGTAAAGATTTATTGGGACACCCGTCTTCAGCTCATTCCGTCCATGAATTTTAATTGAGCAGAAGGTCTTCCAGAGAGAACGGGGCAAAATAATTTGAAAGAGATTTATAGACCCAGTGCCATTCTGGGTATTTGGCCTACCTGGAACAGCACAGCATTCCCTTTTCATTACATACGCATTCCATGCAATTCGGTGTATTCCACTTGGAGCTTAATGGATGCTTGCTCCCATCAATGGGATCAGTACACTCAGTGACCAGCACCGGCTTACCTAGGGAGAGAAATCCCATACATTTAACATCAGCCCCCAAACAGCTCGTGAAATCAGAAGCTGCTGCTCAGCACAATGCAGAGACTGTGGAAGAGAAGCACAGTGGCTGCAACTTGTCCACTTGTCCAGCTCCTCCTGTGCTTCTGACAGCAGCCTGATACGTGAAAATGTAGTAGGTAAAGTGTTTCCTGACATGGAGTGGAGTGGGAAGCTTTGCCACCTTTATTCTTGCATGTCCTGGTTGCTGACAAGAAAGGTAGTGACCCTGGATGTCTGTCTTGCTTATACTGCGGCCATGCAACAAGCAGAAAACGAAAGTGTTGGGAAAAAATTTAACAGTTCCTGAAAGAGAGAGGTTTCATAGTGAAACTGGCTTGATGGTAGCAAAGAAAGTGAAATACCTGGGGGTTAATTTGACGTCTAACAATGTGAATTTATTTAAAGACAATTATGAGAAATGTTGGACAGAAGTTAAGAAAGATTTGGAAATATGGTCAAATTTGAGACTTTCCTTGTTAGGCCGAATTGCTGTTATTAAGATGAACGTTTTGCCAAGAATGTTGTTTTTGTTTCAAACATTGCAGATTTTGGATAAAATGGATTGTTTCAAGAGGTGGCAGAAAGATATATCTAAATTTGTCTGGCAGGGCAAAAAGCCCAGAATAAAACTTAAGATATTAACTGATGCGAAAGAAAGAGGGGGGTTTGCCCTGCCGGACTTAAAACTGTACTATGAATCAGCGGCTTTTTGCTGGCTGAAAGATTGGCTACTTCTTGAGAACACAGACATTTTAGATTTGGAAGGGTTCAATAATAGGTTTGGTTGGCATGCATATATATGGTATGACAAGGTAAAAACTCATAAAGGTTTTAAAAACCATATTGTTAGGAAAGCATTATACAATGTTTGGATTCGATATAAAGATTTGCTGGAAAACAAAACCCCAGGTGGTTGTCACCAATGGAGGCTAAGGAGGTGAAAAAACTTAATATGGAATCTAAATGGCCAAAATATTGGGAAATCCTACAACAAGAGGGTGGAAAAGTGAAATTACAGAGTTATGAGAAATTGAAGTTTAAAGTAAGAGATTGGCTTCATTATCTGCAGATAAACGAGGTGTTCAAACAAGACAGAAAAATTGGCTTCCAGGTGGAGAAATCAAAATTAGAAACAGAATTGTTAGAACCCAATACTAAGATTTTGTCAAGAATGTACAACTTGCTGTTGAAGTGGAATACACAAGACGAAACAGTTAAATCAGCTATGATTAAATGGGCACAAGACATTGGTCATGACATCATGTTTGCTGATTGGGAACAGTTATGGACCACTGGTATAAAGTTTATGGCATGTAATGCCTTAAGAGAGAATATTATGAAAATGATGTATAGGTGGTACATGACCCCAGTCAAGCTTGCAAAAAATTATCATTTGCCCAATAATAAATGCTGGAAATGTAAAGAGGCTGAAGGTACTTTTTATCACCTTTGGTGGACATGCCCGAGGATTAAGGCTTTCTGGGAAATGATCTATAATGAAATTAAGAAGGTTCTTAAGTGCACCTTTCACAAGAAACCAGAAGCTTTTCTCCTGGGCATGGTAGGCCAATTGGTGTCAAGGAAAGATAGGATGTTTTTTATGTATGCTACAACAGCAGCAAGAGTCCTTTTAGCAAAGTATTGGAAGACACAAGAACTACCCACGCTGGAAGAATGGCAGATGAAGGTGATCGACTATATGGGACTGGCGGAGATGACTGGCAGAATCCGTGACCAGGGGAGAGAGACGGTGGAAGAAGATTGGAAGAAGTTTAAAGATTATCTTAAGAACTGTTATAAAATTAATGAGTGTTAAAATGTCAAGGGTATTGAAAAAAACAGAATTACAGCCGTAAATGATTGGGTAAGAGAAGGAGGACAAAAAATTTAACAATATGTTAATTGAAGTGAGAGGTAGCTGAGAAAATCTTAATATTTGGGATGCAGAAAAGGGAGGTAAGGGGAAGTCGGTGATACGAGGTTTAAGAAAAAGAGGTTATGAAATTATACGTGTCTATATGTTTTTGTTTGTTTGTGTATTGTGAATTGTTTTGTGTTTATTTTATGTTGGAAAACTAATAAAAAAAATTAAAAAATATATACTGCGGCCATGCAGTCTCCTGCTTGCGTCTGCAGACGGTGGTTCCAAGCTTAAAACAGGGTGGGAGGGAATGGGGTGCCCTGTGGATGGGGAATCTGGCCGTTTCAATTTCTACCAGTTATTATTATTATTACTATTTATATACCATCCACAGGGCAGTTCACAACTAAAAAACACAAATTACATAATAAAAGTAAAAGCTTAAGCAGGGAGTCATCAATGAGAAGATGAGACGGGAGGAGCGTTAGGTCATTTTAGACTCTGAGCAGCATCACAACATCCGAAGAAGTGTAGATTTTAAAGGTAGTTGCACTTTCGTCTGTGCTCTGGTTCTGCAAGAGCAGATTTGGTAGGTGTATGCTAAAAAATCTCTAGTCAGGAACACATTTCCCAAACATTAAATACTGATTTGGCTAAATGAATACGCTGCTTGACAACATCATTTGTTGTTGCTGCTGCTGTTATTAACTTACCATCTTTAATCTCTTCTTTGTGCTCGCTGAATCTGCAGGTTCCCTGACACAAGGCAAGTGTCAAAGACAAGGCAGTCAGGCTCAAGAGGATTTTCTGTAAAAGAGACACACACATGCACAAATCATTCAAGATGGTGTTATCATATTTATAGCCTCTCTTGCTGTTAAAAAATGCATTGTATGTGACTAAATTTTAGTCAGAGCAGAGCCAATGAAATTAATGTGCCTAAGTTAGTCTAAAGCACAGAGCCTAGGGCTTGACGATCAAAAGGTTGGCGGTTCGAATCCCTGTGACGGGATGAGCTCCCGTTGCTCGGTCCCTGCTCCTGCCAACCTAGCAGTTCGAAAGCACGTCAAAGTGCAAGTAGATAAATAGGTACCGCTCTGGCGGGAAGGTAAACGGCATTTCTATGCACTGCTCTGGTTCGCCAGAAGCGGCTTAGTCATGCTGGCCACATGACCCGGAAGCTGTATGCCAGCTCCCTCGGCCAATAAAGCGAGATGAGCACCGCAACCCCAGAGTCGGTCACAACTGGACCTAATGGTCAGGGGTCCCTTTACCCTTTTAGTTAGTTGCCTACCCCTGCTGCAAAGCACAGACTGTGCCTGGAAAGAGCAGAGGAAAAGTAAGGGTGGATAAGCCTTCAGATAAGCCTGGAGTCTGAGAAAGCCTCAGCAACTGAGATACTCAGTCCTCATAATTCTGAATGCCTTTGCACACCCCCTGTCCACACCTCAAATCCCCCTTTCCACCATTTAAACCTAATCTAGATTAAAGAAAAGCTTGTGTACCAACCGTCCCCAAAGCATTCCACTTACCATCTTGGTTTTTCAATGAGTTACTGGCAAACTCTTACAGGGTCGTGCAGGAAAGAGCTCTGGTGTCCCTCCTGTAAGTCTGTGGAGAATCCCATGCCCCCTTTTATACAAATGGGAAGGAGGAGGGGCAAAATGAGAGGGACGGAGGTCCAAACGGGGGAAGGAAATGCTTGCCGGGAAGGAAACATTTGCTTCTGATGACATAAATGTTTACAAGAACAGCCTGGAGAGTTCTACATCTTCCGGAGATATTCATTGATAAGTGCAGTTCAGAACCAGAACCGGGAACAGGAAAATCATGTTAAATGTTATTAGACCAGGATAGTGTTGAGTTCTGCAAGAGATATGGCTCTAGAGTTCTGCAAGAGATATGGCTCTAGATATTTGTCTTTACAGCCTTACCTCAAGAAGGATACTGTCAAAAAAGGCCAGCAAAATGAACAAGGGGGTGGAGCAAAGTGGAGAAAGTAAAGTTTTTATCTCTCATAAGAGTAGAACTTGTGGACATCTCCTGCGTTGCCAGGAGAGAGTTGGCCAGGTAAGGGGAGGGACTGACCAGCCCACACAACAGTGGGCAGAACTTGCCTGGGAGTTCTCAGTGGGCTCCAGAGCTTCTCCCACCCTGCCCTCCCTCAGTTAAGCCTTCTTTTGCAGGTTAACCTCTTGTCCACAGGTATGCAGGCACCGCTACGTTATGGGCGCTGTTGAAGGGCCGGAAAGGAATTTTCCTGCATTGGCAGATTTTGCCTTCCCCATAGCAAAACGTCACAACTTTGGCGGTTTCAGGCCTTGGGCGGAATCCTTTAGTCTGTCTTTCCTAAATGGGGGGGGGGGAGCGGTGACCCACCCCACTGCGCCGACCCCAGGGTTCCCCATTAAAGGGGTTGTTTTGAGGGGAGGCATTGGTCATACAGCTGAAGTTTTAATAAACTTGCCTGGGAAGAGGGATTGATTGTTAAACTACTCTCGCTGAGAGGAATTGACACTACTTGTAAAAAGGTAAAGGACCCCTGACTGTTAAGTCCAGTCGCGAACGACTCTGGCTTTGCTGGCCCAAGGAGCTGACGTTTGTCCGCAAACAATTTTTCTGGGTCATGTGGCCAGCATGACTAAGCCACTTCCAGCGAAACCAGAGCAGTGCATGGAAACGCTGTTTACCTTCCCGCTGGAATGATACCTATTTATCTACTTGCTCATTGACGTGCTTTCGAACTGCTGGGTGGGCAGGAGCTGGCACCAAGCAACAGGAGCTCACCCCGTTGCGGGGATTTGAACCTCTGACCTTCCAATCGGCAAGCCCAAGGCTCACTGGCTTACACCACATACATCTCCCAAAATATTGCTGAGGAAGGAAGTGGTGATTTCAGCCTCGGCACAGCCGTAGTCTGGTCCTGGGGGGCCATATTTTCCTCCCTGCGTGGCCATTAGTGCCTCTCCCTTCTTGCTAAAAAGCCCCCAACCGCAAGGTTGCTAAAGATGCCTTATGATTGAAGCATGGGAAGATCTTCTTTTCTTGCTAGAAGCCCCTGGCCATAAGGTTGCTAAAGGTGCCTTATGACTGAAGCATGAACAAACACAAATTTCTTCAGAAACAGATTACCTGGGAAGGTGGGACTGGCCTTCCTTGGAAGTTTTAGAACCGAGACTAGATGGCCTGGTATTCTTTAGCTGAGCCCTCCAGAGTAGGAGAGGCAGATGCTTTCAGGACCAGTTCCACACTCACTCTCTCTCTCTCTCTCTCTCTCTCTCTCTCTCTCTCTCACACACACACACACACACACACACACACACACACACACACACACACAGAGTTAAAGAGGCCTCTGTGCATAAAGAAATAAACATGCAGCCTAAATGGGTTCTATACAGAGATCCATTCAGCTTTCAGGAAAATGCATCTAAGCTTAAAAAGTTCAACAAAATATGAAACTTAGTGACAGTGGCGTAGCGTGGGTTGTCAGCACCCGGGGCAAGGCAAGTAATTTGCGCCCCCTAACCCGTGGATTTGCGCCCCCTAACCTGTGGATTTGCGCCCCCTAACCCGTGGATTTGTCCTAACCCCAGATGTTGCGGCCGGTGCGGCCGGCTACCCCTGCACCCCCCACGCTACGCCACTGCTTAGTGAGCAACTAAGATGTGCAGATGGTTTCTATCTACAGTGGTGCCCCGCAGGACGAATGCCTCGCAAGACGAAAAACTCGCTAGACGAAAGGGTTTTCCGTTTTTTGAGTCGTTCCGCAAGACGAATTTCCCTATGGGCTTGCTTTGCAAGACGAAACGTCTTGCGAGTTCTTGCGAGTTTGTTTCCTTTTTCTTAAAGCCGCTAAGCCGTTAATAGCCGCTAAGCCTTTAATAGCCGCTAAGCCGCTAATAGCTGCTAAGCCGCTAATAGTCGTGCTTCGCAAGACGAAAAAACCACAAGACGAAGAGACTCGTGGAACAGATTAATTTTGTCTTGCGAGGCACCACTGTACAAAGAACTAGCTCAAATGGATAAGAATGTATCAAAGAAATGTTGCAAATGCAAGAACTGTGAGGGGTCATTTTATCACATGCGGTGGATCTGCAGGAAGACCAAGGCCTTTTGGGACATGATACATAATGGGGGGGGGGGTGAACTGACCTTTCCCAAGAGGCCAGAATTCTTCCTGCTGGGGATGTTAGAAAGCAAAATTCCAAAGAAAGCCTCAGCTGTATTTATGTATGTAACTACAGCGGCAAGGATTCTCTACGTTTAGAAATGGAAGGACACCCTCAAAGGAAGAATGGCTGATGGAAATCCTGGAATATGCAGAGAGGGCAAAACTGAGGCAATGATTAGAGACACAAATTGAGAATCTTTTAAGGAGGACTGCTTAAAGCAGGCATGGCCACACTTGGCCCTCCAGATGTTTTGGGACTAGAGTTCCCACCATCCCTGACGACTGGTCCTGTTAGCTAGGGATGACCTTCCACACGACTGATCTTGCGCCGCATGCCTGCCGCTCACCAAAGGCGGGAGGAGTGACAGGAAAGAGGGAGAGACAGAAAGAGAACGCGCCTATCTAGCGACGGGAGTGTGCGCAGGCTCCAGAACCTTCCCAAGAAGAACTCGTATATGTGTGCTCACAAGGGCCCTCCCAGCTCTTCTAGAAAGAAGGTTGCTCCCACAATGAAAGGCTGCCCTAGACGGCTCTCCCACACATGCGCACAATGCCTGCCCGTCTCATCTTTCAGACACCTCCCTACGACCGTAAGCGCATGCGTGGAGTCTTTACACTTTACAAGTGTTCTTTGTCTTCTTTAGAAAAGCTGGTTTTAAACAAAAAACACAAAAAGCCTTACTTTTGGAGCTGCGCAGGCGTGAGCGCTATTTATCAAAAGATAATAGTGACACAAGCATAATAAAAATTAATTAGGGGGCTAAACTAAATTTGGGGGCGCTGGGCAGATCTTTGCACCCCAGTGGAGCATATGCTAAAGACGGCCTTATAGCTCAGACTGTAGTCTATTTAAGAAGTTATTTCCCATACGAGAAGACCATAGCGGGGGTTGAAGTGTAAGAAAATAGCAGAACATATTAAGAAACATGCTAAAGAGGATGAAATTGGATAATTGGGTGATAAGCATCAATGTTGGGTGAGCGGGAAGTCACTAGTTTTGTTGAATTGGAAAATAACAAAATGTAGGAAAACAAATTTATATAGTGAGATAGTCAGCTTTGACTGGACTTAATTGTCCAGGGGTCCTTTACGTGTGTGTGTGTGTGTGTGTGTGTGTGTGTGTGTGTGTGTGTGTGCGTATTCAAAGCATCAAATCATCCTTTGCTCATATTAATAGGCTGCTTGAGAATGCTGCCATTTTTTATCTCTGCTTTGAAGGGGCCAAGGAAGCAAAACCCATGGGGCAAAACAATCAGTGGTAGGATGACTTTCTGAAAGAGGCAAAAGAGAAGGAAAATCAGCAGATGACTATAACAATTCTGGGTCTATCAAGATCGTGAGATCATTTGTTTGCTCATTTAGCTGTGTTTTTAAATTAAGCCGTAAGATTAAGCTGATTGCCATTTTAATGAACTGTGTCGGAAACAAAACCGGCTTCTTTATCTGCTTTTGTAATCAAGGAAACTGATGGGAGTTGCAGTCCAGTGACATCTGGAGGAGGAACTTCAGCTCAGCTGAGATGCACAAAATGGCATCTCACTCAATGGCAGGGGCAGACTTTAGGAATATGGCGCCCTGAGCGAGGACAAAATTTGGTGCCCCAAAGATTCATTTGGCACCCTTCTGCCTCCCGCCTTCCCTTCAGCGCATACTCTCAAGTGCAATATGTCATAGCTGCAGCAACTCAATAACCCAGGGTTTAACTATGAGTAGGTACCTGTAGAAATATAGGTTTTATTATTAATACCTGGATGGGGGAACTGCCTACACCACCCTCATTCTGGCACTGTCAATGAGCTACCCAAGAAACAAGAGTTGATCTATACTGTGGTTGTGTGTGTTTTTCCAGCGTCAAAGACAGTTTGGGATAATTGGCTAGAGCAGAGGTTTTCAGCCTTTTTGAGTCCATGGCTCCCTTGACCAACTACATTCTTTCTGCAGACTCCTGTGGGGCTCAGGAGCCCAGTCGTGTCACCTCTTGCCTGCAGAGCCGGCAGCCCCTCACCCCTCCCTTGTGGAGGGTTCCTCAGCCTCCTCTTCTCCCCTCTCCTTGGGAGTCACTGCTGCCACTCCAGGTCTCTGAACTGCCCCCCCCCCGCCCCAGAGAGAGGTGCCTTTTAAAAGGTGAGTCTCTGACACTTCTAGGAAGAAAGTTATGAAGCACAATGTGCATTTTCTAAGCAACTTCTGTTAAATGAGCCAGCCTGGCCACTCCTGTCTGTCAGAGGTTTCAGCCAAGTCAGAATTGTGATTGGTGAGTTGTTTGGACACCAAGGAATAGGAGTCCCCAACATCCTAGCAGGGCCCAATTTCTAATGGTGCAGTTAGAGTAATTGCACCTGACCCTGTGCTAGCATGGGCCTGTATGGTGAGCTTTCTTTTTAACAAAAGGAAGTCTCTAGCCCTTCTAGAAACAAAGTTTGGACAAATAATGTGCAGGCAACCATCTAAGATGAGGGCTGATAACCCAACGCAAAGTGAGGGCTGAGTCTAATGGTTCTTCTGGTTCTGCAGCACAGAGCACCCACTTCCAGCTACAACTGGCTCTGCTGTTCCTTCCTCCACTCTTTTCTGGAGGGAAGCCCTTGCCTTGGCAGATGTGGTGGGAATAAAACAGAGAGGGACTTTGGGGGTGCTGTTAGGGGTACGGGAAGTGCTGTTTCACCACCTCTGATTTGGCTGCCCATGAAAGGGCCTTTGAAAAAGCATGAGGGCTCAAAAGTGTCACACCCGCCAGCCTTCCCTTTACTTTGCCACCCATGGAAGGGCTTATGGAAAATGTGGAGGGAGACATTTTATTGTCTGTGTGGGGGGGGGGGTCCTTTTGAAAAGGAGGCAGCAGACATGTCAGGGTCTGATTCCCTCCTCCTTGCTTTGCCAGGCAGCTGCTCCAGCCACGGAGGAGTGTTGTTGTTTTTTTTAAGTGTGTGTATAGGGTGAGGCAGGGCACATTGATGCAAGGGGCACATTGATACACCAACAATATTTCAATTTTGAGAAACATTATTCGTGTCGTGACATCACTAAAATGTTTGTATACATGCGTGAGTACAACAGCTGAGACCGCGCCACCCACCAGTTAGCTGTTATCATTCGATGAGAGTAGGTGTGTTTTTAGCGCGGCCAACTAAAAAATTACATGAAATGTAAAAGTGTTCCAATGCTGTTTTACATCGTATATAATAATATAATATGACTGAAATTCAAGTGTCATATCTCAGGGGAAAAACAGGGTCTTGTATGTTTGTCTTCCCCATTCTAGAAGATAAGGCAAGTATTGATTTCAAGGATGTTGTTTTGCAGTTGCCAAAACCAAATTTCTCAAAGGGCACATCTCGATCATCTCTTTATACTTTCTATTGACTTCAGTGGATATAATGTGCAATAGAAACTAAACATTAAGTAATTATCTTATTTCTTATAAGTATTTTGTTTAAATTGCTATTTTTAACCATCTAATGTGAGTTCTTATACTTTTTAAAGTTTTTTCAAAGTTTTTTTTAATGGATAGGTGTTTGATGAAAGATTAATATAAGTTTTGATGTTTTGTTAAGAAAACCTGCCATAAAGTCTATGATATGTGTGAAACACTGTTAGTTTTGATATGTTATTTAGATTTTAAGTAATAAATTGTATGGCTGATTATGATCTCTCACAATAAAAATTGGTTTTTTCATTAATTTTTTGTAAATAGTTACCATTCCCATAAAATTTACACTTTGTATCAAAGTGCCCTATCCAATGTATCAAAGTGCCCTGTAGGTGGAGCAGAATGATACAAAATTCATATTTTTTTTACTAAAGTCATTATATTCTCGTTCTTCTAACTATAATAGTTCTATTATAATATTGATTAGTTCTGCCATGCATAAAGCAAAAAAATTATTTGACTCATTTTTGTTACATAAAATATGATATTGAACTTTTCTGCATCAATCTGCCCCACCTCACCCTATGTATTGCTGGAGGAAGAAGGGCAAAATCCACCCACTTGCCAGTTTTGCTTTGCTGCCTGCCAGCCACATGGAGCTGCAGGCAGGCAGCTCCTTTTTTTATTTAAAAAGTTTGTGTTGGGATGCGGAGCAGTGCAGGAATTGTCTGTTGCTTGTGTTGCTCCTTGAGGGACTTTTTGAAAATGCCGGGGTGGGTTGGAGGCAGAAATAGGGGGATCAACCCATGGCTGCCGTGTTTTTCTTCTTGCCTGCTGACATATGAAGCAGGCAGCTACTTGAGAGGTGCCTCAGTGCAATATGAGAGAGAGAGGGGAGGAGATGGCAATGCTTTTTTGTTTCTGCTGCATGCTGCACAGCAGAGGTTGTTGCAAAGCTGTTGCAGGAGGCCACCTAGTTCAGAGGCCTCATCAGCCCCATGCAGTGCAGGATTTATGTATAGGCTAAGTAGACTGAAGCCTATGGCCTCTGAATCTAGGGCGCCTCGCCAGCCTGCCCGCTCCCCAGCATGCAACCTCCCCTCTCCCAAAATGCAAACCCAAGACTTCATGTGAGGACAGGGCAACTTGGGCCTCATAATCTAGAGGGCCTCGCCAGCCTGCCATCTCCCTAGTGCCGCAGTCTCCCCTCTCCCAAAATTGCAAACCCAAGACTTCAGGCGAGAGCAGGGCAACTCCGGCCCAGCAACTATGAGACTCAGGGCTAGCCAGTGGGGCCCAGTTAGAAGCAGTGGGGTGGGCCCAACTTGAGGTTTCTTTGTTTTGGTAGGGCCCCAGGTCACAGCCAAAGTCTGCAAAATCTTATACATATAAATAAAATCCGTCTAGATTGCCCTGGTGCAGGAGCACCCTTAGGAGCAGCCCATGGGGCCTAATTTAGCCAAATTGCTCCAATTGCCTTAAGGTCAGCCCTGATGAGACTGTGCATGGGTTGGATTGACAAGCCCTGCACCTTCTAGGTCCCTGGTGTCACTATTCAGAGTACAGACTCAAGGACTTGTTATGGAAATAAAGGGGGGCACTTACTTAAAATCAGTTTTGTCACCCCCCCAAAAAACACCCTGGGGTGATAAGCCTGTTAGAATTCCTGATCTATGATTGCAGTCATAGGATTGTTGTCTCCCACATGACGGTATATGTTCTGACTCCACAGAGTGGGAACTGATGGAGACAGGATGTTTGCTGTCTGATGCTAGAGAGAGAGGGAGCCATGTTGTAGTGCTCTGTGTGTGTTTATATGTAAATAAAGTAGATTAGCCAACATGCTGAGTTGCTGAGGTCTGTCACGCAATGCTGTGCAAACTCTGCGGATCCCTAAGTGTGCCAGTGGCGGTTGGCATCGGTCGCTGTGATGTTTGGGCTGAAGAAAGCTTATGAAGCTCCTGAACGATCGAGCAGGAGGGAGAAAACATGCCA